>NC_066619.1:17841112-18154872 GCF_025201925.1 Gopherus flavomarginatus | reverse complement strand
CAAAAAAATCTCAACCTCCTGATCATACTGAACAAATTATGCAGCCCAAATACCATCTATCACACATTACAACTGCACCTCGCTGTTATCTCAGTAATTCGCATTTTGTTTTATATTAATTTGAATTGGACTTATTTATATTATCCACTCTCCCGCCATTTGTTTCCCTTTATTTTGGCTTGGGTTTTCTTCTTATTGCTTGCTCTCTGTGCTGACACGGGACCTATAGTTATAAATCATTAAAGTTTGACAGCACTGTTAATATTGGTATTCATGCGGAGTTGACACTTTAATAGCATCCGCATGCAGAGATGTGGCATACAGATTTCCTAATGGCTGGAGTTAGCTTTGTTAACATGATTGTGACTCATTTAACTACATACCTTAAGACATTTGCAAGTGTGGAAATGTAGGAGTTCCTGTCATTAAGAGGGGCGATATCACATTTCAATTCTCCAAATTACACATCGGAAGCATTGAGAAATTAACAAATAGATCCCCACAGCTTGCTATCCATCATTATGGAACATGCGTTTACCTGGAACTTTGGAATGGACCCAATTCTGCAGCCTTTATTCCAGACTCTCTTTAAAGTCATGCCTGCCATGACATCTACAAAATACTTGACAATGGCTAAACCACTGGCAGGATGAGCCTGCTGCGCAGATCCTGTTCATTTCACTGTTGCCCCAGCCTCCTCCCTGGCTGTTTGTTGTAGCCATGTCATCTTCTAATATATGCTAAGATTGTAAACTCTTGCGGGGCAGGGAGTACCTTTTTGTGTGTACAACATCTAGAAAATGGAGTTCTGTTTGCTGATTGGGGCATCTACACATTACCACAATAGTGAACAACGATCAGCATTGTTATGACAACCAAACCCAATGAGAGTTTAGCCTCACTACAGATAGTCTTCAGGATTTGGCCCCTCTTATGTTTGTATGTACAGGGCCAATGCCCAAAGACCTCACTCAATCCTTGCTCAGGCAGAACTCCCATTGACTGAATCAGGGCTTCAAGATTTGGCCCATGAAAAGCATACAGATATTTGGTCCCTGTTCTCAAAGAGAGTAACTGGACATGCACATGCGGAATACAAGCCTTTTCAATTGCCTTCAGAAACTAAATAATGCTATCTCAGAGTTTGCAATAATCCCCAGTTACATCTTAGAACATAATTTAGATTGTAAACTCTTCAGAGCAGGGGCCATCTTTTTGTTGTGTGTGTGCGTACAGCGCCTGGCACAGTGGGGTCCTGGGCCATGACTAGGATTCTGAGGTGGTATGATAATAAAAGTAATAATAAATATTGAGGGAACTATCAACTGATCTAATACAAAACTCAACCTTTTTAAAGCACTGCCATTACCCAGCCCAGTTTTAAATGACCCAAGCAACTGGTCTTCCACAATGTCTCTCGGACAATGATTCCACAATCCAGTATATCGCACCATGAGAAACTTTCTCCAGAATTGAGCTTAAAATCTCCTTGCTATCTCATCCCAAGTGCTCCCAACCAAGTTTACCATTCCCAATAATTCTTCATTCCTCCTGGATTTTTAAACTTTTCAAATATCATATCCCTCCTTAAACAATAACTTAGTCGAGTACCACAGTGCTGTGGATATAAGCTGTAATGCTGCCATTACATTGAACCTCATTGTCTGCAGTTTTGTGGGAGTTAGGCCCTGACAAACAGTCTGGAGATGTGGTTCTTAGATAACAGCCGCACAGTGGCCTAAAAATGGATGCATCATTACAAAAGGCACTTTAAAACAGTTATAAACAGCATTTTTTATAGCTCACTGCTATAACCGGAGCATAAAAGGGGGTGCGTAGCTGCATAGATTGATGATTAATGTATTAGGGACACTTTTGAGAGACAATCTTTGCCTGGGTAAAGTACATAACATAGGTTGTTTATCCTATTTGCACAGGAAAGCTCTGCCTGCAAACACAGACTGCCAGACCTCACTGAGATCCCTATCCTAACAATCCTATTGTTTTCTCCATAGGAGTGCATTTAAGCAGCTTTTGTAAGCCTTGGTTTAGGATGGCCATGTGTAAGGTCTCGTCTTTCACAAATGAAAATCTTTTACTTTGAGGGGTCCATTAATCACAGCTGGACTAGTTCTGATTCACAGCATAACTGCTTCTAGCTGAAGATGCAAGGCAGTTTTGCAAATATGAAAAAAATCAATTTATTACTCCACTACAGTGTTTCCCAGACTTGTTCCGCCGCTTGTGTAGGGAAAGCCCCTGGCGGGCTAGGCTGGCTTGTTTACCTGCCGTTTCCGCAGGTTCGCAGTTCGCTGCTTTAGGCCAATGGGAGCTGCTGGAAGCGGCACGGGCTGAGGGACGTGCTGGCCGCCACCTCCAACAGCTCCCATTGGCCTGGAGCAGCAAACTGCAGCCAGCGGGAGCCATGATTGGCCAGACCTGTGGACACGGCAGGTAAACAAACCGTCCCGGCCCGCCAAGGGCTTTCCCTACACAAGCCACATCCCAAGTTTGGGAAATACTGCTCTGCTATGGTGAATAGCAAGGGCAAGCTGCGAGTCAAGCCAAAGGCAAACTCCTATGAGTCCCAATGGGAGCAAGTTGAGCCACAAGTGATTTTCCTGGGCTACACTCTTTAAATGAAGTGTTTGTGATAAATTCTACAGACCACAAATGCAATGCCTTCTCCTTAGCTTCACTCTCTCTGTAAAAGATCAATGCTAAGGTCATTCCACTATGGCCAACAGGCCAACATAGATCTGGTGTGCCAACACAGCTTTCCATTGCATTTGTCATTGCGTCTTCCAAATGGAAGACTGGCTTCCCCAATTCATTTATTTAGCCACCACAATTTTAGTAAATAGGTTCCATCACTGGACCTCAAAGGATAAAGGACAGGATTGCTGCATGAAGAGATATGTAAATACTTGCTATCCCTCTCCCACCCTTGCAAACTTTTTTAAAAAAGTGTATTTTATTAAGTACTATTAATACTGCATGACAATTTTAAGTAACCTTCAGACCAGCCCTAAGAGTTGGATCACTATTATTAACATTATGGATGAACAAAGGAAGAGAAGTTAAATGATGTGCCCTTGGCTACAGAGGGGAGACAGTGTCATAGACTGGAACTCGGGTTCCCTGCTCTTACTGAAATGCGCAAGCCACTAGTCTACCCCCTTATATAAGTGTGTGTGGGGGGGCATACATGGAAACTGAGCACTTTCAAAAATCTGTGTATAAATAATTGTATATAAATAAGCAGCCAGATTTTCAGAAGAGCTCAGTCTGCTGCATGCTGAAGTCTTGTAAAAATCTAGCTGTGAGTGTCACAATGGGAGCAGGTGGGTACTAAGCACTAGTGAAAATCTGGCCCCCACTATGGGTGCAATTTAAAATCTCGCCCCGAATAATAAATCAGAATAAAAACAAGATAAAACATCTGTAATCACTCTTAAATGTACTTGTTCCCTTTCTTTCCACCCCTTTTTAACTGTCTACATATATTGATCATATTGAGAATTCATCTGGAAAAGTGGGGCATTCTCTACATCCAGAGAAAGCAGAAAGGACCTTTTCTTAACAGCACGGCATCCTCTCGGAACCAAACAAACTGGATCTTGATTATTAAGGACAAACAAAGGTCCCTCACCTGTTGAGGTAGCCTTACTCACTCACCAAAAGGTAGCCTTAACTAAATGCCACCATATCTTCAAATGAATTTCAGACTTTTTTAGCTATCAATAGCGACAGCAGAACTTGTGAAAAAAACATCAAGATATGGGTTATGGCATCTGAATGTGAAAATAGGCACAGCACAGTTTATTAATTCTACCATTGTTCAGCCCTGTTTCACGCTGATCTTCCAATTTGACTTTAAGGTGGTTGGAATTTTAGGCTGGATTTTCAGAAGTTTCAGAAAGAGTCAGATAACAAATTTCAGGCAACTAATTCCTAGTCTCCTTCGAATATTACAGCCTTAATACTGATATTTTCAGCAGGCTAAAGTCTGACATGCCTACCTTGCAGGTTCAAGTCTAAGTATGCATGCTTCTAACTGCCTTTGTACCCAATATACGGATGGATAAAATGAGGCACATAGAGAGGTGAATGATTTGCCCAAGCTCACTGACAAGGGCAAAGTCAGGAATTGAATCTATATTGCTTGTTCTAACCTATGGATCAAGAACAGAATAGGCTCCAGAGAACTGCATGGTGGACAGGGAAGGCTTGGAAAGGAAAATGTTTAATTACATAACCTCCATAGACTGTCAACTACCATACTGCCATGAGGATCCAATCCCATCTGATGTGATGCATGATAGATGAAGACACTTGATACCACATTTTCAGTAGTTGATGCCTAACCTGTACCCTCAGAATTTGCATATCTACTTGCAAAACCCACATTTCTGTGCAAAAAGCACATTTTTATGCACAAACCAACTACCCACACATAGAATTACCCATTTTGCATATACAAATTCTGACATGCAAATGCAGCTTTCCTGTGTGCAATGGATTTGTCTACTAATTTTTCAGGCTCATCTTGAGAATCAACCATTGAAACTTTGGCCATTGGAATTATTGTTACGTGCTTTTTCATAGCAATCTGAGTGTCAAGTTGAACTTGAGTTTATGGTACTAGTGCTGTATGTTAAGACTATTTAAACATCTGCTACTTAAATATATTCATTAATGTTACATCTACCTCTATAAATGAATCCATTTTCTATTATGTTCTGAAGAGACCATTCATTCTCTCTATTTGCAGACTATAAGGGGGCGAGAGCAGTTGCAGTCAGGATAATCTGAATTTGTATCTAGTTTTGTTGTGAATTTCAAATAGTTTTTCCTGTTGGTCTGAGGAAACTTTGTACTGTTGCCATAAAACAGCTACATCAAAATATGTGGGGAAAAAAAAACATATCTGACTTTTATATTTTTCTTCTTTAAAGGAATTTTAAGTTTCAGTGCTTCAATAACACAGTCAACTCTCCTCCAGCATAGCAAATGCCACCCTGACCTTCATTAATGCTATTAATTCTACAGATTTATTTTTTTACTGCCATGATTTAATCCCTTGGCCGCTCCTCAGTATTGCTAATGAACGGAGCCTGTGGGAGGGAGCCATACCAAATGAAACATGATACACTTTCATATATCTCTCGAGGTGTCTGAAGTGCATCAGAACAACCAGTGAAAATACGAGCAGGTCTGATGCACAGTACTATTTGTACTGACAAGGAAACGAATATGGAACAAATGACAATGTCTTCAATTTTGGTGATAGATTTAACACAGTCATCAGCTTTGTTTTGTTATGTTTTTTTTCCTAATGCACCGTTACCACAAAATCACAGCCCTTGACGATGGAAAGAACCTATTCAGTCAGTGACTCCATTAATCAGCCCGGGATTGTTCCTTACTATCTAGTACTGAGATTTTTTGTATTACATTGTCTTCTGGAGACCCAGTCAGCGTAAGGCCTTCATTGTGTTTGGCGCTGTACAAACGCACAGTAAAAGATCAAATCTAATCTAGTTTTAAATAATCCAAACAGTGAGCCTTGCATCCTGGCCTTTCAAGAATTATTCCCCCAATCTCAGCATTTCCCTGATACTCAGACTCAAGTATATTTTGCTTAATTTCATCTCATTATGGCTAGCTATGTCCTCATTTACTTACTCCCCCTTATTCAAATTCCTCTTCCCAATGAAGGGGTCTTGGACTGCATGTCCAGAGTGTAAGAGGGAATCAGTGTGTCCCTGCACAAACTGGCCACACCTTGGGTTTTGGTGCACAGAATTAATTGGTTATGTTGCATATGCCACTACCCCACATCCTGAATCAAGGGTACAGGGAGTGTTGGGGAAATGGGTGGAGCCTTGAAGGCTCTGGCCAGCCTCAAGTTGACCTGGCACAAAAGGTGTTGTAATCTGACGCTGGCATAGGCCAGTTGCAAATACCACCTCTCACCCTGTGACAATGAGGGTGCAGACACCCTAAAAGGAGAACAGGGGCTCTGAACTCCAAACAGTAATCAGTTGAATCAACTGGTTGTATACATTATTGTGTACAGAAATATGTCCAGTAAGGTCTTTTATGAAAGCCTGTAGTGTTCTGATCTTGATGGTCATTATGAGGTATGTATATAGACTGTGATTATGAATCTACATATTTATGTATATAGAATACTATGCACATGACCTGTACTACAACATTAAATACACTTCACAGCCAGTTGCTTACACAACACCTAGAGTGACCAGATGTCCTGATTTTACAGGGACAGTTCCGATTTTTGGGTCTTTTTCTTGTATAGGCTCCTATTACCCCCCACTCCCGTCCCGATTTTTCACATTTGATGTCTAGTCAACCTAATATCAGACACAAGCAACAACCCATGGTACAACCAGGGCCGGTGCAAGGATGTTTCGGGCCCTAGGCAAAACTTCCACCTTGCGCCCCCCCTGCGCCCCCGTCCTGAGGTGCCCTTCACCCTGAGGCACCCCCTCGGCAGCTCCCCACCCCCCCCCTCCACCCTGAGGCACCCCCCCTCCACCCCAGCTCACCCTTGTCCCGCCTCCTCCCCAAGCACGCTATGGCTGCTTAACTAAATGCCGGCGGTGACCAACCCGGCTGAAGATCCGTCCACTGCAGTTGTTGCCAAAGAAAATGGCGCCCCCCAAATCCCAGCACCCTAGGCGACTGCCTAGGTCGCCTAAATGGTTGCACCGGCCCTGGGTACAACCCAGGAAAAGACAAACAATGGACCATTACAGTTAAAGGAAGGACACTGGCACACCCCAGCTACTAAGCTGAAAGGGAATTTCCCTTGTTCTGAGTAACCTTGGATCATCATAGTCTGAGAAAAAAGGGGAAAAAATGAAAACCCTTAAAAAAGAAGGAGTTTGAATCAGAAACTGAGGGATAGTCTCAAAGGCAGAGGGCTGTCTGTGAATGCTGGCTCCCTCCTTAGAGGTAGGGGGCCCGCTGGAAAACTCTTCAATAGGTAACTTACAGTAAACAAGGATACTTATCTAATGTAGATGTGCAAAGCCTGAAGTTGTCTCTTTATGTTAATTTCTGGGTATGCTGTATGTGTTTGCTTTCCCTTACTGTTCCACCTCCGAATCTGTGGCTTTTCTATTAAATACATTTTTGTTTAGTTTTACCCAAAGCAGGTCTCTGTGCGGGTTTCAAAGTGAACTGGGGGGGCTGTTTTCTCACCTGAGGGGGGGTGATGCACTGGAGGGGAAAAGTTCGAGTTTCTGGTAGTTAAGAGATCTAGGCAGACAGATTTGGGGAGACTCAGGCCTGGAAGGGCTTTGAGGTCATCCTGCAAGGAGTAACTAGGCTGGCGGAAGCCTGGGTGGGACCTTAATGCTGGTGGGTTGGCTATTGGGGTCAGGGCTCTGAGCCATAGCCAGCATGGCACTAAGGCACCCAAAGTGACAAGGCTGACAGTGACAGGACCCCTTGCTGGTCTGGGTGATCCCCAAAACATCACATACAGCCTTGGAGCAAAAATGGGGAGGGAATTGTAGCTCCCTGGACTACAATTCCTTCCATAGGATGCGCCTGGGGTCGGGGCCCCAACACCAAGCCCCCACCCACTGAAGGCTGTGTCTGTCTGGCACAACTTAGCCTGTAATGTTTACATCCTTTCAATTACTGCACATGGCTATTATGTGTCCCATTAATCATCATTTGGCCAAGCAACTACAAAGCATAATAGACATTACTTTGGTGATTGCTGTGGTTCCAAATAGAAGCCTCTCCATCATATAGCATAGCAGTTACAGCATTAAGTCTGACTTTTATTTTTAAACTGGAACTCTAACTTATGGACTCTACAGCCCTAAAATGGCATTTAAAAATAATTAGGAACCCTTTCTCATTTGTCTAATTAGTACCCTGTTTTCAGGCATCTGGCAAAGGTTACAATGGCAAGCTGCTCTTTGTGATTTTTTATTGACCTCAGTATGTTCCCTAATGGTAGGTTTATATCATCAGCTCTGTTCATTTAAGTCTGGGCACACAAAACCTATCCAATTCTACAGAGGGGGAAAAAAGACTCAAGAAAAATCTTTAATTTCTTTTGGGTTCCTGGGGGAGTTTCAGTGGTACAAAGATCAGGAGAGAAACTTTCTAGGATTATTGACTTTTAGACCTATTGAACAGAGAACGATTTCAATTGATCTCCAGTTGTTACAAAGTATTTTTGGCTACTTCACTGCAGAGCTTGTGGGACTGTGGCCCACTAAAGATTTTTGTGGCCTTAGCTCAAATGCCTTCTCCACCTGGGAAATTATGGTGCCACAGATGATACATTTGGAAGAGACTTCTTGGGTTGTTTATTCAAACTCTTATATCTCCTCTTTATTTGTGCTAATTCATCCCAAAACTAACTTCATCTACTTTCAAAGTAGATTCTCTAATTTGCAATAACTGGTCAGTTAATTCAAAAGAAGAATTGAGTCCGGTGGATGTAGGGCATTTTAATTTGAAGAAAAAAAAACCCACAAAAGTTATCGTGAAAAAACCTCCTAGTGCAGACAACATTTCAACTCTTTTATCCTAGCCATACTGCCTGCAACAGCAACATTAATTCAGGAATTTTAGAACGTGATGTTATTATGGGTCAACTCCTGCTTGCCTTATCACATAAGTAGCCTGACTGAAAACAGAACAAATAGTATGAATGCATAAATAGTAACAGGCAATACAGGAACATGAAGGAGTATAACTCATCTATCACTTGCTTTTGTTAGTAATGACCATGTACATTTCCATTTGTCCCATTTAATTATGCACTGCAGCTACCTTTCCGTATATAGCTCTACCAAACTCAGCCATTCATCATTTCTGTAGTTTACATTCTATTCAGTTTCATTTCCCCCTTGTTCTTATTAAAGTTTAGTTTGGTTTAATTTTAATGAAGTTTAGCTGAGCTTTTGTTCACAAATCCAGTCTCCTTGCTGTCATTTGCAAAGAGTTCTTGCTTGCCTTGGAAGAGATTTGTATCCTCGTCTATGCCCCATAATAACTAAGCTTACATCCCAGAGGCAGCTGCTACTGAAGTCAGTGGGAATTTTGCCACTGACTTCATATAGAAGCAGGATCCCTGGGAAACAAAACAGATGGGGGAAGTGGGGTTCCCAAGGATTTTGAACTTTGGGAAAGAGCTATGAATAGGCTGGTGCTTTTAAGAGCTATAAACTGGAGAAGTAAAAGCGGCAACTTAGGACTTCCTGTGGTTTCAAAACTTTTTTATGAAAAGCTGGGAACATTTTTGACAGAGGGGTCTACCCCCGACCATTCTCCTTTCATTGTGTCTCTCTCAGTCTACCTCTCCCACTCACTCTTTCTTCTTTCTCTGTAGCTGCCTCCTGTCCTCTCCCACATTCTGAGGGGTCTATTCTCCTCTTGGTGTGTAACTCACATTAATGTCAATTGGAGTTATGCACGCGTACAAAGGGGAGAATAGACCCCTTGGAGCGGAGCTAATTAAGCTCTTCTTTAGAAGTCAGAATCTGCAATCTCACAGACATCAGTAGCCTGCTGTCAATCAGGTGCATCCTGGTTTGTCAACCCTATGCACTTTCATTTCTGGGTTTCCAACGGGTACCAATAATTCAGGGTGGGGGCCAGGCAATTGCCTACTTCACCTCTTTTGGTACAGCCAAGATAGAGACTCACTTTTAAATCATTCCCTAAATGGACTTTGGCTATCAAATATGCTTTGTGCATTCATTGGCTATCAAATATGCTGTGTGCATTCATTTTTTTGTGTACTGCAGGCTAAATATTTCTCAGTTAGACCTGTACAACTCCACTGACATCAGTGAGCTTGCACAGGTCTAAGAGAACACTATTTGATCCTGTAACTGTAACTCCCTAAAACCTTAATTATGGTTTGTAGACACCATAATATCTGCTTGGGATCGCCTCTGGAGGAACCAATACAAAAATAAATATAAAAGCAAGCAAGCACATTTCAATATTTATCCTATCAGGTTATGGTCCATTTCTTTCTCCTCCATTCCCCATTCAGCCACCTTCCTGTGAAATTCCATTGCTTCTTGGATCAGCGTGTTAACCTCTTTGGTTGCTCCTTACCCTCACCCTTCTTACCCAGTAAAGTCAAGCAGGATGCAGCTAAGTACCCTACTTACCCAAGTAAAGCCAAGTTGGTATTCAGGCATTATTCTGCCACCTATAGTCACAGTTCTTCACCTGAATATTGTAATGCTTTCTGTCATTCAAAACCCAGCAGGCTTTGCACAAGCTGTTAGCTACAAAACAGTTTTATGTCACCATGGTAAATAAGGGCCTAGGCCCAGATTCAGAAAAGGACTTAAGTGCTTAACTCATATATTAGGTGTATACGTCCAAAATATAGGTACCACTGAGAGCCTCAAAACCCCTGCTTAGCTGCCACCTAACCCTGAAGGTTACTTGGGCATCTACATGTCCATGTTAAAGCTCCATAGGTACCCAAGTTTCTGTCTCTGGGCCTGCGCACTTCTGCCTCAGTCCTGTCTCATGTCTGCAGGGCCCAGTAGCATGCTCAAAGTCCTTCTCCAAAATTGCAAAGTAGCCAGAGGAGGGCCCCATATAACCTTTAGTCCAGTGGTCAGGAAACTCACCTAGAATGTATGCGATCCCAGTTGCATTCTATCCTCTGCTTGATGTGGAGAAGGGATCTGAACACAGGTTTCACACCTCTCATGGGAGTGGCACAATGACTGGATTATAAATACTTTCTTAATGGTCCAATATAGTTTAACTATAAAAGTGGAACAGCTTCAACAGGGGTAATGGCGAGACCTATGTCAGAATGTCCCGTAGTCCAGTGGTTAGGGCACTTGTCTGAGAGCTAGAACACCAATGTTCAAATCCCTTCTCCACATCAGGCACAGGGGGGAATTGAACCAGGGTCTCCAGGGGAGTTTTCCTAACCTCTGCGCTAAAGGTTATAAGGGAGGCTATTACAAAAACAAACTAGCATCCGTAGCCTAGCACTGAAGAACAAGCCAGGACACACAACCCTGAACTCCAGAGCATCTGTACTAAAATATTGCCTTGCTAAAACAAATGCTGTAGTCATATTCAACCACAAGTTGTTAGGCTAGAACAGGGGTGGGCAAACTTTTTGGCCTGAGGGCCACATCTAGGTATAGAAATTGTATGATGGGCCATGAATGCTCACCAAATTGGGGTTCACAAAGGGGTGAGGGCTCTGGCGAGGGTGTGGGCTCCGTGAGATGGACAGAAATGAAGAGTTCCGGGTGCAGGAGGGGGCTCTGGGCTGAGGCAGGGAGGGTGAGGTGTGGGGGGCAGGTGAGGGCTCCAGCTAGGAGTGTGTGCTCTGGAGTGGGGCTGGGTATGAGGGGCTTGGGGTGTAGGAGGGTGCTCCGGGATGTGACCGAAGGGTTCGGAGGACGAGAGGGAGATCAGGGATGTGGCAGGGAGTTGGGATGCTGGGGGAGGTGGTTCGGGGTGCAGGCTCAGGGCAGCACTTATCTCAAGCAGCTCCCAGAAGCAACAGCGCATGCCTCCTCCGGCTTCGAGGAGGTGGCGCAGCCAGGCAGCTCTGCTGCACGCTGCCCCCTCCGCAGGTGCTGCCCTGCAGTTCCCAACCAATGGGACTGCAGGGGTGGCACTTGGGGCAGGGCCAGCATGCAGGGCGGAGCCTCTGGGTGCCCCTACACATAGGAGCCAGAGAGGGGCCATGCCACTGATTCCAAGAGCAGTCCCCCTACCCTGCTCCTCTGCTGGAGCGCCAGAGTAGGGCAAGCACCACACCTCATTCCCCAGTGGGAGCTCAAGGGCTGGATGAGAACAGCTGGCGGGCTGGATATGGCCCACAGGCCGTAGTTTGCCCTCCCCTGGGCTATAACCTGGAGTCACTGGGTGAAACTTATGGCCTGTGTCATACAGGACGTTAGATGATCACAATGTCTCCTTCTAGCATTGAAAAATCTATGGATCAGGATACTAAACAAGTGTGTGCAGATATGATGGGAGAAAAGAACATTTTTAAAAAAGGTTTTGTTTCAAGCTTCTAAGGAGAGCAGGATAAACACTGAATGACAGAAAGATATTATTTTTAAAAGTTGTAAATCATCTGGTTGGAGGTGACCCCTACAGAATTCGAGACAGATAAGTTGTCTGTGGCTTACATGAAAATGTAAATATTCTGTTTTCAGTTACATATATTTTAAATATAACAAATTAAGCATTTAAATCTCAGCCTATAAAATGAAAGGCATGAATATTATATGAGTAGGTAAATTCTGTATTTCATATACATTTTAATGATAGGTGAATAGCCAAGTTAGCTCCCTAAGGCTTAAAATATAAATACAAGACCTTTAAACATGTAACTACCTTTTACAATAATGCCTATATTCTAGCTGTGAAAATACTGCTGCCATCTTCCCCAAGGCCCTTAACTATGTTTCATATTTTACTCACAGGGAATTGTTTTGCTGCATATTGTAATGTGGTGTTTAACAACCATTCCAAGCAATCTAGAATGGAAAAATCTTAATGGTCCAAATTCACTCCAGGTGGAAGTAAAAGCAAAGCCACCAAGTACAATGGAGTTAGGCCCATTTCCACTGGTTCTGAATTTGACCCATTGAGTAGAAATATTTCAGTCTGCAGGTAGTTTGTGCAATTTTTTTTATAAAGTTTTTGTTTTTTTTAATTAATAGGCAGCAGGTTTAAAATAAACCAAAGGAAGTATTTTTTCACACAACACACAGTCAACCTATGAAACTACTTGCCAGAGGATGTTGTGAAGGCCAAGACTATAACAGGGTTCAAAAAAGAACTAGATAAGTTCACGGAGAATAGGTCAATCAGTGGCTATTCGCCAGGATGGACAGGGATGGTGTCCCTAGTCTCTGTTTGCCAGAAGCTGGGAATGGGCAACAGGGAATGGATCACTTGATGATTACCTGTCCTGTTCATTCCTTCTGAGCACCTGGCATTGACCACTGTCAGAAGACAGGATACTGGGCTAGATGGACCTTTGGTCTGACTCAGCATGGCCGTTCTTATGTTCTAAAGTATATCAGGTCACATGGGTTTATATATCCTTAGGTGGGGAATGAAGGGATCCAAAGTGCAACAAGATATTCAATTAATAATGAACAATTTAGCCTGCTGTTAGCTCAAAACCATTAAAAAAACCATTGAGTTTAACATTGTTTCTGATTGGAATCCTATCACAGCCCAGCTGTGCTAAACTGTACCAAAACTGAGCCTAAGATCTCACAACCCTTGCAGAGAAATCCTATAGAATTGAATACAGAGCTTACTGACATGACTTTGAAAACTATAGAATGTAATAGAGAATGAAGCCTTCCCTTTAGGTTTTTTGATCCATCTCATGGAATTCTATTGAAAGGTTATCAGCTGATGCGGTAAGAAAATGGGCTTTTCCCCATTTGAAAAAAAAATGGTTTTTGTTTGTTTGTTTGTTTGTTTGTTTTTTGGCCAAAAAGAAGAGAAATTTTTAGTTCCAAAACCATAATATTTCTGTTTCTGAATGGTCCCTCATTCTCCCGTTCTTCTCTTTAACTCTGATTGGATTCTCTCTCATATCATGCACCAAGGTCTCTCTTCATGTTGAGGAGGTGGCTGTATCACAGGTATCCCTGGCCCAGGTGCAGCATGGGCAGAGGGAGGGGAAGGCTAGTCTGGCTTAGGAACCCTGCCCATAGAGGAGAATGTGAACATGGGGAAACTGAACTCAACTCCCAGGAGGAGCAGTATATTCATACTGAAATATTTTGGTTTCTGGTTGATTATTGTCCATTTGGTTTTTCAACACAAAATCGAAATGTTCTGGCTAACGCAGAAACTTTTTGGAAAACGTAGTTCGTCAAACCCCCCAGTGTTCCCTCAAACAAGTTGTGATGAAAATGTTTTCAACCAGCCCTAAGTTATTTGTTTTCTATTACATTCTGTAGGAATTTGTCATTAGGGAAATCTAGGCCAGGACTCCCTTAACTCTAGGCACAGCATCCCTCAGAACCTTCCACACTGCATTCAGAATTTGGAAACCTGGGTTTCATTTCTGATTCTGCCACACACACTTCCTGTGTAACCTTACGCAAGTTAAACTCTCCTCTCGAGACTTTCAACGGTGACAAGTGATTTGCAGTGCCCATTTTGTCACACCACAAAGGGGCTTGATTTGGCTGCTCAGCACTTTCTGAAATCAGGCCATCTTATGATGCCTCAAGCTGGGCAACTAAAATCACTTATCACTTTTGAAAATCTTAGTCCTTTATGCCTCCATTTCATCACCTATGTGATGAGAATAATAATATGGCCACTTGCTTACTGTGGTGCTGTAAGGTTAAATTCATTTACATTTATAAAATTAGTTAAGATCCCTGGATGTAAGACACCAGAAAAGTACTTTGCAACATATTCATATTAATTTATCTGCAATATCTGCAATACTTAACAAAAAAGAGGCCTTATTTTAATATTACCCATTAAGCTTCTATTTTCTTGCTGCTGCTTCTTTGTGATTGATTTTTTTTTTATTTCAGCTGTACAGTGCAACATAAATTATACCAGGTTTCCATTCTTTTTTATTGGAATAATTATAATTTTAAATGCACAAAAAATATTCAACAGCTAATTAAGGTTTGCATTTAGAGCAATTAACAAATCCTAGTGTCAAGTATTTGTTTGTAAAAATGTTCCCAATTGACATGGAAACACTGTGAATCAGCAGTACTAACACACAATTCTTCATCGGTAGGGGAAAAGACAGATCTCTGGCTCACTGGAGCACCCCTGTTTTGTTCTGCAGGAGACCCAGGTTGAACTACCAGTGCTAATCGTTTGCTTCCTGGACCAAAAGAGACCTATGCTCATCTCCCAGAACCAACATCTGCACAACTAAAAAGCACAACTGATAGACTCTAAAGGGATTGCCATTCAGCACTCACTAAGGCAGAAGATTAGATGAAGCACAACCATAAAGTTAAGCTGTAGTTCCAGTAGGAATTATGTCAGGGAAGTTCTATGGCTTGTGTGAGAGAGTGCAGGAAATCAGACTAGATGATCACAGTTGTCCCTTCTGGCCTTATACTCTATGAACACAGCTCTTCAAAAATGTGAAGGGGAAAAATGGAGGGAAATGGAATGGCTTTCTGGGGTAAGTCAGGGATGTGGAGACCAACTCTGGATGAAAATGGCTACTCCATTCAGCCAACCAAACAGATAAGTTTGCTTCAGTCCAGCTAATTAATAGAGGGATTAACCTACCATATTCCCATCATTTAAGTTAAATTGCTCACATAGCTAGCCTATAAAGGCACTCATTCTCATTACTGTAGCCCTCATCAAGTCTCTCTCCCAATTTCTCACTCATTATATCTTGTCTGACATTGGACTGCAGGCTCAATTCTCTATGTGTCTGTACAGCATCTAACACAATGGTGACTTTAGGCTCTACTGTAATACTTTAATTTCTAGAGATCCAGGAAAGACTTGACTGTTGACTAATGGAAAGCAAATTCTGTTGCCAAGGCCTTCCGGAGACATCCAATTTCCCCGTAAGATATAAAACCAAGATTCTGACAAACCAGGGGAAATTCTGCAACTAAGATACAATGATTGCATTTAGAAGTTGGACATTTACAATAAGTAACCACACTATGGCACGTGAAATGTGAGTGGTTTAGAACAGGATTAACTATGTTATCTCAGATACTGCAGTTTTGCCAACCCTAAGAACTCAAACAATCATGAATGAGTTAGGTCCGAGCAAATCATGAGATTGGCTTAGAAACCATGCAATATTTTTAAAAATAAGTTTTGGGTTCTATTATCCTTCTGCTTTCTGAACCTTCAGGGTACATTCAGGTCACATTTTCAAGCTTTTCTCCACAACCATGAGGGCTAGAAACTTTTTTAAAGGAAATCTGAGATTTTCACATAATTACTAGATTGCAGGAGCAGTGGCTTTAAGAAAAACAATAAGTGTCATAAGAATGGCAAGAAAATCTTGAGAATTGGCAACACTGATATTGCAGCTTCGTGACAGTTGGTAAATGTTGCGTTTTTAGTGCTGATTACTGTATTATTGCCTCTAGAATCACTGCTGGGCTGGAAGAAAATGGAATAGGATTACAGAAACTCATGGGTTGAGCAATTGCTTTTCTATGCATGCACTTAACTAAAAGACTCTTGAACAAGTGTTGTGTTTCCTTCCTCTCTCCCTACCATACATGACATTGAGAATGGAGCCTCAGAGATCACATGGCACTTTTTGCAAGAGTAGGAGTTTTGACCCAAGTGTCTGTCCCCATTCTATCTTGGGCAATCACATTACGCTGACCCAAATCCTGTGCAGTGTCTCAGAAAATGCAGTATCTTCATAGGGGAAGATATAAAAGGAGTGTAAAACACTCACTAAATAGAAAAAAAGAGATGGAGTTACTTGTGCTGAAACAGCCTGGTGCAAAACAACCATTTTAGAGCTGAAATTGGTTGTTTCTTCCAGATTTAAAAGGACATCTCCAAGAAAGGCGAAATGGGGAAAAAGTTGCCATAAGAGATTAACCTTGCACAGAGTATAGTAAACAAGGTTCAGACAATTACTAATGAAAGTGTTATATCTGCATGCCACTTATCAACACTATATCACACAGATGTACATGTTGTTTTTAAATTTTATACCCTAAATGGTTTGGTTGTGTTCTGTGTTTTTTATCTTCTGTCTTTCACCCTAGAGGTGCCTGCATTTCAGGAATAGCCAAAGTGATTCCTGTACAGTTTGTAGAGCTAGGAAGAGAAAAGCGATAGAAGACGTTACTATTATTAAAAATTGCCTTTGTAAGGAGTTAGACACAGCATTAACGCTTGGCAGCAAGTGCTTGCTAAAGTTAATACTTCAAATCTATTTAATGGTAGTTGCACTAAAATGTATTTTGATTTTCATAACCAATCAGAGAGAGAGACCTAATCGCTGAACTGTTGCTTGGTGTTAATGCATCATTTTGAAGATAAAATGATATATAAGTAATTAGACTCTACAGTTTGTAAGATGAGCCAATTTCAAGTCCAACATATTTTTGTTTAATTATTGCTGCATCTCATCTTAAAGAAATAAATAGCCTGGAACTCTGGAAACCTTTTTAACTAGAGCTGGTTGAAGGAAAAAAATCACAAACTTTTATTTTGAAAAACACCATTTTATTCAAATGGATCTCTCTTGACCAAACGTTTGTTGAGCAGATTCCTCAGGTCCAGAATGGAATTTCAAGTCAAAATGACACAGAGAGGAACTTGAGTATCCCACATCCCAGATGACTGCTCTAATCATTCTTAAGCCTCTCACTCTCAGGTTTTTTATGAAAATTCAGAACGGCCGTATTTTTGTTCTACATCAAAACAAATTTCAAAAGCTAAAATTTTTTCAGAAAATCAAATTGTTGTTTTCTGGACATCCTTTGTTTTAACTTATTTTCATTAGCTTCTGTTTTGTATTCTGGCCTATCCACATTAAGTGAATTTGACATATATTCACTCACATCAATTGGACTTTGATACCTGTAGCCCTCTGATATCATTAAATATCTAGATGTATCCATGCACTTTATTTGAATCAAGCACTTATCCCTTGTTAGAGGATTTTTAAGTGTGCAGCCACCAAAAGGATTTTTTTTTTATAACCTAACCTTTCATGAAACTAATGACCTAAAAGCCATATGGATCTCTTTCAAGCATTTTTAGACAAATATCAGAGTTACAATTCAAAGCATGACCATTTGCAAACAGAGACAGTTCTGTTAACTCAGTGAAAAATCAATATACAAGGGGAAGGGAGGGAATAGCCTCCTCCTCCCCGATCCCACTGTGCTGTGTAAAATTATCATTTTTAGGTAACAAGGCATTTTCCGGATTAATCCTTCCAATCCACATCAAAGAATCAGATCTGACTTCGAACTCTCCAGGGTCAAAAGAAGCCACAGCTATCGATCAAAACAATTTATTAAAGCTAGCAAAAGATGCCCCTGGGAAGAGTCAAGCTCTATCCATATTATTGTACTGCCTACCTTCAACTGTAGGTTTTAGGGTGGGGTGTATTTTTTTTTTCAATTTTCCCATCTCTGTTTCTTCTCAAAGCTGAATGAAGTGGGTGTGACAAGAATCACTGTATATTTCTCACTTCAAATAGACTAATCAGATCGCTCCATTTCAGAGCCTAACTCAATAATTAAGGACTTACCATTTTAGCTAAAGAAATAACCCATGTACCCTAGATGATATTAAGTACCTTTATTTTCAGTGAGGCCAGCCACTAGGCGACATGTTCATACACAATATAGAATCATAGAATATCAGGATTGGAAGGGACCTCAGGAGGTCATCTAGTCCAACCTCCTGCTCAAAACAGGACCAATCCCCAACTAAATCATCCCAGCCAGGGCTTTGTCAAACCTGACCTTAAAAACCGCTAAGGAAGGAGATTCCACCACCTCCCTAGGTAACCCATTCCAATATGCTAGCGTATTATGCAGTGATTAATAATATATTGGGCCAAATGCTTCTTTGTAAATCCTCTTAATTAAGTTACTTATAAAAATTATATGGGCCAAATCCTGAAGTTTTTAGTCAGCAAATACTCGCACAGAAGCCAAGTTTATGGGAATTTTTACTGACTCTGTAGTGCAAATTTTGGCTCTACTAATGAAAATTTGTCTGACTCTATAACCTAGTTGTTTGTTTTCAGTCTCTCTATGCTGTGTGTCCATCACAATAATCATGGCCTGGCACTGGAGAGTGGAATTTATTGCTCAACTCTCACAAAAGAAGTGACCCAAGTTTAGGATCTTCATGTACTCTTCATCATGTATTGTCGTTTTGTCCTCACTGGTTTCAACACTATCCTGTGCCATAAAACTCAAAGTCAAGATGTATGCAGTGCTTATTGTTAAAGCTAATGCTGTCACCTGCATAATGCTGGCTAAATTGTTCCTCTGTTTTTTTTCATTCCTAGGGAGCTCATATATAGATTCATATGAGATTATATCATTGTTTATAAAGGACCATAAATTTGCATGGCACATCGCAAGAATATAAGGAAAATAAATCTGGGCCCAGTCAGTCTTTGCCTAGATGCACTCCACTGGTCCTTGGCTACCATGGAACCACTTCTATCCTGGTAATGATACCCCATTGCTCTGCTAAAAGGCCCTGTGGGTATTTTAACCCTGACACTCATTAGTGTGCACTGTGAGCTGGATGTTATTGCCTGATTTTGCAAAACAGGAAACACAGGGAATTCTGAGATGTGGAGCATCAATCTATTTTTCTATGTTCCCGCTCTCCCCAGATGCATATCGTAGAAAGAACTAGGTATAAACTGTGGTGGAATATTGTATATTGGTGGCATTTCTGTGTTCTGGGAATCCTGTGTCTCATCCAAGTAATTTAAGACAACTTCATGTGTGTGTGCAGCAAATAATAGTATGAAGAGGAGGGTGACAAGCATTACATATACGTATTTATTATTTCTCTTGACGTATTAAAATGCACTCAACCAATGCTCTGGCTATATGTACAATCTCGGTTTAAAAAAAAAACACATGGCAATAAACTTGGTTGGGGAGCAATGTACAAGTGCATCTGTCATCTTCCCCCAGAACAGAAAATTCTCCCAGTGAACCTATGTAGCTCACACATACCGAACAGGCTGGGAGAACAGAGAATATTTGCAGCTTCAAGAAGTGCAGGCTCACACAAACTAACAGGAGAAGCAAATGAAACAGAGCAAGACATGTATCTAGCGAGTTCAGATATAAGATGAACACCACTCACCCTCTCGAAACCCTGAACCTTTGCCTATCCTTGAAGCAACTGCAAAGCAACTTCTTGTTAAAAATTCCAAAAAGTTATTTCATCACACAAGCACTGCAGGGTTATACTCTTGGGTATTTTTTGTATAACTATCTGGCAATGATACTTCTAAGGGACTTCAGTATCTAATTGCCAATTAATAGGGCATGCACGTGCTGAAAATATGTTTTTCATATTGGAGACGTGGGCAACGGAAGAGCAGAAGAAAGAGAGGGATTATACTGCAGCAGAGAGTGAGGTAAAAAAATCACTGCAGCTCCCCCAAGAATGACAGATAATTCAATACCTGGGCTAGTGCCAGTATGAACGGTAAACAAGATACTACTCACTGTCTTGCACTGATGGGGTGCCCTTGGAGCCTGCCCTAACCTGAGAAATGCCCATAAATTTCACAGCATATTTGTTTTAAAGATTTTGGGCCACATTCTACTCTATACTCATTGGCTTCAACAAGGTGCCATGATTATAACTGAGGGCAGAATTCAGTCCTCATTAATTACATCTGTCAAGCCAACATGGGTTTTTGGGGTTTTTTTAAACGTCTGTTTCCTGACTAGAAAAAAAAGCAGTAGCTGTCTTTTCTGAGAGGATTCAAAAGTTAGAACATAGATTATCACACTTCATCTCCTAGTGGTGGGGTCCTCACCTAGTGCCTACCATGTACCACCATATCTAACAATTGTATTTTCCTGGCCTATCATTCTGACTTCTAGTTCCCGCTGGTTATAAGGGAGAGGAATGTTAGACCCTCTGTTAGTCTCCAGTATTGTTACTGCAGTCTGTGCCTTCCTGTTTCCTACTACCTTCTGGTCAGTTTTTAAACTTGTCAAGAAATTACAGCCTTGCAGTTTTACTGTCTCTGAGATCACTGTAGTTCTGACTGTTGTATCAGTTTCAATACTGGCGAGATTCAGCAGCTGGAGCTATTGGTCCCGCTAGTTCTCTTTATGTGAATTAACAATTCACAGAGGACTGCTTATTGTCAGCTGTGGTGCATTTTTTAAAGATAATGAACATATTTCCAGTAAAGTTTGTTCCCTGTCTGCATCTCTTTGACTCAAAATCACTTTCTTAGGCCTGGTCTACACTACGTGTTTAAACCGATTTTAGCAGCGTTAAACCGATTTAACGCTGCACCCGTCCACACAACGAGGCCCTTTATATCGATATAAAGGGCTCTTTAAACTGGTTTCTGTACTCCTCCCCGATGAGAGGAGTAGCGCTGAAATCGGATTAGGGTTAGTGTGACCGCAAATTGGCAGTATTGGCCTCCAGGCGGTATCCCACAGTGCACCATTGTGACCACTCTGGACAGCAATCTGAACTCAGATGCAGTGGCCAGGTAGACAGGAAAAGCCCCGAGAACTTTTGAATTTCATTTCCTGTTTGCCCAGCGTGGAGCTCTGATCAGCATGGTTGGCGATGCAGTCCCAAATCCAAAAAGAGCTCCAGCATGGACCATACGGGAGATACTGGATCTGACTGCTGTATGGGGAGACATATCTGTTCTATCAGAGCTCTGTTACAGAAGACAAAATGACAAAGCATTTGAAAAAAATCTCCAGGCTATGATACAGAGTCCACAGCACAGTGCTGTGTGACAAGCGTAACGGAAAGCCAAAGAATCAAATGGACGCTCATGGAGGGAGGGAGGGGGTACTGAGGACTCCAGCTATCCCACAATCCCCAGCAGTCTCTGAAAAGAATTTGCATCCTTGGCTGAGCTCCCAATGCCTGTAGGGTCAAAACACATTGTCCGGGGTGGTTCAGGGTATAGCTCGTTAATTTACCCCCCATCCCACCCCGTGAAAGAAAAGGGAAAAAAGTCGTTTCTTGACTTTTTTCATTTTCACCCTATGTCTACTGCACGCTGCTGGTAGATGCGATGCTGGTAGACGCGTCTCCCCTCCCCTCCCCTCCCTGGTGGCAGATGGTACAATATGACTGCTATCCGTCGTCATCATCAGCCCGTGAGTGCTCCTGGCTTGCCTCAGCTGAGGTCGGCTGGGGGCGCCTGGGTAAAAATAGGAATGACTCCCGGTCATTCCCAGTAGATGGTACAGAATGGCTGGTAACTGTCTTCATCATAGCAACTGGGGGCTGAGCTCCATCAACCCCCTCCCTTTCCTGTGTAAAGAAAAGATTCTGTACTGCCTGGACTATCATAGCAGCGGGATGCTGGGCTCCTCTCCCCCACACCGTTTAATGTCCTGCCTGGACTATCATAGTAGCTGGAGGCTGCCTCCCCCTCATTTTATCTCACTAACAAGTCAGTGTTTCTTATTCCTGCATTCTTTATTACTTCATCACACTAATGGGGGGGACACTGCAACGGTAGCCCAGGAGGGTTGGGGGAGCAGGGAAGCAACGGGTGGGGTTGTTGAAGGGGCACCCCCTAGAATGGCATGTAGTTCATCATTTCTGCGGGATCTGACATCGAGCGGCTGTGCTCTCTGGTTCACTGGTTCTCTAGTACACTTGCCCCATTCTAGGCAGGACTGACTCTATTTTTAGATAAACCATAAAGGAGGGATTGACTTGGGGAGTCATTCCCATTTTTGTCTTTGCGCCCCCAGCCGACCTTAGCCAGGGGCACCCATGACAGCAGCAGACGGTACAGAACGACTGATAACCATCATCTCATCGCCAATTTACGATGGCATGGCAGACGGTACAGAACAACTGATAACCGTCTCTTGCAAAGGCAAATGAATGCTGCTGTGTAGCGCTGCAGTACCGCGTCTGTTAGCACCATCCAGTAGACATACGGTGACAGTAACAAAAAGCTGAACGGGCTCCATGGTTGCCGTGCTATGGCGTCTGCCAGGGCAATCTAGGGAAAAATGGTGCGAAATGATTGTCTGCCGTTGCTTTCACGGAGGAAGGAATGAGTGACAACATTTACCCAGAATCACCCGCGACATTGTTTTTGTACCATCATGCACTGGGGTCTCAACCCAGAATTCCAATGGGTGGGGGAGACTGCGGGAACTATGAGATAGCTACGGGATAGCTACCCACAGTGCAACGCTCCAGAAATCGACGCTAGCCTCGAACCATGGACGCATACCACCGAATTAATGTGCTTAGTGTGGCTGCGTGCACTCGACTTTATACAATCTGTTTTACAAAACTGGTTTGTGTAAAATCGGAATAATCCCGTAGTGTAGACATACCCTTAGGTAGAGATGCTGCCTTTAGGTTACACCCCGTCAAGCAAACAAAACAGTACATGGTTTTAAAATGTTTCATTTATTACCCTAATTTTTAAACCATCATCTGCACAGGTGCAGTGAATCCATCCCTCCCATCCACACTAAGCCAACATAGCCCATTCTTCACCATCATTCAGTATCTTAAGCTGCATGATGCATATATTATATTGTTCCTTTTCCATTTTTACTGCACTCTGTCTTCCACATCTTCTCAGAAGGCCTAGAGGGCACAGAGGAGAGTGTTATATTCATCCCTGTGGGCACAGAGGTACTGTAAGTCCACTTCTACTCTCTCTCATCCACAGCCAATTCCTCCCCAGGGACCCTGGTGACAGAAAATCTGCTGCAGGAAGTACAAAGTTGTGGCAGCACAAAATAGAAACTAGTTCTCACATGCCAGGGAGCATAAGGGGTCAGTGTGGCCATGAAGCTAGCATGGGCAGGGAATCCACTGGTTCTCTATCTCTGCTGACAAAGTGCCGAAAAAACTCTGCTGAGAATAGACCCCATATCAGAGACCCTGAGGGAAGGCTGAAACAGTGTCTACCCATACTCATCCTCTCCTAGGATAAATCTCCTTCCATGAAAGTTATTTACACCTTCCTTTGACAAATTTCTGAATCTGGCCCACTGTCTGATACTGTACACAATGTACGCAGCTGTCTTCCCACTACACAACAAAGAAATCACATGCATAGTGCCAAAATTCTGCTTTTCTGTTTCACCTTGCACACCTTCCCATCACTAACCGCCAATGATAATATCACTAGGAAAGATGTCCCAACTTTGTATTGCAAAATCTGGCACTCTCCTTTACTGAGTACTGTGCATGTGTATCAATCATTCTGGCGTTTTCTTTGATTCAAATGGAATAAAGAATCGATCATTAATGCACACTCTGACTTCTTTTTTCTCCTATGGGGCTGATGGTCTTTAATGTCATAAATTTGTAACTTGTCACTGTTTATTTGGCCCTTGACATTGACTTAGGCACCAGAGGTTTGGATAAACATCTGTTAGGCATTACTTTGGAATCTTAACATAAACACACTTCCCAATTTTCCCATCACCGACATTCACCGGCAGCCCTTGATACATACAGCTAAAGCTGTAAAACAATTTCCATAATAAACCTCTGTCTGAAGCATTTCATATTTTATCTTCATAATTTATCAAAGATGACTGTTTTTTCTAAGCAAAGCTGGAGTAAAATCCCTTCCACCAGTTCGTAGTTATTGGCGCTTGAAAAAAATTACACTTTAAAAAAGTTCTGATCATTTCTTTTCCACTGAGTGACAACTCGGAAAAAAAGATAGAAGTCAAAATTTGCAAGTAAAAAGTCCTCAGTAAGAGTACAAGCCTAACTTTGCCAATATTTCTTCACCAGAATAAACCCACTGACTTCAATGTCGTGTGAGTGAGAATTACCTGTGTGAATAGGTGTTTGCAGGGTCAAGTACCAGAGCTTGTGCTGTAGCAGAGGGGAACTCTATGTCATCCAGTGGAATTCATTCTACAGCAGAGAACATTCACAGAACTGGACTTACTTTGTTTATGGGAAAATAAAGTTTTGAATATTTGAAAATACAGCACTATGTTCAGTGTGGATATGAGCTACCACAAAGTCTTATTAACCATTTTTATGAATATAAATACACATGTTCACAGATGGCTTATCTCTATTGTGACATTTGTAAGTCACAAATGAGCTCTCCAAGTCAGCTCACGAGCAAAGGTAAGTGTCATAATAGCACTGAGCTGTTATATATTCTACTGTGTTCTATAAATGCATATTGCACCCTTTATATCATTCACTCGGACTGAAAGTGCTTTACATATCAGTTAAACAAAATGTCACGTGCTTTTAAAGAGTGGCAATAGACAGGTTTGAAAATGTTACGATAATTAAAAACTTGTGGGTTTCTTTTGCAAGGTAAATTATCAATAACAGAGTTACATGAGTTATTTTGTCTGGTTCAATGCATACATTTTATATGGTTGTGTGTATATAGTCCACTTGTGCTCTAGCAATGCTATAATATACACATTCTTTCATCTCGCTCATTTACACGGTGCTACCTTCCATACTCATCAGCCACTTCAGGTAGTCCTGACCATGCAAGACCTCTAATTTGGATTTAGCCATTTTGCCTTGTTTCTCAAGCCTCCTTCTCTTTTCTCACCTTGCTTGTTTCCTGTTTATGAGTGTTTTCATTATAAAACTCTCACTATTACATTTCATGCTGGCATCCAGTTTTCTTCATTCATTTCCCCTCAATTTCCTGTTTGCTCAATTCTTTCTTCTTCTAACCCAGGTTCATTTTTCTACCACCATTCCCCAGTCTCTCTCTTAATGTCAGTCCTTCTAAGATAATTTCCCTGCTCTGTTTTAATAATATTTAACTTTTATATAGCAATTTTCTTCAGTAGATACCAAGATGATTTACAAAGAATATTAAATATCATGATACCCATTTTACAGATGAGGAAACAGAGGCAAAGGAAAGTGAAGCGGCTTGTGTAAAGTGAATGGCAGACCCAGTAACAGAATCCCTGTCTCCTGACACCTAGTTCGGTGCCCTACCCATTGAACTATGCTGCTTCTGTCTGGTATTCTGCCCTATTAGGTTTTTTTGATCTTTAGTAATTTAAAAATCCATCTCAACACAATTTGCTCTCTCTCCTAGAGATATATCTTCTCTTTCTCAGGAACACCCCGTTGCTGTGCCATTTGTGTTGATGTTAATAATCATCATCATAGAGCCTGTAGCATCTTGCTGAGATGAAGCCTCTAATATGAAAGAAACTATATTCAGAACTGAGTTTACAAAACTTCCTATTACCCTCTAGCTGTAGGCTGCCACTAAGCCTGTCCTGTGCGCTGCTGTTGTTTCTACTACCCAGCATGCAGTGCCTCCCATGAAAACCAAAAGACTGAATCAACAACTGCATAGGAAGCGTGGTCTCTCTACACTTTCTGGTAAACTTCCTTTAAAGCACATGCATAAAGATGCCACATCCAGGGATCAGGGTCCCATTGTACAAATATTAAGAAAAAGATGCACAATTCCTATTCCAAAGAACTTTCAGTTTTACGTCAAGACATAATATAAAAACGAGATAGGTAGAAGGAGAGGATGATGGAATAAAAAGGACTTAAGACAGGATGTCTTTCAAAAAGATTTGCTATAGCTCAAAAAGACATTAGGGGCTTGATGCAAGAATTACTGGGGGAGGTTCTGTGTGGCCTGTGGTATGTAGGAGGTCAGATTAGATGACCATAATGGTTTCCTCTGGCCTTAAAAAAATTAATTTATGAAACAAGAAGTTTTACAGTAAGCAGTAATCATATTTATTATTGAACGTTTACTGCTGTGACCCTTTAAGTTTTGGAGAAAAAAGTGCCCCATACATTAATAAAATGAAATGTATAAGTAGTTTGTACATATGGAAGTAGATTTATTTTTCCCCATCTTGTTAAAACTCTTTGAGTACTTGATTCCAGCATATTAGTTTCAAGGATGGGCTTCAGTTTGGTGGTAACTTACCAAAGAGGACAATAAATCTATCTCCAGCCCTTGATAAGGGAGATACATGGAATCCTGACTAGTACAGGTACAATGCTGAAGAAAATGTGGTCGTTCCTGTCAAGAGTAAGTGCTGAAGCCCTGAGTGAAGGCACTATCTAACTACTGAAATTACTTTTCAAGTATCAGAGGAGTAGCCATGTTAGTCTGGATCTGTAAAAGCAGCAAAGAATCCTGTGGCGCCTTATAGCCTAACAGACATATTGGAGCATGAGCTTTCGTGGGTGAATATCCACTTCGTTGGATGCAACCACGAAAGCTCATGCTCCAATACGTCTGTTAGTCTATAAGGTGCCACAGGAGTCTTTGCTGAATTACTTTTGCAACTCCCAAGGTAAAATTCTAGGAAAATTCTTGGACTTACATAGGAAAAAAATAACCATGACGGCCCATTCCCTGTTCCTCGTCAGCCATGATAGCTGGATCAGTGCATACCCCTCATCAGAAAGGCAGACAGAACAAAGACCTTTCGTCTATCAAACTTCCTGAATCGCTCAGCAGAATGAGAGGCCTTACCATCAGAATACCTGTAAACTTCCTGTGTATTAAGCGATATACTAGAGAAGCCATTGATACATTTCCATCAAACCTGATTAATCTAAATCAATGTGAACTTCATGCCTATTTGGCTACATGAGACACTGGTACAGTTTATGCACAGGGGACACTCTAACGTTGTTTACCATATGGAGCTTTTGGTCACCTAGGCATAGGTGACCAAATGAGACATGGATTAACAAGGTCTGGCTGTATTTAATTTACTACATAAACAGCACAGTAGAAACTGTAGTAAATCCTCTAGTATGAGGGGGTAATTAAGATAACAGTTCCTTCTGATCAGAGAGTGTAAAGGCCGATACATTTTTAACTATGCTTTGACACAAGACAACACATTTTTAAAGGACTCTTGTCGAGGTATTTTTCTATAATCCTTTCTATAATATTGTTTTATAGTGAACATGCTTGGAAGCTTGAATCTGAAACATTTTACTGTTTTTATCCCCCTCCTCTTTAATACAAATAAGATGTGTTGTCATTTTGGGTAATGCAGGGCCCCTGTGTGGGGCAAGAGTAGCAAGGATTGACTCCAAGACCTTTGGGTTTTAAAGAATAAGTCTCAACTACCTGAGCTAAAAGAAACCATTCAGTTAGTCAAGGCTGTACTAAGCTCATCAATCTCCCTAGGTGGCCCAGCCACCATTAGAAGGGGACAGAGCACCACATTGAGTGGTATGTGGGTTACCCTTATTTTCCTATCTGTAAGATGTGGATAATAATACTTACCTTCTTTGTAAAGCACTTTGAGAGCTACTGACGAAAAGTGCTATATAAGAGCTAGGCATTATTTTTATTGTAAGGTGGCTCAAGAATGCCCAGATGCTATTTTAGTTGTTCTTGTTTGTTTGTTTTTTAGAACCGAGGGTGAAGTTTCCCTTTACGCACAGGCATAAATATCACTTAGATCCAACTTACGTGCCAGTGCACAGACCTTCTCTGGCCAGCTGCATGGAGATGAGTTTCACCCAAAGAATGCTGAAGCAGGCTGAATTAGGGCCTTACTCACCTTGACAATGTCCTTGTAGGAAGGGCTTTCAAAGAGTTCTGACTGCATTTGGAAAGTTTCTAAATATCTGTATTGCTTTGAGTCCAGTAATTGGAGGATGCTTTCCAAACCATTCGTCACAACAGACATTTGACTCAAGTCTTCCCATCCTTTGACTTCGTAAAGGAAGAGACTACTACATTTGTTCCCAGGGATCATGAGAGAAAGAGAAATGAGCAGTAGAAAAGGGTGATCTCATGTATCTCTACTTTGGTGATGATGGCTCATTTAAAAGTAATGACTAACCTAGAAATAGAAACATAACCAAACAATTATTCTATCTGACAAATTAGACAAAGCTAATGTAAGACTGACAAACCCCGGTCGCCAGCAGGCAAGATCAAAGCTGGGACCTCTGGAGCTAAATGCATGAGCCTCTACTGCATAAGCTAAAAGCCACATGGCCCTTAGCTAAGGCTGTCATGGACTCATTAATCTCTAAGTGGCCTCAGTGCCACTAGATGGGAGAGAGCACCACGCCCAGGAGGTGTGTGGGTTACATTAAACCTGGCTAAATGCAGAGTTCAACATGAGCTTCCAAATCCCAAGAAGGTACTAAACACAGTGATGATGTGTCAGTTCCATTGAGCAGCTGCTGGCAGAGTACAGAAAAGCCATGCATGCAGCAGAACCCCGTGTGTCCCCTGCATGCTGTACAACTGTACTCCTAGCGACACTCTCCATAGCAGCGCAACACAGAGTTGAGGATTAGTGGGACAGACATTCAGGCCCTAATTCAGCAAAAGATTTACTCATGTGCCCAAGCCCATCTGTATCCAACAAAGCACGCAAGCACATACTTAACTTTAAGCACTTGCTTCAGCATCCTTGAAGTCAAAGAATCTTAAATACATGCCTAAAGTTAAGCATGTGCTTAGGGATGGACTGTTGAATCAGGGCCTGATTTCCTCACTACACATGTTCAGCAACCCCACTAGGTAGAGGAATTGCAGCTACTGCCACATCTTCTGGTCTTTAAGCTCTATGCTCAGGTTCCCTTGAAAAAGGTTGTTTATTCAGGCTTTGTGCCTAGGCCCTGGATTTTTCCTGAAGAGAGCAGAACATAAAGCAAGGTTTCAATTTGATCATGGACTGGGGGGGGGGGCTATTTTATATTACAAGACCTGTTTTCAGGGTGTTGTGTTTTTTCCCTACAACAGCAAATGAAGCCCCTAACACCTAAGTCAGCACAGCCAGATGTAGTCCTGTGTTCCTCACACAACATTAGAAAGCAGCTCAGGGGAACGAGCTCCGCTGTTGGCAGGGAAAGAAAGAAATGATATAGTACAGTGGAAAAAGAGAAAGGAGGAACTGATTTTATTTTGTACGTTACTCTGATATCTGAGCACCTCGCAATCTTTACTATAGTTATCCTCCCAACACCCCTATGAGGTAGAGAATTTTGAGTCCTTCACAGAGCAACAGAGGAGAGAAACATTTTTAAAACAGGAGAATACAGCTGTAACATCAGGTAGACGGGCAGGAAGACCCCTTTTTAGTTTTGAATTACTCTATTTCAGGTTGATGATATCCCTTTTATACTACAGGCTACATTTTCAATAAAGCCCAGTACTCATTCGTGCACAAAAATTATTGGCCAGATTTTCAAAGGCGATCAGACCCCGGTGGGGTGAACTCTTTGGAAAAACTGCCTGTAAGTGTCACAATGAGAGCTAATGGGTGCTGAGCCCTTTTGAAAAATCTGTCCACAAAAGTGACTGCTGAGCCCTTGAAAATCTGGCCCAAACGCTTATGATGCTCTGTCCCCACATGTGTGCAAACCTAGATCAAAAGACAATGGAAGTCTGTTGCAACAGCAGTTACTTACTTGTAGCACTTATTGTGAAGGTACAGTGCTTTGGGACTTTCATATTAAATTGATTTAATTTTCACTGTCGGATACAATTCTAACTAGATTGCTCACATAAATTAAACACCCACTTAAATGAAGGATCACAAATTTCAAACTGGGAAATACTGAAATCCAAGTGCCCCAAACATTGTTGCAGGGTAAACATTTCCATCAGAACCATCAAAAATATGTGTAGGAAACTCAACTTTAATGCATTACAAATCAATATTTCCCCTCTCTGTCTTCACATTTACCATCTCTGCACCTATCAAGCCAACTGTTTTACAAAACACAGAGATATAAAAATGATTCCAGTTTCCTGAAAAACTCAGCTGGAAACAAATCCAATCAAATGGAATAAATTCTTGCTAGAGAGAGCTTGATGTCTCTATGGCAGCCTATAGAGCCTTAGGGACACGTTCTGTTCTTAAGTGTTCAACTTAAGCAGAAACCCCCTGGAGTGACTGCATTTGCATCAGTGTAACTGAATGCAAAATTTAGCCCTTAAGCACCTAACTTTCTTCTGATAACAGTTTTGCATTGTTGCAACTCCATCACCTTCAATTAAGTCACTACTGATTCACACTAGCATGGGAAAAGAATCAAGCCTATAGAATCTAATATCAGTCTACTTTTTCCTATATTTATTTAAAGTCTTCTGAACCACTGGAAACCTTAGAATATAAGAGATCTGTGTAAGCTCAAAAGCTCGTCTTTCTCAGCAAAAGGAGTTGGTTCAGTAAAAGATATTACCTCATCCACCTTGTGTCTCTAATATCCTGGGACTGACACCGCATACAGGTTTTCTTAGGACATTGGCAATGTTTCCTGGGTTTGGCCAGATAGGGAATATCACAAAAACAGCCTTTTCCATGGCTAATAAGCAAGTCAACTTCTGCTGACACCTGGAAGTGCAGATACCCGGAAGAAAATTAAAACAAAGGAAAACAAATCCTAATCCTAATCAAAGTTAATAAAACTTTTTCAAACTTCTGAAGACATTTGGTTAAGTTTGGGGTTTTGCAGAGGCTTTATAAGTCATACTTCACCAAATTTCAGTGCACAGCAATTTTGATTTACTTCCAATCATTTGTTACAAGCACATTCATGCCTCATGTTAAATTCCCTGTTTGTCTTTTTTGGAGGCAAAAGTGGGAAAATCCAGGAGAGTGAGAGTTGGCACTAAATTAAATCCCACTTTTGATATAACATAGTAAATGTTAGAAATACATGTTCTCTTCAAAACCATGATCCCAAATAGCATTAACTATTATACTTGATAGAAATAGTCACTAAATTTCTATTTAAAAAGTGATTATTTAACAAATGGTGCACTGATCACAGATATATTTTTTTCAATGAAACATCATCTCTTTAAGAGAAAATGGACATATGGATTAATTGACTATATGTTGCTCAATGCCAATTTAAGCAGAAGTATGGAAACAGTACTGAATGTTCATAATTAAAAAAACAACCCTGCAACACTACGCTACATACTTTCATTATTACAGTCTCTTCCTTTAATGAAGACATAGCACAGCACTTTGTTGGCCTAATTTACACTATAGATCAAAACTATATGAAATTTCCTAATACTATAAGGGGAAGAAAAATTGCTATATACATGACTTACAGTGCACATTATTATTTTAGGTTTCGAAAAAACATCGCAACACAGTGGCAAATGATTTGCTAGGATGTGTTTAATCTGGCAGCAAATTTCTGGGTCTCAGAAACCCAAATAATATTAAGGCTATTTTGTCCCTACCAATAATAGCTAAATCTGCTGTTAAAGCTAAATCCATCCAGCTTGTTTGTTCAAATGTTACATGTCACTTTAGAAGATGGGAAATAATTACCATTGCGGTGTTTAGCTGCAATTTTTCTATCAGAGTTAATTGCACTTCCAAGCATTTTAGGTTGCTACTATTGTTTTCCTTACTACCAGTCTACCAAACTCTCTCGCTTTCTGTTAAGCTGTGAATATACATAGGGCTATATTTTACTCTCATTCACACATGTGCAACTCCCACTGAAATCACTAAATATAACAGAAGGCAGAATTTAACCCACAGACTCTAGAGGGATTTGCAGGCTCATACTGAAGAATGCAAATTATAGCATGATTTTCATCCAGTAAATTAAAGCACTTACTGCCAAGATTCCATGATTCTCACTTATATCAGCATAATACCTGATTAATATAACGCGACTGAAGTCAATGGAGTTATCCCAGATTCAGGCTAGTGTAACAGAGAGGAACAGGTCTGACACTATTCTGCTTGGGCTTTAAGTTAAGCAAATAATTACTGAAATACAGGAAACTATTTTAACAGTATCAGAGGGGTAGCCGTGTTAGTCTGGGTCTGTAAAAGCAGCAAAGAGTCCCGTGGCACCTTATAGACTAATAGACGTATTGGAGCATCGGCTTTCATGGGTGAATACTCACTTTTTCGCATGCATCCGACGAAGTGGGTATTCACCCACGAAAACTCATGCTTCAATATGTCTCTTAGTCTATAAGGTACCACAGGACTCTTTGCTGCTTTTAACAGTGATATGGGGTTTCAGAGTGTGGGCAATAACCATGTATCTACCTGTGCAGTATGCTAAGGAGCCTTTCGTCTGAGTGAGTGCCAACATCCAAATGCCCATTTGTCCCACAAAGTGACAGAGACAATTAGGTGTTTACTGTGACATTAAAATGCGAAGAGTGGGGAAGGGAGAATCTTTCTTATACCCGTAGCACACTAAGACAAGACAGAGTACCTGTAATATGCTAACTGAATGATGTCACCCTCTAGTGACTGGGACACAGAAAGGATAAGGAACCAGATGCTCTCATACCATTGAGGAGCCCATCAATTTCCTTCCCCAGAGATTAGAAGTGGATTTATTACATATTTGAAGATACACACCAAATTAAACCCCAAGAAACCAAGGACAAGAAATCTGCTCACTTAGTTCAGAACTTACAGTTACTGGGACTGATTCAAAGACCACTGAACTCAATGATCAGTCTTTCATTGACTTCAATGGGCTTTGGATCAGTCCCATTAACTATATCTACTAACATGTTTCTCACCTATTATATTTAGAATATATCTTATTTAATGTTCCATTGTCTCACTCTTCCCACTCCTCTGTTCAAGTGGACTTTCTGCCACAAGGAGCCTGCAGCTTGAGTTCACAACGATATAACAGAACAAAAAACCTACAAAGCCATACATTGCAATATCAATAAAGAGCAGAATGGGCTATCTCATTAGTTGTAGCCCTTATGTTGCTAGAAAGTTGGCAATGAAGCCCTCTGGTGAGAAAAATGTGGACATTCCTGCAATACAGGTTATGGAGCCAAGGTACATATGCCCCTGATTTTCTTATTTACCTTTTGCTTACTGCTGTCATTAATTTTCTGTGTGGGGTTGCTGTGCATCTGCCCAGAAGGTGTATAATGAATAGAGTGGTGACATTAGAGGTAACGTGGTTAAGTCACCTGTGATAGCTCATATGAATACAGAGGGGCGTTCTCCATCTGCTCTTCAGTTCACTAGGGCAGAGAATGTAAAGAAAATTATCTGGAGTGATGACAGAGAAGGGGGGAAAAAAAGCTTTTAGCTACAAGGGAGTGTTTTTCCACTTACCATTCAAAGACCAATGGACCGAAAGCAAGAACATTTTTTTCTTCAGCCTAATAGTTTGTGAAAGATGTCTTCAAATGACTTCAGGAGAAAGTTTACCTGTTATTCTTACATAACTTGAAAAGACCAATCACTCCCTTATGGAAGTCACATTCCTAGGATTTTTGTGGAGACAATTATTCACTAATATTCTTATGTTGTACATTCCTCCTATATGTGAAGCAACACATGTTCAGGTAATATGAGTAACAAAATTCAGCTAGCTGGGGATAAATGAAGAGAGGATAAATCCTTATTTATACTTTTGTGGAACTACCTTTTAAGTTTTATTTATTGTTGAGCTAACTCACATGTTCATTTGGGTTGTATCAGTATTAGTAGGATTAGCTTTTATAATAGTAACACATTACATTTGTATAGCACTTTTCTTCTAAAAGGAAAGTGTTTTACCAATTGAATCCCCGATTCTGTAAAGATTTTCACACTGACTTAACATTAAGCATAGTCTCACCACTGACATCACAGTGGAGTTGTCCCATGACTAAAATGGAGCTGCCTCTGGAGTGGAAGGTAGGAGAAGTGTAACAGTCCATTGCACAGCAGATTAGGAAAGGAAGTGTAAAATAATGTATCTGATTGAAAAAATGAAAGGGAAAATTAGGGAAGCAGAATGCAATTAACCAAGTTGGAATTTGGCCAAGACACAAGTAGTAACACCACTGCTCATGAAAAGAGACGTGGAATCATTAACCACTTGTGGTTTGGATTTTGGTTTTACATTTCAGAAACACTATGGCCCACTGTTGCTTGCCAGGATCATGTGGGTCACTTGCCAGAATCATCTGGGTATATCTCACTTAATTCTCTGCTGCTGCAGGGTTTGGGGCACTAGTGCCCCTTGGTCCCTCCTATTCTCTGCCTGTGGCTCATAATAGTTTAGTTTCCTCAGGGCTATGACATTTTGATCTAATTTTGGTTGTTGGGTTTAGTGTGTGGATGCCTGGTGGTGTTGGTGCACTGTGATACCAGATGATCTGGTGGTTCTTTCTGCCCTTAACCTTTATGTCTCTATGGCCTGCAGCATTGATTCAGTTTTATCTTTGAGAAAAATGCCACCAACTGAAACATCAGCCTCACTTCTCACAGCAACTGGGTGTTCTTTGGGAGTTTCTCAGTCAAGCGGTGACCCTGGCCAACCCCACATAAAAGGTTTATTTACTTCTGACACATCATATTTGCATATCATACAGGAATACACTGATAGAGGGCATTGTACAGAGCACAGCACAAAGTAATCCACTGCCATTTTTGACAAGAGAGAAGATATAAGAAATAATCAAAACTAAATAGTGCCTATCAGTTAGTTGGTATATTAATGAACACACACAGAATTCGTTTACAGAGGCAGACTTTCGCAACGTGAACAAGAAAATACACTAAATATCCATCAGATGTAAAGGCCATTTGAATTACACCAAGGTTGTTCCACTTATCCATAGTCTGAGAATTCTTTAGTAATATGGGACCAAATCACTCTCGATTTTTAATCAGCATTTCCCATTAAAAACTGTGGGGAGCACTGCTTTAAAAATAATGAATGGTACAACATTGACCATGCTTTTGCTATAACAGACTCCCAGCATTACAACTCTCTAAGTCTCGTAGCTCATAGTGACAGATAATCTTGTTCATCTTGCATTTTCACAGCAGTATCTTTCCTTTGCACTACTGTTACAGCCGGAGTCCTCTGTGCCACCAGTGTCCACCTCTGATGAGTAGTGAATGAAATAACCAGCAAAGAATCTATAGCTTTCTTTTTACTTCCCTGGGGGACAAGTTGGATTTCATCAATAAGAACAATATCGCTGGCGCAGCACAGACCTGGGAGTACACCACTATGATCCTTCTGTTTTAGATTCCACTCCAGTTTTTCTGTTAGGATTTGAACTTATTATCCCAAGACTCACAGTTTCAATGCATTTTGTGATGCCAGCTAGTTTTATAGCTATGTTTAACGGCTGCATCTCCCATTCTAAGGATCTACTATGAGAGCTGATGATAAAAATAGCTGGACAATATGGCTAAAGCACTGCATGTTTAACGGACAAGGCTCACCGCACATTGGACTCTACCTTTTCATTCTCAATTTATGGCCTCACTCTGCAATACTTTGAGAATTTGCATTAAATGGGGCTTAAGCTTAAGAAAGAGTATAAAACCCAGCATTATTTCACTGCCTGTTAGAGATTAAAAATATTTCACTCTTGATTCACAAAGACAATCCAAAACAAAACAACTGTGCCAAGGGATTGGGGTGGTTCTTTGCCAGCATACACATTTAAGCAGGAAAAAACTCCACTAGTCCTGGAAAATTTGCTCATTTTAAAACAATCCATGCTTTTGTTCATGTGAACTGTTGGTAGAACATTATAAACAACCACAAGTGCCCACATCCTCACAGCGGTATCATATGCCATTGATTTTAATTGTGTTTTATTAATATGATACAATTCAGTTATGCCCAAATCAAGATATAACTAATACTTTAATAATATAATACCAGGTCCCAACAAATTCCCTGCACAAAGATGAACACCTGATTGTGTTACTGATGCTAGACTGGCCTCAGCAGTGATGTTAATAACACTTTTAATATCAGTACAGCTGCTTTAGCAAAGTCTGACTAGTCTACTGTGGTTGTGAAGAAAGAGTTAATATCTATGTTATGATGTGGAACATGCAAAATCATCATCAGCAAATTGCATTAAAAGGTTATTGTTCCGACAAAAATTAGCTGGTCTAAATTGGTGTAACTCCATTTATGTCAATGAAGATTTACATCAGCTGTGTATCTCGCCCCAGATATTAAGTGAATCATTTTCTCTATTATAACTTCTAGATCATTAACATAGGCAGATTTTTAAAAAAAAAATTAATTTACTCTTTAATACTTGGAGCTTAGGAAAGCTGCTGGAACAGTGTGGAAGTACAGCTGTTTTGTTTATGTCACGTTCCCCAACGCTTTTCAGGCTATATGAGAGAGAGAGAGAGGAATGTAACATTCTGCATCAGAACTGAAGATACTCAAATGTACCTATTATTCCATGGGACATCACTTGTTTTAGTTCCAAAATTTGGTCTCCCCCTCTCTTTTATTCCCAAAAGTTATTTACATGAGAAAGAATCATTAAATTGTGTTTTATAGAAGGAATAATTTGCACTAAAGGGATGACTCCTACAGCACTTTAAAATTTCTCACATTAATGATTTTTGGTCTCCTTCATTTGTAACTCTGTTAAATATTGCTTCCCACATTTGGGCCAGTTGAGGGGTATTTTTAAACTATAAAATAGAAGCTGCCTCATAGTTGTCCCTGTAGCAGGCAAGGAAACTCTCATTTATAGGTGGCAATGAAATGACATCTTTCAATTACTGCAAAAAGCTACATAGACCATAATGTCAATTTTACATTTCACTCATCCTAAGCAGAAAATTGAGATTGATTAGAAACAGAAGTGAAAATAGCCAGTTTCACACTGATATTCTTATATTATATGATAACCATGTTCACGCATCTGATGAAGTAGGTATTCACCTACGAAAGCTCATGCTCCAAAACCTCTGTTAGTCTATAAGGTGCCACAGGATTCTTCTTTGCTGCTTTTACAGATCCAGACTAACACAGCTACCCATCTGATACATGTTCATTTTGTGTTTCCAACACTACATTAAAATGTTTAATTTATCTGAAAAAAGTTTTCTTTCACCAAAAATTTCCCCAACCTCCTTTTTCTAAAACAAAGTCTAAAACCTAAGGCCTTAAAATACTTTCAGGTGTATAACAAGATGTTCTTCATTGATTCAGATGAAGCTTTTCAATCTTATGAGCAGTGAACTGTTTTGGAGGTTTCAGTTCTTAAAGCAAGCAAGGTGAATCTGTGGTGAATAAGGGATGGGGAGTTAGGGAAGTCTCCTTCCCCAAGTGCTATTTCAGAAGCATACACAGTATACAAAAGGAGGTGAGCCAGTATAAACTGATTTTTACTTTGGATAACGGGAATACTGTGTGAAAGATACTGTGAAATTTACAAATGACTATGAAAATTACAAAATTTGATAAATCAGGGAAAACACCCACACATCCCAGCAAACAAACTACTGAGAAATGTCATATAATTCCAACCTACTTTCACACACACTACAAAGCCCAAGGGTTTCCTTGGTGAGCTCACACAAACATTTCTCCACGAGACTCATAATAATAAAAAAAATGCTCTTAAAAAAACCTGAGCTTTATAGCTGTCCACCAGGAGCTTTACAAAAACACCTGCCACCAAGATAATGTCACAAAACCTCAACCTGTACAAGAGCCCACAGCGCTTGAGTAATACAAAGGTAAAGTTCAGAACCAGGTCACTGCATCAGAGTATCATTCTGAAGATGTTCTGTGGTGTGTCATCAGCTTCAGAGAATCTGAGAGAGGGGAGGAGGGGAAAAGCTGAGGGGACACTTTTAAGTGCCATTTTTCCTGAGCATTAGAGAGGCAGCAAAGAGAAAAAGAAGAGCATGTAGACTGAGGCCCAAAGAGTTCTTTAAAATACTCCCTCCCTCACTCCATGTAATAAAGAGGAAAAGCATGGATATTCTAGCTAGAACCCCCCCCCCAAAGAGTCGTTTTTCAATGCTTTTCAGTCTTCAGCTAGCAAGAAGGAAAGGATCAGAGAGAACGTCAAAGAAGAAGGAGGTCAGCATGTGAACTGAGCACCAAATGAGCACTTTTAAGTGGGCATGGCTAGGGACTAAAGTACCTAACTCCACTTGGTATGCCTGCAGGTATCCCGCCAGTACCCCACTACTTCCTTAGACGTCTGTTCAACTCATAAGGAAGCAACTTTTATTTAAAATAAAAAAATCGCAATGCTTTTGGAAATCCTTCCCCTAGAAAGACGCGCTTTATATAATTATATCAATCGATCTTGCCCTGGACTGCATCTCCTGTAAGTACTGCTTTCTGGAGCTGTATAGCCAGGTGGAAATGCCTATCAGTTTAGCAGTCAGTCAGATAGTTAATATAGTCATAGGCCTTCAGACATCCCTAGCAGAGAGATTCCTGAGATTTGCTGAACCAATTTTGGCTTTCAGATACTTTTCTTTTATCTTACACCTTAAAACATATTCAAAGACGAAAACAATGATGTCAACAGGAAAATGTTGGACTGAGCCCCTGAAAGAATATTTATGGGACTAATTATTGGCTGTTCTCATGGTCACCCTCCCTTGTCTCACGGAGAATATTCCTGACAGTAGCAGCATAAATGACGTGGAATGGGACAGGTGAGGCTGCATACACAGACTGTCAGGGCCTCTATGGTCAATTTGTTTAGCTTACCCAAAAGAGCACTGAGTGGTGACTTATCATGGTGTATACCTTCATACGAAGAAAATACCAGGGCTCTTTAATTCAGCAGAGAAAGATGTAACAAGAACCAACGGGTGGAGATACAGTCAAACAAATTCAGATTAAATATAAGGCCAAAAAAAAAATCACTAGTGAGGGTGAATAACCATTGGAACAAACTACCAAGTGGTGGATTCTCCATCTCTTGAGGATTTCAGATCAAGACTGGATACCTTTTTGGAAGAGATGCTTTAATCAGGCAAGTTACTGGACTCAGTATAGGTGTAACTGGGTGAAATACTATGTCCCACGTTATATAGCAGATCAGACTAAATTACCTAAAGATCTCTTCTGGCATTAAAATGGATGAATTTCTTCATCTAATTATCTGTAGGTTTGCTAGGAAACCAGAATTGGGCATAGAAGTGGACAGATAAATTGTGATTCAGGGTTCTCCTGTTGGCTTCAGCTTTTCAGGCATGAACAACCCGAGCCAGGATTTGGCCCTAAGCATTTTCCCTTGGAGATTTAAGACTCAGCTCTCATATCCATAACCAGTCAGGGAAAGGCGACAAAGCCAACATACCAGTATTTATTTTTTCAGAATGTATTGTCCTCTACTGTATCAAAACACCAGGTAGAGAGAGCAAAATTAGCCTCAAATCAATTTACCATGCCACAGCTTCTCTCTGTTCTCTTTGGTCTTTTGTCTAAGAAAATCACTTTATTCCATCCATCCATTCCATCAAATAGCCACTGTGGTGGCGGTGTAACAAAAGCTAGTGGAGCAGACGGCAAAACTGCTCTGGTGGAGATTAACCCAGAGTTGGAAGGTTAGCTGTAATAGAAGACATCAAGAAGTTTGGGGAACAGGAAGCAGCAATGGGAGCTAATGTAGTTTGAGGAGGAGAAGCAGGAGGAGAGAAAAGCAGCAAGCAAGTACTATCTGGAAGCATAGAAATTAGCTACCCATACATCCCATGCATATATATACATAGATCATACCACCATAGTATCTGAACCCTTCAGGTATTGGTAGGCGTGTACAGGACTATGGAACCATGTATTATGTAAAAAATTTTTAAAAAATGAATTGAGACTATATTTCCATTTTAGGACTTTTCTGGTCAGATGAGTTTTACCTTCAGTTCAACTCATTTCCAGAACCCAATGGTAGAATTATAGCCTGACAATTCATAGTGGTCTCCTATTTATTCTACAGGGTACAGCAGCAACTGCACGGTGTAGCCTTTATTTTCTGTTCGCAGGGTACCTGGGACTTTGGACATCTTCTATAATTCATGACCAGAAATCCCAGATGACAAATAATCTTCTTCTGTATTCATCTTAAAAGCAATTACATTCCTGATTGTATTCATTTGTTACTGGTTACTTTTAGTTGTCTGGGAAATTGAGAGCATAAATCAGGTATTTTAGTGATTATGACATTTTGAAGTGTGTTCCCATGTGTTTATTGTACACTTCTCCCCAGCTTCCAGTTGTAAGATCATCACAGAGGATATTGGGAAGTATTATTTCAATAAGTCTAACTTCCTGGAAGTTCAGCATACAGAACTCCAAAAGAGGATGGAGCAGATGTTAAAGCAATTCATAGATTCTAAGGCCAGAAAGAACCATTGTGATCATCTAGTCTGACCTCCAATATTGCACTTGGTATTATCCAAGGCCTCAAGTCCAGCAATAAGTTGAGCCAGGAGTCCATCATGAACCTGAGCAATCAAAAGAAGGAAAGTACAACAGCAGTTGGTTCCAATCTCAATAGTCTCATCAGCCAGTGCTCAGTTGATCCAAAAGTCCACTGGAAGCAAAAGGAGTGTTTCCATTGATTTCAATGGGATTTGGATCAGGTCCTTAGAAAACACGTGATGTTCCTGAAACTTTACACTTAAAAACACACCTTTAGAAAGAGTTACAAGGGTTTTTTCTGCTTCCCAGCAGATGTTCACAACAGTCCTCTATCAGATCCATCCATCTACCTCCTCATTCTCTCGGCACACGTCTGTTTGCCTGATTATTGCTGCCTTTTCAATTTCGGCTTTGGTATTTCTGAACTGGGATGGTGCGGGGAGAGGAAGGGAGCGAGTACAAAAAACTTCCTAACTGTCAGTGTAGTTAAGCAATTAAACAAATTGCCTAGGGAGGTTGTGGCATCTCCTTTGTTGGATCTTTTTTAAGAACAGGTCAGACAAACACCTGTCGGGAATAGTCTAGTTATTATGTAGTCCTGCCTTGAGTACAGGGAACAGGACCTATTGATGTCCCTTCCAGTCCTACACTTCTGTGATTCTATGTGAGCTCTCCCTGCAGGCAGGGTTTGAAAATGAGGTTTTCATACAGTACTAATGCTTGAGACAGGTTGCCAGCAGATCAACAAAACAGTGAAAATGACTATCTACAAAATGTACAATAGTACTGATTGTGTCATTTCTACGTAGTACCCCATGGATGGAGTGGTCTTGAATCTGCATTTCTTGCATGTAAAGACGTGATGAAGACAATTTTTCACAAACTGTTTGCTGATGCTTTATTGATCCATAATATCAGGGCTTTCAGTTGTTTATTGACTGCTTTGCATGTGCAGCAAATCATTTTGGCTTAATGATCAGCCTAAGGAAGACTGAAGTCATGATCTAGCATTGGGAAATACTGCAGCTACTCTAGTTGTGTCGATTAATGATGCATCACTCAAGATCATTGACAAATTTTGCTACCTAGGCAGTGTCATTTCATGAGATGCAGTGACTGACAATGACATTACAAAGTGCATTGGTGCAGCCAATGATCCCTTTGGAAAACTTTAGCAACATCTCTGGAACAAACACAGTGTTAGACTGCAAACAAAAGCTGATGTTTGGCATGCCATTACCATCATAACACTCTTGTATGGCTGACATACATGGACTAGTTATCAACGCCACATAAAACTTATGATGTCTATGGTGGATAGTGGGAATTAAATGGTAAGATTTTATTCCAAACACTGAGGTCCTTGGGTGCTGCAACATCACGTGCAACGATGCTTTTATAGTGAGAGCATGATTGAGGCAATGTGGCCATGTGGTCTGACAGTAAAATACTGAAAACCATCTTTTTGTGGAGAACTGCAGACTGGAACCCATTTTAGGGGCAGACCAAGAAAACACTATGAAGACACTCTTCACTGCAACCAGTAGCATAGCTAGCGGGGTTCAGTGGAAGCAGTCACTTCCCCTCAGGACAGCAGGGGCGGAAGCAGCGCCTGCTGGCCGGCGCTGCCAGCAGCACGGCCGGAGGTGTACAGGGAGACTTTGGCAAACCAGTAAAGTGCCTAAAACCACTATGGCTTATTGTTAAAAAGCAACAGCACTTCCGGAGGAGCCATGCAGGGGCGGCAGGCGCGGCCGGAGAAGCGAAGGGGCCAGCTCTTCGGCTCCAGGCTTGGTGGCCAAGCACTCCCCGCCTCATCCCCCTTGCTAATGCGGGGGGAGGTGAAAGGGCCCCTGTGCCTTTAAGGCCACCTGGCTGGCGAGCCCTGCATGGAGTGCGCTGAGTGCTAGGAGCAGGACAGGGACAGGCCACGGCACAGGACGGAAGGTGAGTGGGAGGGGGGGTCCAGTCGGGGGGTGTGGTCAGAGAAGGAGCCAAGGGAGGGCACCTTTTTTATGTTTGCTCCCCCTACACTGAAAACCTGGCTACGCCACTGACTGCAACCTCCAATCTTGCAGTGTTGACCTCAACACCTGGGAGCTCTTAGCCCAAGACAAGATCCAAGGGCGGTACTTCTGTCACCTCAGACTGAAAGATTCCAAGAATTTGCATATAGAGAGTTGTTTGAGGCTTAAAGCAGTGCATTCATCTAAAATTGTCTTCATCTGTGGATGGGATGCCAGCCTGAAATTGGTCTTTGATCTCCTCAAATTTGATGGGAAACTCCTTCAGTAAAACGTTTGTCTTCTAAGAGCTTTAGGAGGCTATATTTTTTAGCAAGAGTAGGAACCAAATTTTCAGGTGGACATTTAATTTCCATGGTGATAGTATCTCTTTAAAGGGCTTCTCTGTTTGATAAGTAGTATTTTACCAATTCTTTGGGCAGCCGCTTAACCAGTTTTCAATATAGTTTGAGTATTCATAGCATTTATAAAATTACAGTATGTATTGGTATTACTGCTGGTAAATGATTGCCATCAATGGAGACTGAAACAGATATGTAATTGTGCATTTTTTCATGTCTCTCTGTAGCTGCAGTTTCCTTTACCATGAGGATATCTATAAACTACCAAATGAGGCGTTCTTACATTATCCCAATATAGCTGTAGACTTTCACATCAAATCGAAAATTGACAAACATTGTTTAAAAGAAACAATTCTGAAAGGTCAGTTATCCATTGTGTTATCTTTGAAGAAAATTATACTCTGCTTTATCAGTGTATTGATAATCAGAAATCACAAACTACTCTTTATAACTTTCAGCCATTGCTGTTCATAGAATAAAGCTAATTTGATAGCTTTCCTTAAAGTATTCTATATGGCAGACCCAAAGGAATGAATCTCTTTAATGTTTAAGACAAAGACATTCTACCAACATTAAACTAGGATACACAAGCATCAAGCATTCTGAGCATTAGTTAGCAATTACAGTTGCTTATCATCAGAAAGAGTGCTAAAAAAAACAGCAAACTTTATGGAAAGCAAGGAAGAGAGTGGGTGCATATGCAGTGAACACACTAATTGTTATTTCATGAGGATCAAAACCAATAGCAACTTGGGACATCTCCACAAATGCTCATAACATTTGAGAAGAAAATCTTTAAGATGGGAGTGAAAAATATTTGACAGGAGGTCTGGTACAATACAGTACAATCATTCTGCTGCTAAAATCTGCATAACATTATGGCCTCAACCCAGCCTTGAAATTTGCACTCAACATTCTGTCCCCTGGGCTTGAGGAGTAGAGATAATGACATCTCATTTTTGTGCACCCAGAATCTCAGACATGCATACACAAATCAAAGAGGTTGCTTGTGCAAATCTGAATTTGGGGTGTGCAAAGCTTCCCAAAATGACAAAGTCAATAATTTACCCATTTTATTGAAAGTGTAGCAATAAGAACCCAGACTTCAGAAAGGTGACATGCTTTCTGTCAGGTGCTGACTCAATGAATGTAGAAGGCATTCAACAACCTGCAGGGTGGAACCCTACATATGCAGATCTCACACTGGTTCAAATCAGGAGCAACTCCACTGAAGTCAGTGAAGATACATTACTATAACTGTGGTATAGCTGAAATCAGAATTAGGCCTAACATGTTTACCTTGGATTGTAGTAGAGATATAAAATGTAAGTCAATGATTCACCCTAGGGATTATTTTAACAGAACCATGTGAAATTCTGTCTTTAGATAATTAGTCTTGAAGGCCTCTGTGGAAGGTTGTCATTATTCAATTCACACAGGCAAAGCCAACATTTTCAGAAAATTACTTCTATTTATACTACAACAAAGAGAGATTATCTGCATAGGATCCATCTATAACAATTCTGCATTTCAATCAGAAATGAAGTTATAAACAGGAAAATATAATCTGCATTTGACGGTCAAATTCTCCTACAAGTTTTGCTCTTGTAAATATGGAGTTACTCTGCTGATGTAAATGAAATTACTCCTATTTACACTGGTGTAATTAAGACCAGAGCCTGACCCTTAGTTACCAGTGTAAAAAGACAGGTTCTCCACTTATTTGCATTATCATAAATCAGGAGTAACTCCACTGAAGCCAACACAGTAACACTGGTTTAAGATTAGTGTAAGAGGAAAATCAGGGACACCTCAGTCTAGCAAGTTTTTGAAGTACTGCGATGGGACAAACTTCTTATGGTATGGTAGTAAACACATTTATTTAGTGATCTCCTCCACAAGGATCTCTTCCATTAGAAGTACAGTTGCAAAATCAGTTTAGAAACTGTATCCTGGTAGCTGCATTTGCTGTACAAACAGCCACATAGAAAACTATTTTGATTTTATAACTTCTTTTTTACTAGGCAGAAAATAAGAGCCAGAGGTTCAATGGTGGGTCTCTAAAGTACGTGTAGATGAAAGTAAGTGCATTGTGAGACTGTGAGGAGTTACTCTGAAAGATCATCAAAGAGAAAATATTTTATTAAAGGCAGCATATCATTGAGGGAATTCATGAAATGCCACTTATGCACTATAAGAAACCAAACTGGGCAGCATAAAGAATACACACACCTGCATATACATATCTTGGAGATTAGGTAAAAGCACAACACAAATGACAAGCAACTTTGCAAAGTGAAGTCAAAGAGAATACAGTGGCATATCACATGCACACTGCACAAACGGTGATACAAAACTAGATTTTCGCCTAGCAGAGGGAAAAGATGCTAGTGTGGTGGCAGAGGGCGGGAGGACCCAGGGGCAGCTCCAGGCACCAGCGCAGCAAGCACGTGCCTGGGGCGGCAAGCCGTGGGGGGCAGCGTGCTGGTCTTCATGAGGGCGGCAGCCAGGGAGCCTTCAGCAGCATTTCTGCGGGAGGTCCACTGGTCCCACGGCTTTGGCAGTAATTCAGCGGTGGATACACTGAAGGCAGCAGACCTCCCGCAGAAAGACCGCCGAAGGCTGCCTGACTGCCGCGCTTGGGGCAACAAAAAACAGAGAGCCGCCCCTGAAAGGACCCATTAGGAAATTCAGACTACTCTATCAGTGTACTAGAGCTTGTTTTAAACTGATGACCCAATTATGCAGGTCTTACTCAGACAAAACTCCACATGGACCTCAAGTGGGTATTTGGAGTCACTCACTCCAGAAGACTTGGTTTAAGTCTGCCTAGCATGGCTGTGTATATCGAGGTGGCACCATCATGGCTCAGATTCCAGAATAGACAGCTGGTGCTGTGTTATGTGCTGGGAAGTACATTGGAGGGGAATTCAGGAATGAGAAATAAACAGAGGATGAAATCCTGATTTCAATTCTGGAGACACTCCATTGAAAGAATTAGTCCATATTTATGCACATGTAACTGAGAGCAGGATTTGGCCTTAATTTTGCACAAACTGGGAGGGGGAGAAAGAAAGTAAAAAGAGAAACAGAAGGTAAATAGTTTTTCTGTACAAGTAAATCAAGTAATTATAAAAAGACAAAGCTGCAAATATATAGATTGAAATGCTTGCCCTCAAATCATAACCATCACAACTTTTAAGAATATGTAACCATATGCCCTAAGCCTAACCTAACACATTCATATAACCCACGCGTCATAACACAGAGGGCAACTGTGCTGCGTGTGAAATGGATGTTGTGACAAGTCACTGTCGATTTATACTGCACCGTTCACAGAGACAGGGATTGCCATATTGCCCAAGCACCGCAAGGTTCTGACATGTTGTACCATACTAAACAGCATACCCAGATGTGGGAGTAAAGTAATAAATAATCATGTTGGTTTTTGTTTCCCTCTCCAGACAAAAGAGTAGTTTGCATTTACTTAATTATGAGTGGCAAGCAAACTATATAGTATCACGTATGTGATTACTTTCCAGTATTAAGTCCTAAATAGTCAGAGATCTGGTTCTAATTAATAATGTCTTTTCCTGTTCTTTTTCCAAAACAGTGAACATTGCCCATCAATTCTTGGTCAGTAACATATGCCTCTGTGCATTCATATTTTGTACAGGTAAAAGCACGTTCTTTCTTGGATTTTACTTTTGATCGCCTATCACATAACGTTTTGCATCTTACAGACAATGAAAGTGTGAATGGAAAGGACTTGAATGACTTCATTCAGGCACAAAAGTAGCATATTCAGCCTCATATGTTGACACTGTGCAACGCTACTCTTTGTTATTAAAGTTTTTAACAAATTCTTACATCTCCAAACCAGCTTTGGCGTTTAGTTAGAAAGTGTGAAAGGATACAGTCCCATTGTGTTGCATCTCTATAAGCCCTTTGTTACGAGTCAACAAAGTCTTTAAATGCCCTGCCAAATGGGAATTTTGCCAAACAGCAAACCAGCTACTTGGCCTTATTAAGGGCACCTCCTACTGGTCCTTTCATAGAGTGAATTATGCTTTCTTCGCTATCAGTCCCCTGCTAGGTTTCTGAACAGAGAAAATAGCTACTAAGAAGAGTAGTGGAAACTCAGATACTAATGAGCAGAGGCCAAAGCCACTTAACAACATTTCCTTAAAGACACAGGATTTCTTTTCTTTTCTTTGTCAGTTGAATCCAGAGATTGTGAAAAAGGGGCTCAAAACAACAATCTCAGGAAGGATCTGGAGGCTAACCATAGGGAAAACTTTGCACAATTCTAGCTTGCAAAGGACAGATCAGGGAACTTGGTACAACACAGAGATGCATGCCTCCAAAACGCAATGCAATAAATACACATTATACATAGAGGGTGAAATGCACAACCAAAATGTACAGCTAGGAAACAACCTGCTCCTGTAATGAGTTTTCTGCATAATATCAGACATCATTCCCCCCCACTCCATCATTAAGGCAGTGTGAATCCTCACTCTCTTCCTCTCTCGCACGCACACACGACCCCAACTCGCCATATGCCCGCAAAGAAGTCTGCAAGTCAATCATCGTTCCAGAAGGAGGATCACTGACATGTCTCCAATCTACTAGCCTTTAAGGTGGAAATTCAAGAGAGATACCTATTATCCTGCTCTGATTGCCCAAATCCCACCTTCCATGCAAGTAATTGCAGAGGACATTGCTGAGGGACACAGACACACACAATGAACCTTTTTGTATTTAACATAAGCATCTTCCTAATTCACTTACCAGCTCTCCAAAACAAGACAAACATAACATATATATATATATATATATTTTTTTTTTTAAAGGAAGCATCATCTATATGAACAATTTACGGCATTTCTATTTGCATACAGCTGATATTCTGAATGATACTAGTGTAGGGTAAAGATCTTTTTGCAAAGGCTTTCATATGCAGCCCTTTACCCATCACAAAAAAAGCTGCTTTAGTAGCATTTGTGTGTGTGTGTGTGTAGGGGGGGTGATATCGGTTTCTATTGTTCAGCAGCAGCTGGTGTGGAAGCAATTTGTGTGTGTTTATTTTATTTATTTTTGCTTTTCATGCCTCTCTCCTTCTAAGATTGCTCCTAATGAAACACAGCTCATTTTCTTCTGGAGAAAAAACGATCACTGGAGAATAATATTTTCCCACATACATTCTCCACACACACATACACAGAGACACACACACAGTCACCTACAAATTGAAGCTGCACTTTCTTAGTTCCTAACACTTCTCTTTAATACTCCAATTCCTGATTTATTTATTTTTAAATCTCTAATTCCCAGCTTTTCTCTGCCTCCAACACGGACATCACAGTTTCAATACCCCCTTTTTCCTTCTCTATCCTAATTCAATACACACACCAGTTTTGCCATTTTTAATCAGAAAATGTGCCTGCCAAGTGCAAAGAAAGAGAGGCAGCCCCAAAGAATATCAATCAAATGGAGTTTGGAGATGCTCTGCAAATAACTACATTTTCCATCTTGCAAACTAATATTTTGCTTTTCATCATTTACCCTTCCCCTGCCATCTGAAAAATATAAATAAATCTATAGATCCCATCTTAGCCTGAAGATCCAAAAAAAAAAAGCCACAGGCAAATAAATCCAATTGCAACAGTGGTCAGGTGCAAAGGAGAATACAAACCAGTGTATATACATACACACACACACACACGCTATCACCACCTCCTCCCACATTTCTCCTTTATTTTTATGGGTTTCTTTCCTTTCAGTTGGTTTTCCTTTTTCAAAGGCTGCTCAGGGTGCTTCTAAACCAGATTTTGTCTCACTCCTTTCCAAATCTCTGTCAACTACCTGCAAAAGCCTACACCAATCCACAACAACAACAAAATCAAAAGAGGGGGCAAGTCTGATAACATATAAGAGACAGGCACATTCCTTACAAATTTTACAAAATTCACCCTTCTCCATGGAGTGCGAAAGACAAATAAGGCAGCAATCACTTACCGGTGACTTGAAGATTCAGGCTGATCAGAGAAAATCCGAAGAGTAGAAAAGCCAGCTTTGGTACCCAAACACATCCAAGACTATTCTCCATATTTCAACACGCACCTACAGAGATTTGGGTCCTGAGCACCAGCAATAATCACACACACAGCCCCTCCTGCCTCCTCCTCTTCTGGGTTTTTTTTTTCTCCAGTCCCCACTGACAAGGCTCAGCAAAGGGGGAGTTGGGGGATGTGGAGGAAAAAAAGTTATATTCAGTTCAAGAGCCGCCAAGCCTCCAGATGATGTTAGGAAACTAACTCAAGGAAAAGGGGGAAAGGTGGGGAACGGTGCTCCCACTGCTGGAAAACCATACATGGAAAAATACTGCAAAAAAGCGAACCAGGGTGCATCAAAAGATTAGGGGTTGCTCCATTTCCACAGCTGGGCAAAGTACTATATATATATATATATATGTATTTATAAAAAATGAAAAAAAATCAGAAGAATACAAAAGGGAAAGTGTGTGGGTTTTTTCCTTCTTGGCAGATGTTGGTGTGGGGGGAAAAGAAGGGGGATGTAAAGCTCTCACTTGTTACTGGAGCTGTCCACCAGCAGTATGTGAGATGGGAGTTAGAGCTGTAACATCCATTGATCCAAAGAAGTGGAGGGCTGGAAGGGAAAACGTGGAGAGTGGAGAGAAACCAACCGGATCACGGAAAAGATTCCACTGGAAAAAAAAACAAACCCTGAGCCCTGCTGCTTCCAGCAGCTGCATTCATTGAGTTTACATATGAATGAGCTGGGATGCCCTCTGTAGGTAAAGCGTGGGAAGTAACTTTTCCTCAACGGAGCTATTTAATACTGTGCATGTCCCTGCTTATGTAGCTAGCTCACCTCCTGTTAGTGTAAAGCTCCCCGGTTTTGGTTTGCATGGGGGTTGATTGGTTTGTTTCATCTGCTCCTAGGAGTCTGTTCTGCAGGGACAGGAGTTTAAACCATTAACAAAAGCTTGCTGTTTTTTAAAGCTGATCAGCCTTGATTTTTCCATCTCCAGTACTGCCAACTCCAAGCATTCAAAAATCAGGAGTCAGACCCCAAATAATTACAGTATAAACTTGTCTTTAAAAATGATAGGATTTTTAATAAAATTTGAGTTATTTTCATTTATCTTCTGAAATTTGAAATTTTAGGGTCCACATTTCCTTAGCTGCTGTGAGGACAAGAAACTTACTTTTTAAAATGAAAGCTGAGATTTCCACAAAACAACATGACTCTGGGAGCTGGATTTTAAGATAAACACCAAATATCATGAGACTTATGCTAAAATCACAAGAGATGGCAACATGGATTTTATCCTCACCATATTCTTTTATTTTGCAATATTCACCTGGCATATAGGATGGGTCAAATAATTAATTTGTTCACTCTAGTTCCCAGCATCTCTAGGCTGCCAATACTTAGTCATCATCTTCTGCTGGTATTGCTCACCGTTCTTTCCTTTCACATGGTAAGGAAAAGGGAGTTTGTAATAACTGAGCCTAGAAACTTACCCTAATCGTAAGCTCAATTGTAAAAAAGTGAATAAAAGTTTAAAAATGCTCCAATCACATGTAATAATAAATGTTGATGAGAAAAGGTGCAAAAAGAAAACAAAAAGACTAGGGACAGGTCTATTCTAGCACTTAAGTCGATCTAACCTATGTTACTCAGAGGTGTGACACAAGTTTCCCCCAAGCAACGCAAGTTTTGCACTGTCCACACTAGCGCTATGTCGGCAACAGATGCTCTCCCACCAACATCGCTTCCGCTTCTTGCCAAGGTGGAGTAATTATGCCACCAGGAGAGCGCTCTGCCGTTGGCATAGCATGTCTTCACCAGACGCGCTACAGCAGCACATTTGCATTGGCCCATCTGTGCTGATGTCGCGCTGTAGTGTAGACATGCCCTAAATTAGTCAAAAGAAAAAGGCCCACTGATATAATTCAAGAACTGTGCTAAAACCACACTTGGTAACCAAAAGAAATGTGGGGCCAAAATTTGTGTCTCAGGAATCAGGCCTAATTGGAGGATTCACTAATAAGATGGGCTAGTTTGCCCCATCACTCCCTTTTGGGGTCCTCAAAAAGAAATTTTGGGATGGAAGACTGGCTATTGCGACACTGGCTGACTGAAAGAAGGGGAATCATGGTTGCCCCCTACCACCACCAACTATCTCCCTGGGATCCAGCATAACACTCCTGTACCTTCAATATCCTGATCACGAGAGATGTTCTGACTAGACCAGGCCAGAGAGAGGGACCCAGATGACATCACCATTGGGCTCTGGCTAAATGCTGAATATCCTCTGGAACATGCGACTGTGTCACCTCCCTTGTCATCCCCCCTCCCATGCATCCTTTTCCTTCTCCATTTCATTTCTTCTTTTTCCTATCCCTCTCCTTATAGAAATCTGACTTAGCTGACCAAACTGTATATTTTGCAACACTGCTGTAAGCCTGTGAACACAGAGGCAAGTAAAAGCAATGGCCTAAACAACCCCATACCAGTACAAATTTGCCAGGTCTTGGAGTGACTGATCAGACCATGTGCTGTGCCTGTACTTTTCCAGCAGCAAGGTTGCAAGTCAGCATTAACATAAAAGAAGCTGCCTTTTCTCCTTTACTTCTCCTTTCTACCCTCTTGTGTGTATTTTCTTCTAGAAAACAGGATCGGACTTTAACAACAACAACTCCAGCCCATCTTGTCTCTTATCCCCCAAAAGGACAATTATTACTGTGTAAAAGACTGTCAAACAAGTTTTCTTTTTCCTTCTCTTTCTAAAGACTTTCTTGAGCTCCCAGGAAAAGGAACAAGAGATGGAAAATAAAAACCTTACTTAATACTTCATCTTTCAAATGCTTTCACTGTCTTTCCTTCCTCTTCCCTATCTTTATTAAAAGGTTTAAAAGACTGCTAGTGGTGTGTTTGCCATGGAACTGAACAGGCTAAAGTCTCTTGCTTAAAACTTCTCCATGTTGGACAGTGACAGAGTCATGTCCACTTTTGACTCTTTGGGTCCATTATTCCACCTAAATTAATATAACAGGGCAGAGCAAATGAGCCACCTGTATGATGATATGCACTAGTCAGCTGAGATGCTAGGATCCCTAATAATATTAGCAGCCTAGTTCAGCTGGCAGCACTCTCACTACTGGATTATAAGGGCTTGAGCTTGAAACTCACATCAGAATGTGATATGTCCATTACAGGAACTACGATGGACAATGTGCAGAGCTCAAGGGAAGATGTTACATTGTTAGAGGCATTGTCCTTCAGATGAAACATTACCTACAGTCTGACATCCACACATCCATTTCTGGTAGCTGTACATTTAAGGGATGGTGAACAGGACAGCACTTCCTGAGAAAAGTAGGGTGCACAACATTTCCAACCCTGGAGTCTTTACCAGAGCAAAATTCCCATGGAAGTCTAAAGTCTCATATGACGAAGCAGGAACTTCAAATTCAACCTTAAATATCTCCTAGGCACAGCAATGCAAAACTTTGTCAGTGCTGGCTTGACTGGGTTGACTTTTGCACAGGCTTTTTCATGGGAGGTGTGGCTGGCATGGTTTCAGACCCTAGAGTCATGTTTTCAGAACTTAGACCCTAGTTTGAACTATTTATTGGGAAGGTGAAAGGCAATACCAAACTAGTCTTTTTTTTTAATCCAGCAATCCATTCCATGATTACCCAATCCAGGCCAGGACAAAGGTAGACCATGTGTGGTAATATTTTGTAGCCCATGCTGAAGTTCTCAGTCTGCAATCTGGGGAGAGTACGAGCCACAGGGTTTGTGGGTGTCGAACAGCCTCAAAAAAGAATCCACTTACTGCTTGTTACACCTTTGCTCTGCCCTTTATCTGTCACAAGCAATATTACAATATTTAAGCTTTGTGCATTGGATATGGGTGGGAGCTTTGACCCAGAAGACTTTCCATATGACCAACTGATTAAAGTTTTATTATGAATTCCAAACCAATATAAAACTGTGGAATTCACCCAAAATTACATCTTGACTTTCTTATGTCCCATTCAACCCTTGACCCTCCCCCAGTCCCCCTTCCACTTTCCACACTATCTATTCCACTGAAACCAAAGTCACTGATGACCTCCTTCTAGCCAAGTCAAAGAGGTATGTCTTTCTTCTCTTTCTCCTTTCTCTGTCTGCTGCCTTTGACGTTGTTTATCACTTAATTCCTTTTTTATTTTGTCTTTTTTCTTGGCTTACATGACCTATACTCTCTTGGTTTCCTCCTACCTTACGGACTAGTTGTTCAGTGTGTGAAAACTTCTCTCTCTCCTTTTGCCTGCTGGCATCCTTCAAAACTCCTTCCTTTTTCCCTCTCCTCTTCCAGTTCTTTCTTGGGGACTTCTCCTATTCCCACAACTTCAATTCAATCTTTCTGTGGATGATTCACAAGTCTACCTCTTTCCCCATCTTTCCAGCCTCATTTTCATATAATTATATAACTTCCCAAATATCCCCTTGACTACTCCACCAGCGTATAGAACAATTAGCAAAACTAAAAACCAAATTGTGTTTGCACTTCTGCACAAAAACTATTGGATTAGAACAGAGGACCCCAAACTGTGGGGTGTGCCCCACTAGGGGACATGGAGTCACATTTGAAGGGGCACAGCTGGGGCCCAGGACATCCCCTATGGAGGGTCGGAAGGCATGCCACCCAGCTCCATTGCCAGCCCCGTGCCTGCCCACAGCTGTGGCCCCAGCCTCAGCCCTCTTACCCCTGTCCATGTTCCCCTCACCCTTCCAGAGACACAGCTCTGCTCCCAGCCCCAGCTCGGGGGGGGAGTGAGGGCACAAGGGAGAATGTGAGGTAAAAAGTCTGTGGACGGCTGGATTAGAAGGATGGGACTATTCATAACACTGCCTTGGCCTTATGAAAACTAAATAAGGGACTTTGGGATACAAAATACACCAAGTTCACTTGTTTCTTTCAAAGAAACTGCAAGTGACAACAATGAGCCTGAGCTTCAGCTGGTATAAATCAGCATAGCCGCACTGGAGTCAATGGAGCTATAATAAATTACATCAGCTGAGGATTAGCCCCAGTACCTTTAGAGTAAGAAATCTCAGTTGCTATGGACCTAAAAGGGGCTCACATAGACTAGATTAAACTTTATGGATGGATGCTAGGCCAGTTGGGAGGTACAATGATGAAAGTTGCTCCAAAAATCCAGAAATTTGGGCTGTATTATTCAGAAGGGCTCAGCTCCTACAACTAGAGCCAGATTTTTGAGAAAGCTCAGCTTCCAGTTAGGCATCCAAACAAATGGTCAGATTTTCAAAAGAAATCAGCACTTGGGTAGCACGTTGGGTGCTGAGCACTTTTAAATATCTGGTCCCAATTCTGAGCGCAAGGAACTTGAAAATCTGGCCCCGAGGCCTTGCACAGGTGCCACTGCTAGATAGGTTAGTATGGCTGATGCAAACAGAATTCTCTGCTGCTATATTGCTTATGTGCCTTGATTTGTCATCACAGAAAAGTAGCATGAGGCTCGGGTGCCAGCAAAGCATTGGACAGTGTTAACAATAGTGAAGTTCTTTCAGCAAGAGTGGGGATCAAAAGAGCCAGGTCACTTGCATGGGCATGACCTTTATGACGTGAGCCTACCTCTATGATGGCCAGATCTCCACCATTCCACCATCTAAAACTCTCTGAACTTCAGGGAAGTTTGGGCTCAAACTTTGTAGCTCTGGCCAAACTATACAAAAAGCAGCAGATGACACTGACTGAAATGTTGTTCTGCTGTGAAACTCTGACTTTCTAATTTCATATCATCTTACATGAGAGCAATTCAAGAGAATCAGTAAACCAGCATGCTCTGTCTGCAGTCATTCTTTTGTCTTAAGTAGAGTGTTATGGCTTAGGTCAGACTGTGGTCTCTACAGTGGTGAAAACATTACCAGGTGCGGAGAAACCCCAGCAACCCCTTGCTGCTTATTTGCCTGCCATCTGCTTGATTTGCCTGGAATGGAACACAAAGACCTGCCACATACATTTCAGCAGATTTTTAGCTGCAGGAAAAGCATGTGTTGGGGATGGAACTGAAGGCTGATTACTTAAGACAACTGTATTTGCATAAAACAGTTTATTTTAAATTACTTCTGAATGAACCTCTAGAGGCTGGGCTTAGTTTCGACAGAATGATGATGATCTAAAATTATCTGAATGTTTGTGGACACCCTGAAACACCAACACACCCACCTAAGTCCCAACACACCCACCACCTTCAGCCACCAGTGGCTCCCTGATACCTGACAGGTGATCATCTTCTTTACAGTAGAAACCAGACAGTCCACTGCTCTGCTCTGGAATCAGGTATCTTCAGGGAAGAGTTTGGACAGGAGGCACTTGTTACCCTGTGAAGTAACCCAAGAAAGCTTGCTGTAAACCAAACTGGAGGACCCTCACCTAAAGAGAAAGGCAGGAGAATGTATAGATCTTTTTTTTCATTTGACTTGATATGATTTGATGGCTATGAAAGGGACTTGTGGCATTGGGTCCCTCACTAAAGTGATTCTTGTGGTACTACTGTGTTTTCTTCTGTTAGAATCTAATAAGTTCAGCACCAAAGAAAGGCACCTTTACCAGCTACAAGGGGCTTGTTTCTCCTCTCAGATACTCTGGTTTTACACTGATGTAATATACCAGTCAGATCACTGGAGTTACTCTTGATTTACACTAGTGTGAGATTAAAATCAGGCCCAGAGAAATCAGTGTTTGCATGTACGGTGAGAAAATTCCAGGCTGGTAATGGGTGGGAACAGGAGATTTGAAAATTTAATATAGATGAGTACAATTTGGAATAATGTTAGGCCCCGATTCTTCCCTGCGTTACATCAGTTCTGCATTGATGGAATGTAATTGACTTAAATGGAGCTACAATAATGTATAGCTGTAGTAACACACCAGCGTGGAGAATTCGGCCTCCTTAGTATTCAGAGATAAGACACTATCCCATCTCTTCCTCCAGTTTTCTTATCCTAGGATGCTTTGGGCCTTTTCCTATTGTTCCTGCTACTTCCTGCTCTCACAAACAGTCCCAAAGCGCTTCGAAAGGGTTTTAGTGCATTGAGAGGAACCTTCAGGGCTCTGCATTGGCTTTATGGGAAGCAACATTTCTGGTCTGCAACTGAGAAGAAGGTGCTGTTTCTGGCAGGATGGAGATTCTAGAACAGCCTTCCAATAGGCATGTGGGAGCCTACAACCTAACTAGTTTTAAGATGGAATTTGATAAGTTTATGAATGGGAATACATGCAGCAGGGGACATGGCTAAATGACACAGGAGGACCCTTCCAGTCCTATACCCTGCAACTGACTGACTCTTGGTATCTTTCCTCTTTTGTTTTTTCTGCTCATACTTCTGTCATCTGTTTCTTTCTTAATCTTTGCTGTCTCTTTCCTCTCATTAGCCCTATGAGCTCTCCCTCTTGCCTACATTTGAAAATTACACCCAATGTGTTCAACATAGCTCTCAAAGTGGCAAATTTCTTCTGGGTAGTAGAACAGTCAACTAGCTGGACTACCATATATGCACACAGGAGGTCTCTATGACCAACATTTCCTGCTGTCTCTGCCTATGCTCCCTTCTATTTGTAATAACTGCTATGCATTGTGAGATAGCTGCATTAATTTTTGTGTCTGTTCCCACACTAATTAATTCCCCAGAAGACCAACTGCTGTGATTAATAAAAATAGATTGCCGTGGTGTACATTTCTAGTGGATTTTTTTTAAAGACTCCCCTTCCCAAAGACCTCAAGGAAGATATTCAGTAAGGACACACTCATGAGAAGCATTACGTCCTTAGAGTAAACTCTCATTGGCTGATCACATCTTGATGATCTAAATGTTTCCAACAGCTCCTGGAAGCTTCCTTTCCCCAATTAACCTTTTTATGGGCATGTGTTCCAAATGCACGAAACATTATAAAGTGAAATTGATTTTTCTGATAAAAGTTCTAACCTTTTGGGGCTGCTTTGTTTTGATGTTTCAATGCAGTGGAATGGCTAGTACAAACCCAGTCCTCCAGTTTTAAACAAGTCTTTTGTAGTTAGATAGGACCCCTTTATTACTAGAGGGTGCTGAATAGTACCTTATTGGATAAGTAATCCACTGAAGTCAATGAGGCTATTTGTTGGAATAAAGTACTTGTTAGTGTAAGTAAGGATATATAGACATATATATATACATAGACTCTATGAATCTATGAGTCTATATCACTATTTGGCCCAGAATACGTGGTTTAATCAAATGTTATTAGTAGATTCTGTGAAGCCCAAAGACTGTCTCTCAGTCAGGGCTCATACAGGTATATTTTTTAAAGTATACAAAGGCAATCTGAAACATGGGTCAATTATTCTCAAGCTAAAAGAGTAAATACGATGGTGAGTATTGAAGTAAGTATCATTTTAAAAGTGTTGCCAATAAATTACAGCATAAACTATTTCAGAATATTAGTGAGAGTTCAAATATTTTTGTGTTAGGAGCTGGAGATTTAATATGTTGGTTTGGGATTTTAATTTTGTATTTGTTCTAACAGTGGACACATAATAAGTCCTGCTGAGTTGCCTACAAAAATAAATATCAAGACTAAGTAAAGACAGAATTATGGAATCAACCCTTCTTTTCAAAGCTCCTGAGTAGAATTATATGGCACTTGAATATCTTGTTCAAATTGTGAGTGAATTTTAGTGGAAAACTAACAAAACTGATGTGAGCAAAGCACAAAATATACAGGCGCTGTGCTGTCTCCTGACACGAGATCTCTCTTATTTTTGCCTTGAGCCTCTTTGAGAAACAACTGCCAATTGTGCTGCGTGTTGAAGATTTATGAGCTGCACAAATGGGTGAACAGGTTTTCACCACCAAACACATCTCTGTTTTTAGACTGAACACAGATCCTGCAGGATGGAAGGCTGGTGCATGCCTGAAAGACCAGCCTTAATAGAAACAAATATGTTCTACCTTTCAGGAAGCAAGTATGATGCAAAAATCAAATTTCTGGTTCTCCTTGGTCTCAGGATTGCTAGTGGGACATTGCATGCTGACATTGAATAGTGAGATGCACTACAAGATTTCTCTTTAGTGAATCTGACCTTTGAGTCCTTCAGCAAGGAGCACATGGTACAAAAATATCAATGAATGTGAATCCTTTCATTTTGCAGACTGCATACTTGTGGTTGAATAAGTTCAGTAAGAGGAGCACTCTGTTGTGCCTGGACAACTACATGCAACTAGTGACTGAAATCAGTGGGATTTATGGGTGCTCTGAAATTCTCTAGATTAGGGAAGCTTTCCTTCTTCTTAGATTACAGAATAGTCTCACCAGGCAACTGAACGCTTAAGGGCCCAATCCTGAAATGTACTGCATGCCCTCAACTCAAGACTGGGTCCTAAAAACAGCAGTAGGCAAAGCCTTGGAGATTAGAAATCAGGCCTGCATCAGCTTCTGGGGAGCATGGATGGATTTAGGGCATGCATGTCTACATTGCAAGTGAAGGTGTCACTGTAGCACAGGTGGGCTTATCTGTGCTAGTTTAACCTAGCTAGCGCAGGTAACAATAGTAGTGCCAACATGGCAACATGGAGGCTAGTTACCAGAGTACAAGCCCCCTGGGCTCCCTGAATCTGTATGCAGGTTGCTAGCCCATGCTGCCACGTGTCTATTACTAGTGTTACCCATGCTAGCTAGATTAAAGCTAGCACAGATACGCCTACTGGTGCTACAATCGTATTGTCCCTTTTTGACCTCCATGGCATTATTCAATGCTCACTAGACCTTCTTAGTTCGACAATTGCAGCATGCACATAGAAACACTTTACTCTCTGAATTCTAATTTCTTTTACCCGAACAGACCTCTAAGAACACGAAGGTTCCTTTCACCCATTTTTACATTCCAATAAAGCATATGTAATACTCCATTATACATTTTAGGATTATGTGCAATTACCTTCTTCTCATGTAATTTTGTTCTCCAGAATTACCACTCCCCTCTCATTTGTTCCTGGTAATATTTTATGCACCTTCATGAATTCATCCAGCTATGCTGTAGATCAGAACATCTAATTTCACTACACTTTGCTTAAATGTCATTTAAACATAATTAGAAAATTGGGTAAGTCAAACTAAGATTCAGTGCAATTCTATTTTTTTTTCCATTGAAGCCAATCTCTCTTTTTTCCTCACCCACTGACAACTGCCTGCTCCCTCTAATATCGTGTCCAGTTCTTTCAGGACCTGACATCCCATTACTTCTGGTCAGAGGGTTTTCTCAAAGGCGGTTTCACTTAGCTCGCTTTCCCAGGTCTGTGTGTAATGACCATCCTCTTGGCTGACACACTTGGAAGGAACCAGAGAATCTCCAGAGCTGGAAGCATGAGCTGTAACACAGTGACCAGTGGGTTATATTTGCACTACTGCTTCCATGAAGGTTCTCCTCCTGGCACCTAATCGCTCCACCATCCCTTCAGCGATCCCTGCAGTCCTGTCATTCTCAGATGAGCTAGTCAAAGTTTTCTAATGTCAAAATTTAAATGACAAATATTATCCAAATTTTATATTTCAAGGGAAAAATATGGGGAAGAGAGGGTGTTACATATACACATACACACTAACTATAAAGCTGGTTGGAGTGCAAGGAAATTTTTGATTTTGCCGTTTTAAATGTTAACAGACAACAGGAAAACATTTCCAACATTTTTTCCTGGTTTTTGACCAATTCTCATTGGATGAGATACCCCAGGTGGTTCCCTAGGATGGCACTGGCTTCTTGCCTGGATCGTGCCAAAGGTGCAAGGTTCCACAGCAACTCCACCATTAAATCTGCCCTTCCCTAACAGTCTCACTAACTCAGCCCTCTCTGCCCCTTTCCTCTTCTCTTCCCTCTCTTTTGTCTTTCCCAGTCCCTTGTTCTGGTTAATCCATCTCCTCTTGTCTTTCTCCCTCACCGCATTACTCACTGGTTCAAATCCGGTTTTGTATAGAAAGGCACAACAGAAACCAAAGCAAAACCAAAGAAGCCAACTATTAAAGGTTATGGCAACAACATGACCTCTGTGAACCACCATAGCACTCACTCTGTGTGTCATGTTTCTTTCTCCCAGGCTCTGTTGGTCTTGTCTACTGAGGCCCTGCATCTGCAATGTGCGTGTGTGGACAGACCTACGTTGAACCCCACTGACTCCACATTTAAGTCCATGGGACTCTGAACACTTGCAGCAGTCCATCCACAAGCCACAAAGTTACAGAAGGATGCTGGCCACTGATTCAGGAAAGCATGTGCTTAATTTTAATAGTGCTCAGAGTCAAGCATGTACTCAAGTGCTTTTGACTATGAGCTCCTCAGGGCAGGAACTGTCAGGGGTGCTGGAACAATGCTTATAGTGGGGGAGCTGAGAGCCATTGAACTAAACTGTAAACCCTGTATATGATGCAAACCCCTTCAAGTCAGGGAGTGCAGCAGCACCCCCTGCACTCCCAGTTCCAGCAGCTAAGGGAACTGTCTCTACCTACATGTTTGTACAGTGCTTGTGTTGTTCTTCACATTAATACAAGGAAAGTTTGTGCGTAGTTGTAACTCCACAGAAACTATAGCCTGATTTCATGTTTTGTGAGGGTAAAGCTTTAGTTACAATATGATCTTTTTGGAGAGGTGATCATATACCTAGCACTTGTTTGTTAAAGGTGCAACAGTTTCTAGTGATTATCATTATTATATAGAACCAGAACGTGCAAGTATATTTGTTGCAGCGCAGTTTGATATTCTTGATCTGACATTCCAGTTATCGATACATGCAGAAATTCGGTAAATATCACAAAATCAAGTCAAACAAATAAAATAATTAATAATAAAGAGGAAAAAGTCTTACGGTTATTCCGACAACTAACTGAACATGCAGATTGCTCTTAAAAACAGGGCCCGAGGAGTCATCCTGAGAAGCTCTGGGAAACTGCCTGACTGCCACGTAGAAGCCCCTACTGATAGCTGAGACTGAAAAGGCCCAGGGAAGGGAAATTAATAGGATTGAAGTTATGGCAGGGTAGAAGGAGAAGGGAGGAATGGGAAAGGTAAAGAGGACTGAAAGTATTCAGGTTTAGGAAGAATATAGTGAAGGATGGTAAATCCCTCAGATTTTAAACTCAGAAGAAACCAATATAATCACGTGTCTGATCCCCTGCATAACACAGGCCATAGATTCCACCAGCTGATTCCTGCATCTACCCAAACAGCTCATGGCTGAATGAGAGCATCTCTTTTAGAAAGTCCTCCTGTCTTGATTTAAGGACTCCAAGTGATGGCGAATTTACCCCATCCTTTGGTAGTCTCCTGGTCTAATTTTGGCTGTTGGGTTTAATCTGTAGATGCTGGCTGTTGTTGCTAGTCTGTGATAGACAGGAAGTCAGACTAGATAATCTGGTAGTCCCTTCTGGCCTTAAACTCTCTGATTTCTTATCACCCTGTCTTGTAATATAAGAAGAGGTCACACTCCCACAATGATATTAATGGCTGGTTAATACAGACAAACAAAACAAAACTCTGCAGAGAGCCAGCCAGTGGAACTTATTGTCCCAGGCGTTCATCTATTATAGCTGGAGTCAGATATAATGGCTGCATTTTTAAAAGGGTTAGACATTTTTTATGGCAATTAATGACATTCACTCCTTCTTTGCCCATATTCTGCTCACAGTGACACTGTTGTAAATCTGGAGCAGCTACACTGATTTACACAGAATTACTCCAGGGTTACTCCAGCATAAGTAAGAGCAGAATCTGGTCAACTCACAATAATAACCTTTCACAAAGCATTTTATCTTTTCAAAGCCCTGTACAAACATTAACTAATTAATGCACTAATTAGCTGATTTGTTAGATTAGATAAGACCTAATGCTGCAGGGGGTAAGCTGACTGCTTCAATAGGACAGGCAGCTATTTTACACTGCATAATTTCCAGAGCACATGTTTGGAAGGAGACAGGAGTCTGTGGTTTCACCTCCCTCTGAAACTTCCTCTGTGGCAGGACTGGGCTTGTTGGATTAATGGTGTCAGAAGCAGGATACTGAACTTGATGGGCCTATGGTCTAATATCATATGGCAAATCCTGTGTCCCCATAAATCCTAGTGTAAAGACTTTCTCCTGCTCGCCCCACACTTCAAATGAGCAAACATTTATAGATTTTGGGTCAAGGTATAGCTGTGAATTTTGTTCCAAGAGTTCTTCTGACAATTCAGCAAAACTCCTGAGTGCATGGGCAATCCCATCCCTATTCGTTACAGTGTGAAGGCATATGCTAAATGCTAAGCGTAGGAGTAGTCCCATTAGTTTTACAATGACTTAAAAAGGATTAGTCAGATGATTAAAATGAAGTGAGAGTTTAGCTGCTCTGCTGAATCAGGGTCTTCAGTCAATGGCAGATGTAAGAGAATTTCAATACAGCTAATGTTGAGCTATGTGAAAAGTATTTACTATAACTAAAGTTACGTTTTTTTGAATGAAGTGTCCATGTGCTCCTATGCATTAGAGATAGAAGAGACTTACATTAGATCATGTTGATTTTATTTTATAGTTCACATGACAGAAATCCTTCACTACAGATCTTTGACGGCCTCAGCATTCATGTACGTGGGCTCCATGGGGCCTCAAGCCCCATTTGCTCAGCACAGCTACTCATTTCAATGCACAGTTGCGCTTGTTCACTTCATAATTCCTGTGGCTCTGGACACGGATTTATGGCACATTAAATCCGGTTCTTTGATATCCAATCTAAGTGAGTAGTGTAATCTGATAAAATTAGTGTGATCATGTTGCCCTCTAATGTCTGGCCTACCAAAAGAATAAAAGCTTTATTATTGTTACTATTTAAAGTCCTCTGTTAGCTCAAGTATCAGTGGCCTATGTTCTTAGCTCTCTGTTCAAGGGTTTTCTTCCTGAAGCTACATGTGCACAGTTTAGCTGGTGACCGTGGACACTTATTTAAGTCTTGATCCTGCTCCTATGGAAGTCGGGGCAATGTTCCCTTTTAATTAAGTGGGGCGGGATCAGGGCCCTTATTGTGCCAATGGTGGGAGCAAAAAGGAGGTTAGACAGCCAAGGCTTGGGCCTGGTCTACACTAGGAAGTTAGGTCTGCATAACTACATCGCTCAGAGGTGCGAAAAATCCACACCCTTGAGCGACACAGTTAAACCGACCTAGCTCCCAGTGTGGACAGCGCTTCTCAGGGAAGTGGATTAACTACACTCCCGTCGGCATAGGTAATGTCTTCACGGAAGCGCCACAGCAGTGCCGCTGTGGCATTTTAAGGATAACAAGCCATTGGTCACCACAGTGGACATCTGGAGGTCACACCTCTGCCTGCTGCAGTGGTTGTGTGTCACTAGGTATGTTACCAGCTTGCTTTAAGAAACCTCTTTGGTAAGCTGTCATGATGCAGTGATAACTGTTGAGAGACAGTGCTCTTACAAAGCCTGATGCAAATCCTAGATGACTGATTTGGGATAGACACAGATACTGGAGGGCAGCACTTGGTCAAAGTTAAGCCAGGGTTGAGGACTAGTTTATTGTAGAGTTGGCTGCCCTTACACCCCTTCTGAATGAGCAATACTGGTAGGAAAGATGTTTGCATAAACTAAGCTCTCTTTCTTGTGTTGTTAGGTATTTATACCACAATCATTAAGGTTCCTGAGCACCTCTGCCCCAATTCCAGCTGAAAGGATTTAGATCACTTACATGAGCAATGAATGACACTGATGTGCAAATTAAATTTCCATCTCACTTACTTCCCCCAGATGGCTTACTTTACCCAAGTCGAACTCATTAGACCATCCTTTTCCCAGCCTCTGAATCAAGTCTGCTTTATCTGCCTCAGAATGATGAAAGGCTGGGTTGACTCTGCAGGGATTTGTACTGGTGCTTTCTAGGAGTTTAGTTATTTCATACCTGATGCTTAGACCACTATGCCCCTATGGGAAAGGTGGGAACATCTGGTCATTTTTTCCCCTGTTCTGGATTATCCAGGCTGTCTAAAAGACAATTTATTCACATCTGAGAAGTGTTCTCAAGTATTGTGTTCAAGATTAGACAGAATTACATTGAAACCGAAAAAGTAATACTCAGTGCTCGACTTCTCCAGCTGAGCTATGGTTTCCAACTAGAAAGGAAATGAATAGCCAAATCGGATAATCTCTACTCAAAAGAATAAATGGACACAAATCAGATTTCAAGGATCATAACATTCAAAAACCAGTCGGAGAACACTTCAATCTCCCTAGCCACTCGATTATAGACTTAGTAGTCGCAATTCTCCAACAAAAAAACTTCAAAAACAGACTCCAACGAGAAACTGCAGAATAGGAATTAATTTGCAAACTGGACACTATTAAATTAGGCTTGAATAAAGACTGGGAGTGGATGGGTCATTACACAAAGTAAAAACTATTTCCCCATGCTAATTTTACCCCTACTGTTACTCACACCTTCTTGTCAACTGTTGGAAATGGGCCATCCTGATTATCACTACAAAAGTTTTTTTTTCTCCTATTGATAACAGCCCATCTTCATTGATTACTCTTGTTAGAGTTGGTATGGCAACACCCATTTTTGCATATTCTCTGTGTATATATATCTTCCTACGGTATTTTCCACTGCATGCATCCAATAAAGTGGGCTGTAGCCCACGAAAGCTTATGCCAAAATAAATGTGTTAGTCTCTAAGGTGCCACAAGTACTCCTGTTCTTTTTGCTGAATAGTTTAATGTTAGTTCAAATACTAGTAAGTAGTTGTTTGCCAGTTTACAATCACTTCCATTCACTCCCTGTTGGTTTCAGGACCATGTTTCAGTTTTAAAAGCTTCTGTAGGAGCTGAAATAGCCTTATTGTTAAGTGAAAACTAAATCAATACTTGCAGGTGGACATCATTAAATCATTTAGTCTCACTGGAGTCATTACTGGATTGACAACAAAACATGTTTATTAGCAATCCAGGTGGCCAGAGTTACAACTTCCTCTCCCATGCCTCCAGACCAAATCCAATACCTGTAGTTGTTGGTTACTATGGACTGCCATGATTTTTGATAGTTCTGGATGTGACAACTTAGTGCTGGTCAATCCGCATTGGCAGGAACTGTCATGTTTTTATCCCTAGGTGTAACACATCTGACAGTCTGTATGACAGCTGTGATTACTGAAACATGTCATGTGCTCCAGACAGCATTTCTCACCCTGAAACTATTCTTGTTTTCACATTTTCTTTTGGAAACTCATTATTGAGACACTGTAACAAGAGCTCAGGACCAGGAACTGGACAACAGGGCAGAGTCCTGGCTCCACCACTGACTTTCAGCATGGTTTAAAGAAAGTTAGGTAAGGCAAATTGTTCAAACCTGTGTACCAAGTGTTAGGTGCTTAAATCCTTATTTAAGGACCTAAAGAAATGGCCTGAATTTTAGAGGTACTGAGTATCTTCAGCTCACATCAGAGATGTGTGTCCTCAGCCCCTCTGAAAATTAAATGAGCTTTACTTTGATGTCTCAACATGGATTTAGGTGCCTAGCTTTTAGAACCCAAATGCAAACAATTTGGTCTTATCCTTGCTCTCTGCTTCCCCTTCTGAAAAATGGGAACAACACTTGTTACAGGAGTCATCACAACATTCCTGTAGGATAAGGGTTAATTAATATTTGTAAAGTGTTTTGAAATGCAACACACTAGATAGTGTAAGTTCTAAGAATTCAGATATTTTTACTGGCCTATCTCTGCTTAGGCAAACCATTGAAGCAAAAGCTCAGCTTTAAGCATGTGCTTAAGTCCCACTGATGTCAGTGGATCTTAAACAGTTGTAAGCATATGCTTAACTGCTTTCATGACTTGAGGCCCTAATTCCCAATCCCAAAATATATCGACTGCCCTAAACAAACACAGTTCTATGCAAGTGGGTGCTCATAGAGCCATAGGACAGGAAAGGACCTGGAGAGGTTATCTAGTCCAGCCCTCTATACTGAGACAGGACTGAGGGCTTGTCTTCACTACCAGGGTAAATTGACCTAAGTTACGCTACTCCAGCTACATGAATAATGTAATTGGAGTCAACGTAGCTTAGGCTGACTTACCCCAGTGTCCTCATGGTGCTGCGTTGATGGGAGACACTCTCCGGTCACCTTACCTTACTCTTCTGGGGGGGCTGGAGTACCAGAGTCGACTGGAGAGCAGTCTGCCATTGATTTAGTGGGTCTTCACTAGACCTGCTAAATTGACACCTGTTGCATCAATTGCAGCAGCGTCAATCTCCCAGGTAGTGAAAACAAGTATACCTAGTATACCTATACCTATACCTACTTAGTATACCTAAGTATACCTAGACCATCCCTGACAGGTTTTTCTCCAACTTGTTCTTCAAAACCTCCAGTGACAGGGATTACACAACCTCCCTTGGGAGCCTATTTCAGTAATGAATTATCCTTATGGTCAGAAAATTTTCCTAACACCTGATCTAAAGTGCTTTCCAAAATCTGAGAGGGATGAGGTGTGGCGCATGCTTTCCAAAGTCTTGAAAGAGCACCACTTTGATGTGGAAACTACAGCACCCTAACCACCACTAAGAAAATACAACCTTAACAGAAGTGTCAACTTAACAGACACTCTCCCACTCCCAGCTGGGTGGGAGCAATGGCAGAAGCCTGAGGGGCCGCTCCCCTGCTCCCTGATGGGAGCCAGGCAGCCTTGTCAATTTCATAGCTGAGTTAGCCATGAAATTGACAACACTGCCCAACTCCCTGCGGGGAGCAGCTGGGGAAACCGAAAAGTCCTGGGAGGCTTACCCCCAACTCGTGGCAGGGAATGGGAGGTAAGAAGACCGGGGCAGTTTGCCCCCTGCTCCCAGCAGGGGTGGGGAAGCAAGAAGCTCTGAGAAGCCCCACTTCTGGTGAGGAACGGGGAAGGGGGGGCAAGAAGCCGTGGGTGGCTTTCCCCCCACTCCCAGAAAGGAACTGAAGGTGGGAGGGTGAGAAGCCTCAGGCAGCTTCCTCTCCACTCCTGGCAGACAATGTGTGTGGGAGGAGAAGGGGGTCTCACCAACTCCTGGTGGGGAATGAGGAGTGGGGAAGCGGCAGCCCACGGGGAGCCTGTGGGGCAGCAGGGAGCTGCCACCAGAGCTGAAAGACCAGGCTCTCAGCTCCCCACACTGCCCCATTTAGGACAGTGGAAAGACTCCTGATGAAGACACACACCACTAACCCAAGCAGAGTAAGGTAAACATGCACTTCTGCAGTAATTACTGCTGTGGCTGTAAGTCAGCCTAATATAGGTGGACCTAGGTTTGCTGTGAAAACATACCCTAGGATATTTGGAAATATAACAATACAGTACATATGTTTAGTCAGTTATAGGGCTGTCAATTAATCGCAGTTAACTTGTGTGATTAAGTCAAAAAATTAATCGTGATTAATCACACTGTTAAACAATAGAATATCAAAGGAAATGTATTAAATACTTTTGGAAATTTTTCTACATTTTCAAATATACTGATTTCAATTACGTCACAGAATACAAAGAATACACGTTATATTATTTTTGATTAAATATTTATCACTGTAAAAATGATGAACAAAATGAATAGTATTTTTCAATTCACCACATACAAGTACTGTTGTGCAATTTCTTTATCATGAAAGTGCAACTTACAAATGTAGATTTTTTTTTTGTTACATAACTGCACTACAGCATTCAACCCAAAGTTTAAGAATCTGAAGTGCCTTCCAAAAATCTGAGAGGGATGAGGCATGGAGCATGCTTTCAGGAGTCTTGAAAGAGCACCACTCCAATGTGGAAACTACAGAACTGTAACTACCATTAAAAAAATCAACCTTCTGCAGGTGGCATCTGATTCAGAGAGTGAAAATGAACATGTGTTGGTCCGCACTGCTTTGGTCATTATTGAGCACAACCCGTCATCAACATGGATGCATGTCTTCTGGAATGGTAGATGAAGAACCAAGGGACATAATCTTTAGTGCATCTGGCATGTAAATATCTTGCAGTGCCAGCTATAACAGTGCCATGCAAATACCTGTTCTCACTTTCAGGTGACATTGTAAACAAGAAGCAGACAGCATTATCTTCTGCAAATGTAAACAAACCTGTTTGTCTGAGTGGTTGGCTGAACAAGAAGTAGGACTGATTGGACTTGTAGGCTCTAAATTTTGACATTGTAGAAAATGTAGAAAAGATCAAAAATATTTAAATAAATGGAATTGTATTATTGTTTAACAGCATGATTAATCACGAATAATTTTTTTAATCACGCAATTAATCATGCTTAATTTTTTTAGTCGCTTGACAGCCCTAATATATTAAAGCTAATCAAAGAAATTCCAGAATGTCTCTGCTTCTCTCTCTCAAGGACAAGCAAATATTAAGAATTACAAATCATGTAAAACGTTCATGTTTTAGGAAGAGGCCTGATATTGAAAGGAATTTAGGGTGTATTATCAGAGTGATAAACCTAGGTAAAGTGAGGCCTACCAACCTCATCCTCTTGCAAGAAAACCTGCTTATGTTCTTAAACTTGAGAGGAAAACATATAGTTAAAATGGAAACTTCTCTTTATTTCTTAAATACTGAAATGACAAACCACCTTTGTGAAATTCATACTTGCAAATATGTTAGCTAAACGCAAAGTTCCTAATATCGCTGCTATGTCAATGATAAAATTCTTTATGTACCAACAAGGAACCTAATTATCTTACTAGACAAGTGTAAGGAGCAATTTAAGTATACAATATTTATATTAATTGAGGATTGATTAATTAATTAGTGGCAGTGCAGAAGAAAACCCTCACCCAATTCAGGAAGGCAAGAAAAACATTGTTCTGAAAGTTAGTGTGTACAGGGGCGGCCGCAGGCACCAGCGCAGCAAGTGCATGCCTGGGGCAACAAGCCGTGGAGGGCGGCCTGCTGGTCACAGTGAGGGTGGCAAGCAGGTGGCTTTTGGCAGTGCGCTTGCGAGAGGTCTGCCGGTGACTACCCCGAAGGCATGGAACCGGCAGATCACCCGCGTGCTTGGGGCAGCAAAAAACATAGAGCCGCCTCTGATTGTGTCGAATCAACTAATTATGCTAAAGACTTTCTAAAAGTTATTCAGTTTTGAAAGTCAGTTTTGAGAACGAAAAACTTTTAAGACGACACAGTATTTCCAGGAGAAATAGAAGTACTTGGACTTTTTGAGAACAGACTTTTATTTCCTATAAAACTCTAATAAATCTGAAATAATATCTCAGAGAATAGACTGAATAAAAACAAAGTTAAAAAACTCGCTTTGAAAGTTATCTGATGTTTTCCTGCCACAGGAAGAACAGCGGCAAATCAAGAAATGTTGCATACCATTAATAGACTGCAGATGAAGATGCTCCTAAAGACTACCCATGAAGTCATGGAGCCAGCAAAAGAGAGAAAGCAATCAGCTTGACTCTAAACAAGCCTGAAAGAAGTATGTTTTCCTACCATTTCATTAAAATAGGAAAGTAAAGGTTATAAATGACTAACATGAGCATCCCACATACACACACACTCAGATACTCAGTTTAGACAGTAGGCACTTCACAACTTGTCCTATCCATCTCCATAAGCAAGTTGCCACAGATAAATAAGAAACCAGCTCAAGGAAAACCTCCCCAAAACTTCAACAAGAATTAGTGAGAGGATGTTAGCTAAAACACTCCCAATGGATTAGGTTTATACTCTTGTAATGATTTTATTGGGATAGAAAATACTGTCGTAACTTAAATTACCAACTATTGATCTCTAGAAGGTTAACCCATATATTGCTGGACAGGGGACAGGGACTAAACATTGGTAAACGGAGAAATAGTGGGATTTAATTGGATTTAAGATTCTTAATATTGGTTAATTGGCCTGTTTTGAGACAGCTTCTTTAATGACTTCTTCTAAGAAACTAATTTAAATGTTTTTTTTTCTCCAATTGTATAGGATTTAGTTAAGATTGCTTACTTTCCCTGATTATAAACTGTCTGGTTATTTATTAAAAACTAACATGATCCACTTGCCCTTAAACAAATTATTTTGCCCATACATAAACAGTTTAAGTATCTAATAAGATACTAAACTGAGTTCACAGTAGTTTCAGGAGACAATATACTTTGGTCTTCACTATCAAAAGTGAAGAACATTCTAGCTGCAGTTTCTCTCCAGGGTGTAAGAGAAGGTTACTCACCCTGTGCAGTAACTGTGGTTCTTCAAGATGTGTCCCCCCATGGATGCTCCACTCCAGGCGCACTTTTGCCCCCTGTACCTCAGATGGGAGCCTGGCCAGCTTAGGGTACGGTTAGTGTCTGCCACACAAAGATACCTGACTGACAAATTCCAAAGTTTGAACTGAGTTTTGGGGAACTGAGTGGAAGAGGGCTGCAGGGGATCCCAACCAGTCCCTGCATATGACACCCTTTGGGCCAAATCATTCCGCTTCTACTCAAGTTTTTTTATGTCTGTGTTTTGTATGCTACTGCTATTGTTTCAGCCACATATTTACATTTATCCTGAATGTCAGGTAAGAGTTACACCTACCCATAACAACAAGGTTAATACAACCTATAACACTATTTATGTCTGCAGCATCATAGCACTTTACAGAAAATTAAAAGTGACAGGTCCCTTACAATCTAAATGAGACATAGAATATGAAGGAATGAAAACCAGTATGTCAGGGGTGGGGAATGGTATGGGAAGGGCAAGGAAAAGATAATGAGATAACAATATGTGCATATAAAATGGGCTAGCATGTATTTAGAATCACATCCTCAATGGGTGTAAAACAGTGGAGCCCCACTGAAGTCAGCTTACACCAACTGAGAATGTGACCCATACTTTCTGCATTTTTATGTTGTATTAATATAACAGTTTGAGAAAGCTAACTCCAGCAAGAAGGTAGAAGTGGTGTAGCAGAGGTGAACATTCTGCTATAGAAGTGCAAATTATCATCATCATCAACTCAATTAAGGTTCTGGTTATGGAAATTGGCTAGTAAAGTGTCTCTGAGCATTTTCATTCATGCTATGTGGTTATGGGTTTCTGCCATGCCTGCTTGAGAATTCTGTCTTCTCAGTAGCTTGTACATAGCTTCAATTTACAGGCCGATTCCAATGACTCATTCTAAGAAACAGGCTTATCATTTCATGATTGCAGGCTTAAACTATTTTTTTTAATGCTCAGAATATGTGGCAAATACTTGAATAGGTTTATCAAATGCCCAATAATCAGTTCAGTACAATAATCAATTCTGTAAAACAGGGGCTGAAAAAAAAACAAACCCCACCCCTGTGTGATATCCATCACATATAAACCATTGGCAAATCCTCTAGATCACAAAGCAGTAACTCTTTCAAGGAAGTTAAAGTGTAAAGTAACAGATTACTTATTGAATATTTGAGCATACCATCTGAGTAACTAAAACCCATGGAGTATAAAATCCATCTTTCATACCGAAATTTGAGAGTTTTTTTTTTAATATCTCAGAAAAGATGTACAGTTATGGTCTGGGAATAAAGTGAAATAATGGATTAATATACAAAGGGTTTTTTTTAACCTCTGAAGGTCTGGGTCACTATCAAAACATATTCCCTTTGCAACATCTATGCAGAACTTTCATAAGTATTATGCATGTGCTCTGATGCAGAATATACCTTTTAGGATGTAGAAACGAAACCACAACATGGTACATTATTATGTACAGCATCATTCATGCAAGTTCAAACTCCAAAAACTTCAGCCAGTTGCACAGAGACTGGGTCAGCATTTTCCAAATTTCAATTTTTGATTTGCTAGGGGAAAAAAAACCCAAAAAGATTTGATAATTTTTTTCATTGGAAATTGTCAGAATTTTGACTAGCTCTAGTTACAGAGTTCAAACAAAAAAATTAATAATGGGGACAATGGTTAAAGATCTAGGCCAGGTTGAAGAGAAGCTTTCACATGGGATTTGAGAATGGATGGAGCTCAGTAAGGACGGTACAAGCATAGAGAAGTATTGTCCTGTTATATCCTTGAACATAGCTTCTCCTGCTATTACCTTTGAATCTAGAGTCCCTCTCTTCCACGCCCCCTTTGGAGAAGCTGGTATTGTCTGGCAATAACCTGAAGCAGCTCCCTTATTCCCCCGGAGCATGGAACGGCAATTATGACTAGTCATTGAATAAGCCTTGGAAGAAATAAGCTTCCTGAGATACAGTATATTAAACCTCAAGCTTCAGGGCTTAAGACAATCTCTTAAGACAATCTCAGTTACAGATGTCAAGTATCAGAGGGGTAGCTGTGTTAGTCTGGATCTGTAAAAGCAGCAAAGAGTCCTTTGGCACCTTATAGACTAACAGACCTATTGGAGCATGAGCTTTCATGGGTGAATACCCACTTCATCGGATGCATGTAGAGATAAGTTAGAGATCAATTTCAGCCCTATGTGAGGGGTCATATTATCCCATAACTGGTTATTGCAGGGTTCTGCTAAATCATCAGTCCTTCCTCTGAAGCATCTGCTAACTGGACTAGGGTTGCTACCTGTCCAGGTTCTCCCAGGAATATCCCTTTTATTGACGTAACTGTCCTGGGAAAATCTGTAAGGTGGTTTAGTATACACTGTTATATGTTCATTTTTATGGGCTCTGCATTATTCTGGATGTCCTTGTGTTTTATACCTCAAAGATGGCAACCCTATACTGGACTTGGATGATAGAGTGGGGCACAGAAGGGGCACTTCTAAGGAGGAGATATTTAGCTGTAGGAAGTGAAGTTTAAATCACAAGTTTACTTGACTGAGGCAGGCAAAGAGGTACAAATATCCTCATTAGTAAGAGAGGTGGTACAAAGGTTGGTCATCTGAGGAATCAGCTTTGTTCAGATGATCCATTACAGTAAAAGGACACCAACCTCATGCTTGTCCTATCTCTGGCCTGGTCTACACTGCGCGTTTATACCGAATTTAGCAGAGTTAAACCGATTTAACTCTGCACCTGTCCATACAACAAAGCCCTTTATATCGATATAAAGGGCTCTTCAAAACTATTTCTGTACTCCTCCCCGATGAGGGCAGTAGCACTGAAATCGGTATTGCCATATCGGATTAGGGTTAGTGTGGTCGCAATTCGATGGTATTGGCCTCCGAGCAGTATCCCACAGTGCACAATTGTGACTGCTCTGGAAAGCCATCTGAACTCGGATGCACTGGCCAGGTAGATAGGAAAAGCCCCGCGAACTGTTGAATTTCATAGGTGACCACGCAGAGCTCATCAGCACAGGTAACAATGCAGTCTCCTGAGAATCGAAAAGAGCTCCAGCATGGACCTCACGGGAGGTACTGGATCTGATTGCTGTATGGGGAGAGGATTTCATGCTAACAGAACTCTGTTCCAAAAGACAAAATGAAAAAACATTTGAAAACATTTCCAAGGCCATGATGCAGAGAGGCCTCACCAGGGACTCAGTGCAGTGCAGAGTGAAAGTTAAGGAGCTCAGACAAGCCTACCAGAAAACCAAAGAAGCAAATGGAAGGTCCGGGACAGGGCCGAAAACATGCCGCTTCTACGCTGAGCTGCATGCAATTCTCAGGGGGTCCGCCACCACTACCCCACCCCTGTCCATGGCTTCCGAAGTGGGGGTGGTAATCTCAGCCATGGCTGAGGATTCTGCGGACGGGGAAGATAATGAGGACGAGCTTGCAGACAGCACACAGCACTCCATTCTCCCCAACAAACAGGAACTTTTTCTCACCCTGACTGAATTACCCTCCCAGCCCTCCCAAGCCACTATCCCACACAATGAAGCCATGGGTGAGTGTACCTTTGTAAATATAAAACATGGTTTAAAAGCAAGCGTTTTTTAATGATTAATTTGCCCTGAGGACTTGGGATGCATTCGCGGCCAGTACAGTCACTGGAAAAGTCTGTTAACATGTCTGGGGATGGAGCAGAAATCCTCCAGGGACATCTCCATGAAGGTCTCCTGGAGGTACTCCAAAAGCCTTTGCAGAAGGTTTCTGGGCAGGGCAGCCTTATTCCGTCCTCTATGGTAGGACACTTGACCACGCCATGCATGTAGCAAGTAATCTGGTATCATTGCATGACAAAGCCTAGCTGTGTATGGTCCCGGTGTTTGCTGGCATTGAAGCAACATCCGTTCTTTATCTCATTATGTTATCCTCAGGAGAGTGATATCGTTCACGGTAACCTGGTTGAAATTCCAGAATTTAATTAAGGAGACAGAGATGGCCATTCCTACTGGGCTGTTTGCCTGTTGCTTAAAAGAAATTCTTCCTTGCAGGTAGCCAAGCAGGGGGAAGGGGGACGGGTGATTGGCGTTGAGCTTTTTCGTGTTTGGCTAGCAGGGATCTTCCCTGCTACCAGCCAGGCGGTGGGAGGAGGGGTAAAGCGATCATCCCAGAGAATTGGATGGGGGATTGGTTTCTGCTGCTGCATGTTAACAGGAAAGCAGCAGCACTGAATGGGCTTTGCTTGCTATTTGGTAAAGGAGGGCACTGGATATATGAAGGCTGCAGAAGACAATGGCTTACCATGGACGCATGCAAGCTGAATTCTGATGCCCGGACCTGCGTCTGTGAGATCTCTAACACCAGAGCCGCAGGCACTCAATATTAAGACGCAAAATGCGACCTTGTAGTGAAATCACATGTGCTATGTAAGGTGAATAGTGTTGTTCACCGTGAAAGTGTATAAGCTTTGTTCTGTAAAATGTATCTTTTTAAATACTTCTCCCCCTTTTTTCCCTCCCTCATGCAGCTGCAAATTTTTCAAGCCTCCCTACTCCATCCCGAAGGCTATCTCAGACAAGGCGGCAGAAAAAAAAGACACGAGACGAAAAGTTCTCGGAAATCATGGAAGTGACCTGCAATGAAAGAGCTCATCTGAATGAGTGGAAGGACGTGGTATCAAATTACAGGAAAGATGCTAGTGAACGTGAGGACAGGAGGGACGCTCAAGATGAGAAATGGCAGCAGGAAGATCAGAGGTGTAGGCAGGAAGATCAGCGGTGGCGGATGCAACTCTGGGGCTGCTGCGTGATCAAAGTGACATGCTCCGGCGTCTGGTGGAGCTTCAGAAACAGCAGCAGGATCACAGAGTGCCGCTGCAGCCCTTGTGTAACCACCCTGACCCCTCACCATGTTCCATACCCTCCTCACCCAGATGTGTAAGAACGCATGGGGGGAGGCTCCGTGCACCCGCCCACTTCACCTCTGTGGACTACGCGGTCCCACCAGTCTGTGCTTGTTTCCCGGGCCCAAAATCAGCATTCAACGGCTAGAACCTGCCCCATTACCAGCAGGATCTCCAAAGCGCAGGGTCCAACCAAAAGGCTGTCATTACTTTGAAATTTTTTAGTGGCCTTTTCCTTCCCTCCTATCCTCTTCCCAAACCACGCCCGTGCTACCTTGTCAGTTCTCTCCCTCTTTTTATAATGACTTAATAAAGAATACATGATTTTTAAACGATATTGACTTCATTTCCTTAAGCAAGCTGTAATCGAAGGGGGAGGGTGGGTTGTTTACAAGGAATGAGTCAATCAAGGATGGGGGGTTCATCAAGGGGATACAAACACAACAGTCAGACCATACCCTGGCCCGTGATGAAACTCGTTTTCAAAGCTTCTCTGATGCACACCGCTTCCTGGTGTGCTCTTCTAATCGCCCTTGTGTCTGGCTGTGCATAATCAGGGGCCAGGTGATTTGCCTCAGCCTCCCACCCCGCCATAAAGGTCTCCCCCTTACTCTCACAGAGATTGTGGAGCACACAGCAAGCAGCAATAACAAAGGGGACATTGATTTGGCTGAGGTCTGATCAAGTCAGTAATGTGCTTCAGCGCGCCTTTAAACGGCCAAATGCACATTCTATCACCATTCTGCACTTGCTCAGCCTGTAGTTAAACTACTCCTGACTACTGTCCAGGCTGCCTGTGTATGGCTTCATGAGCCATGGCATCAAGGGGTAGGCTGGGTCACCCAGGATAACTACAGGCATTTCAACATCCCCAACCGTTATTTTCTGGTCTGGAAAGTAAATGCCTTGCTGCAGCCGTTTAAACAGAGTAGTGTTTCTGAAGACGTGAGCGTCATGAACCCTTCTTGGCCATCCCACGTGGATGTTGGTGAAACGTCCCTTGTGATCCATCAGTGCTTGCAGCACCATTGAAAAGTACCCCTTGCGGTTTACGTATTGGGTGCCCTGGTGCTCCGGTGCCAAGATAGGGATATGGGTTCCATCTATCGCCCCACCACAGTAAGGGAATCCCATTGCAGCAAAGCCATCCACTATGACCGGCACATTTCCCAGAGTCACAACCTTTCCTAGCAGCAGCTTAATGATTGCTTTAGCTACTTGCATCACAGCAGCCCCTACAGTAGATTTGCCCACTCCAAATTGATTCCTGACTGACCGGTAGCTGTCTGGTGTTGCAAGCTTCCAGAGGGCTATTGCCACTCGCTTCTCAACTGTGAGGGCTGATCTCATCTTGGTATTCTGGCGTTTCAGGGCAGGGGAAAACAAGTCACAAAGTTCCATGAAAGTGCCCTTAATGCATGTGAAAGCTTCGCAGCCACTGGGAATCATCCCAAACCTGCAAAACTATGCGGTCCCACCAGTCTGTGCTTGTTTCACGGGCCCAAAATCAGCATTCAATGGCTAGAACCTGCCCCATTACCAGCAGGATCTCCAAAGCGCAGGGGCCCACGGTTTGAGAGAATTCTGTGTCCATGTCCTCATCACTCTCGTCACCGAGCTGCCGTAGCCGCCTCCTCCTCAACTGGTTTTGCAGGTCCTGTTCAGCATAGACTGCACGATAATGCGCGAGGTGTTTACAACATCCATGATTGCTGTCTTGAGCTCAGCAGGGTCCATGCTTGCTGTGCTATGGCGTTTGCACAGTTCACCCAGGAAAAAAGGCGCAAAACGGTTGTCTGCTGGTTTCATGGAGGGAGGGGTGAAGCTGTACCCAGAACCACCTGAGACAATGTTTTTTGCCCCATCAGGCACTGGGATCTCAACCCAGAATTCCAAGGGAGACTGCGGGAACTACGGGATAGCAATGAAATAGCTACCCACAGTGCATCGCTCCGGAAATCGGCACCAGCCTCGGTACATGGACGCACACTGCCAAATTAATGTGCTTAGTGTGGCCGCGTGCACTCGACTTTATACAATTTGTTTTTAAAAAAACAGTTTCTGTAAAATCAGTATAGTCCCGTAGTGTAGACATACCTTCTGTAACTGAAATTTATTGTTTGGCTAAGTCCCCTAAGGTACAAGGTATGAAAAAAAAGTGTGTATTTATATAATACAATGCTAAGTAAATCCTTTATTTCTCAAACTCCTGCCACTGGACCATAGGAGTTTTGGTTTAAAATGTCATCTACCCATGTTGCAGCTACTGATAGGTCATCTGCTTCCTTTATTAGAAAAAACAGACAGCAGCATGCTAGTGCGGGAGGAAGAAGATAATCTATAGACAGTTGAAATGAGATATTTGCTTTATTAAAATGTCAGGCTTAAAATCCACTTGGCGCACACACTCCTTTGAAATGATTTTCACCTAAATAGGACTATGCACAATGCTTCTCAGAACAGAGTCCTCTCAAGCCTTGTGGTTTATGTTCGTGTATATCCCTCTTACAATGCATGTTATCAAGGCTAGTTTTTTTTTTCCCCCAGTCACCCATTGTGGAAAATCATTTAATGTCTCTGTCAAAGCTTGAAGCACTATAATCACATACAAATCATTCCCCTTAGCAAAAGCTCTTCTCTAACTATGTGGATGTAAATAGAGTGTACAGGCCACAGTGAAAGTTTATAGAGGATATAAAAATGATACATAGATGGCCCGTGAAAAAGGTCTTCCCAAATACACATTCGCATATACACACACACGCAAAACCATTTACTTTAACATTTCTCATGCCTTGAACAAAGTCTTACTTGTCCTCTGTATATTATGTTCCATTTGCCAGCAACTTGTCAGCTGGTAATTGCAGTAAACATGTATTTAACTCAAGATCTGATCTAACTGTAATGGTGATGCTGGGTTATGAACACAGCTATGCTGCCAGGGACCTGAATTACATCAGTAGCCCTGTAGTGTGCAAGTTCTTTTTCTAAGCCAGATATTAGATTGTGACGTTGTGCACAGGCAATGCTCAAGCTCCACTCTCCGTTGAAGTGGCAGCCAGTTTGTAAAGGCTTTTTGGAGTAGGGTTTGGCAAAGAGCATCTATTTGTTGAGGCTGCTAAACCAATAAAGCTTTGGGGAAAGTTGGGATTTATCAGATTAGATAATACAAATCATAGCTTTTATCAGTTCTCATGGGAGTAATGCACGCCTATGAAGTGATTGTGTCTGTGTGGGCACACAGGGGTAGAGGAACAAGCAGTGCAGTGAGCCTTCCTCTCTCCCATTGTCCCTCTGGGCAGTGGTCAGTCAATCACAGAGTGGAGCACAAACCTTGCTAGCTGTGCCAGGGAGGATGCAGTTAGTGCTGGGCCAACATTAGAAGAAGGGGGGTCAGGGAAGGCCACACTGATCCTTTTCAGAAGGTAGAGGAGCTCCATTTCCAGGCTAAGATTTTCAAATGATCTTAAAGGAATTAGGTGCGCAAATCCCATGGATTTAGGAATTGGGTGGGGCTTTCAAAAGTCTTGACTGTTGACCTAACTCTGCTCCCGCTGAAGTTAATATCGAATGGGACCAGAGTTAGGCCAATGCTGGGCTCTTTGGAAAAATCTCACTCTCTGTGCTTAACTCCCTTAGACACATTGGAGAGTCCCAGCCCCAGTACATGCTCCCTACGGACTTTCACACACAGCTCCTCCTCACCCCAAACTCCCCAGTGGCTTAAAGCTACAATCCCACCCATTATGGGCAATGTGTAAACTGTGACACATCATGTACAGTGCACTCGTGGACTAAAGAAAAAGATGACATCAGCTTACAGTACAGCACAGGGATAGACAGGAACACACTGTAGAAGCTACAAGCTACAGATTTTCATTTCTAGGCAGCAACAATTCTTATTGCAATTGAGAGATTTTATTTCACACTTTATCATGACTGTTATTAATGTGCTGCTAGATATCTCTGTCTAACTGTACCTGCTGTGGTAATAACCCCAGTGTGTAATACCAGGCATACCTTGGGGGATTATGGGTATACTACAGGTAGCAGACAAAGGATCAGCCAGTGCGCTACAAATTTGCAATAGCTACGTATCACCTGTAGCTTCTTGAAACTTTCTCTCTGTGCATATCCTTCTGCCCTGAAAAGGGACAAGGTGTGTGAGGTAATATCTTTTATTGGACCAATGTCTGTTGATGAAAGAGAGGAGATTTTGAGCTACACAGAACTCTTCTTCCGGTCTGCCACACTCAGACTGCAGCAGCTAAATGCAAGGTGGAGCAGATAGCTGAAGTAAATAACATGTATTCTAAGCAAAGAGAGCATTCAGTATGAAGTGGCCCAACACCACCTCTGCAGTCATAGGACAAAAAACGAGGGGTTAGTGGGTTACAGGTTCTTATAATAAACCCTAAATCCAGTGCTTTTATTAAGATTTTTAGTGTCTAGCCCTGAAGCGGAACAGCTCTGTCCAAGGTCCTGGAGTGGATACACAATCCAGAGATTGCACACATTCCCCTTCCTACCAAATTACTCCTTGGAGTATGCCCCCCCTTATGCTTCCAAGGGCATAATGATGGGTTATTAACATTCTTAGATAACTTCTTTTCCAAGGAGGCTCCCTTTGCCCAATATGGATAATATACATTTTTAATTGTGCCAACTCTTTGGGTCGGGGGGAGGCCTTATTTCTGTCTTGTAGCTTTTCTGGAAATTAGTATATCATTTATAATAGACATTTTTCATATTTATGAAACATCTCTCCAAGTGTGTCATTTACATAGTAGTTTCCCTTGTCTTCCAACTTTCATTTTTTAAATGCAGTTGCGAAAAAAGGCTGATATCATTGGGGGGGTGCACTGACAGAAGTATCATATGTAATTGTCTCATTCCACTCGACACTGGTGAGGCCTCCGCTGGAGTACTTGTTCCAGATCTCAGTGCCACATACTAAAAAAGATGTGGATTCACTGGACAGATCCAGAAGAGAGCAAGAAAAAATAATTTAAAAATATGACATGTGAGGAAAGCTTAAAAAAAACGGGGTCTATTTAGTGTTGGGAAAAGTAGGGGCCAGATAACTGTCTACTATGTTAAGGGTAGGACTATCAAGAGATTAAAAAAAATAATAGAATACCATTTTGGAATGTTTTCTACATTTTCAAATATTGATTTCAATGACAACATAGAATACAAAGTGTACAGTGCTCACTTTATATTTATATTTGATTACAAATATTTGCATTGTAAAACACAAAAGAAATAGTATTTTTCAATTCACCTACAAGTACTGTAGTGCAAGCTCTTTATCATGAAAGTTGAACTTAAAAATGTAGAATTATGTACAAAAAATAACTGCACTCAAAAATAAAACAATGTAAAACTTTAGAGCCGACAAGTCCACTCAGTCCTACTTCAGCCAATCATTCAGACAAATAAATTTGGTTACAATTTGCAGGAGATAATGCTGCCAACTTCTTGTTTACAATGTCACCTGAATGTGAGAACAGGCGTTCAAGTAGTACTGTTGTGGTCAGCATCACAAGATATTTATGTGCCAAATGCCCTAAAGATTATTTTGTCCCTTCATGCTTCAATCACAACCCAAAGCAGTGCAGACCGACATATTCACTTTCATCATCTGAATCAGATGCCACCAGCAGAAGGTTGATTTTCTTTTTTGGTGGTTTGGGTTCTGTAGTTTCCACATCTGAGTGTTACTCTTTTAAGACTTCTGAAAGCATGCTCCACACCTCATACCTCTCAGATTTTGGAAGGCACTTCAGATTCTTAAACCTTGGGTCGAGTGCTGTAGCTATTTTTGGAAATCTCACATTGGTACCTTCGTTGTGTTTTGTCAAAATCTGCCGTGAAAGTGTTCATAACATGAACACGTGCTGGGTCATCACCCAAGACTTCTATAACATGAAATATATGGCAGAATGCAGGTAAAACAGAACAAGAGACATACAATTCTTCCCCAAGGAGTTCAGCCACAAATTTAATTAACGCATTATTTTTTTAATGAGCGTCATCAGCATGGAAGCATGTTCTCTGGAATGGTGGCTGAAGCATGAAGGGGCATATGAATGTTTAGCATATCTGGCATGTAAATACCTTGTAACACTGGCTATGAAAATGCCATGTGAATGCCTGTTAACACTTTCAGGTGACTTTGTAAATAAGAAGCCAGCAGCTTCTCCCATAAATTTAAACAAACTTGTTTGTCTTAGCAATTGGCTGAACGAGAAGTAGGATTAAGTGCATTTGTAGGCTCTAAAGTTTTATATTGTTTTTTTTTTGAGTGCAGATATGCATTTGTAAGTTACCCTTTCACGATAAAGAGATTGCACTGCAGTACTTGTATGAGGTGACTTGAAAAAACTATTTCTTTGTTTATCATTTTTACAGTGCAAATATTTGTAATAAAAAAAATACTATAAAGTGAGCACTGTACACTTTATATTTTGTGTTGTAACAGAAATCAATATTTTTGAAAATGTAGAAAAACATCCAAAAATATTGAATACATTTCAATTGGTATTCTATTGTTTAACAGTGCAATTAATCACAATTAATTTTTTTAGGTAATTGAATGAGTTAACTGTGATTAATCAACAGCCCTTGTTAAGGGCTGTTACAAAAAGAGGATTCATTGTTCTCTACAGCCAGTGAAGGTAGAGCAAGAAAAAAATCAGCTTAATCTGAGGCATCCGTGAGTTAGGTTAGATGTTAGGAAAAACTTTAACTATAATGATAATTAAGTATTAGAACAGGTTACCACTGGACATTGTGGTTCATTGGAGGTTTTTAAGAAGAAGGTGAGACGAATCACCTGTAAGGGTTGGTCTAAGTTCACATGGTCCTGCCTCAGTGCGGGAGCCTGGACTAGATGACCGCTTGAAGTCTTTTCCAGCCCTACACTTCCATGATTGTCTGTTATTGTTATTTGCTTTGAATAGTCATTTAATCATAAAGACATCTTTCCCCCGTCACAGATTTAATTCACACTTTTGGCTACTCAACTGACTTTCCTGCAGGGGAAGTAATCTATAGATCCATAGAGCCTGTGGATGACATGCTCAGATTGAAATGTGGTTTCTGGATGGGATGGGTGGTTTGTGATTTTAACACTTCATGCCACTTCTGTTTAGATAAAACTATATCCAAGATAGAATTTGGCGGGTTAATACCTGGAGATTGCTGATCGCGGGTAAAGTTTTTGTTCATATTATAATGTATAATACTGAGTCCTTCTTTACTTTTCATCTACAGAACTCAGAGCACTTCCCAAATAAATAGAGGCAAGCATCAATCTCCCCACTTTGCAGATGGGGGAATCTGAAGCACAAGGAGATCAAGTGACTTGTCTATGGGTGACACAATATATCAACTCCCACTGATTCCCATTCCATGCACCAACCAGTGGCTGACAGGGAGTCCCTGTCCTGAACTAAACTTAAGCTCCCTGTTATTTTCCTCTTTTCAGAGAAACAAAAAGTAATTTTTTGGACACTGAATCAGTGCACTAGAAAATTATTGCAGTTATTGAAACTAAAGTCACCTACAATTCACCTGCTTCTAGATTGTGTATCAACCTGAAACCCAAATAAGATGCAACAGGTTGCAGTAAAACTTTCAAGCAAACTTGGGCTGGTTTAGGAATCTGCACGGACATGTGAAATTTGTGGGTTTGCAGCATTTTGAGACATAAAGAGAAGAAATTCAGTTATCTTAACTGATTTTGAGATTGTGGGTATGACTATAAAACCTTGCAAACCCTTACGAATTTAAATCGATTGAAAATCTGCAAAAACTGCTTTGATGAAACAATGTTGCCAACCGATATTAAATCAGCAGTTCTGTTGTTGTTCATATCCATAGATTTTAAGAACAGAAGGAACCATTATGATGTTCTAGTCTCACCTTCTGCCTACCACAAGCTATAGCACTGCCCTGTATTAATTCCTGCTTCAAGTTCAGTTGAGGAATGATCTTGTCCCCATTGACTTCAGTAGGAAGTCCTATTGCTCCACAGGACTTCAATAAGAATGGAATCTGCCCCAGAGTATGCAGTTACTTGTACTGCTGTATTGCCTAGTGGTCTCCACTGACATCAAGGCTTTGTTGTACGAGGCACTATGTAAAGACATAGTATGAAACAATCCCTGCCCCAGAGAGCTACAAATCTAAAGACACTTACATAGTACAATGGATTTGTTTATATCTGTTAAAAAAGACAGGGTCAGAAGACATTTTACGGTACATCTGATTTATTCAGATTACTGTGAAGTATGTAACTGTGGCACTCTGAATACTTTCTCCAGACATGAAGAAGAGCTCTGGATAAGCTTGAAAGCTTGTCTCTCTCACCAACAGAAGTTAGCCCAATAAAAGATATCATCTCACCCGCCTTGTATCTCACTGTTCAATATTCACAGCCAAATTAAACAGTGGTTTTGCAGTGTACCCTAGTGGATCAAGCACTGTGCTAGGATTGAAGACCTCATCTCTATCCCCAGTTCTGCCACTAGCTTGCTTGGGCAAGTTGCTTCATCTCCCTTTGTAATAAATTTGCTCATCTGTAAAATGCGGGTAATGGTACCGACCTCCTTTGTAAAGCACTTTGAGATCTGTGGATGAAAATGCTATGTAAGAGCTAGATATTATATTACATTAGAAATAATAAAAAGTTAGTTATCATAGCACTAAATGCTAACTAGGTATCAGATTGCTAGCCCCTGGAGAATGAAATCTTCATTTTGCTGTAGTGCATTTACAGCCTGGGTTGCAATGATACAAGTTTTCCTACACTGTCCCATCAATGTTACTCGTTTGTGACTGGCTTGGACCTCTTATCAGGATGAGCTGGAAGTTCAATTTCTGTTTTCGTGTCTATTCAGGTCCATGAACTGTGGATTGAAATTGCAACCAATAGCAATGGTGTCTTTTATGAAGGGCATCTGTGCACGAGACTCAAACTGCAGAAAAAAAATGCAGTTACTATTGACCTAGGATGGATTTGTATCTAAGACAGAGAGATGAAAAGCTCCACAATCTATTATAGTCCTGTGAGCCATCTTATTCCATAATATTATAGCAATCATGTCATAGTCTATGTAGGCTACTCAATATCAATTACTTCAACATAATGAAATCAGAACTAGGGGTGCATCCAACTATACACTAGTAAAACACACAATAGGGATAGAAAATGAAATTAGAGGCAATATTTTGGCCATGAGGCCTGTTTAAGTTCAGGTAGAGAAAGCTAAGCCTGATCGAATCTGCCTCCATAACCCAAAGCAGGCTCAATGATGAGATATGACAGTTAATCTGGTTTTCTATTTCTGCAGTGTCATTTACTGAACCTTTTAGGTCTGATATTAGGTGGTTTTCTTCACAAAAATGACCATGAGCTTTGTTCCTGCCACATCAGTAGAATGATATTTGGGGAAGTGCTAAAAGCCATAAACCCATTAGCACTATGAATCAATATTTCCCAGTGCAGTAGGTATTTATTTACACAGATTTCTAAATGACAAAAGAGCCCTGTGCATGCTGACAATAACAAATTCACAATCGTTCAACTAAAGAAGAATATGGTCATAATAATACCAGGTCAAATATATATAAAATAAAGACCCCCTAGTTTTATCTTCTGCCCATAGCTGCCCCATCCCTAAATGCCTGAGAGAAAAGAAGTATGGAGACATAATGAGGTGAGAGCATTCCATAGACCAGGGGTCCCCAATGCAGTGCCCGCGGGCGCCATGGTGCCCGCTGGGACATTTAAGTGCGCCTGCATACTGGCCGGCGGACGAGCATTCTCCGAAATGCCACTGACAAGCTGCGTCATCCAGCCATTTCGCCGCCAAAATGCCACTGATTTTTGGTGGCATTTTGGCAGCAATGCCTCTGGATGATGCTACTTGTTGGTGGCATTTCAGTGGCAATGCCTACTGATGTTGCCGCTTGTCGGCGGAATTTTGGCGGATGCTCATCTGCCACCACGGTCTTCCATGGCTCGTCATCTGGCACCCACCAGACAAAAAAGGTTGGGGAACACTGCCATAGATAGGAGTATCCCCATAGATAAAGCACAACACAGCTTTCTAAACCAACGATTTTAACAGGAAACTGTTCCAAACCAAATCTATCTCCAGATCCATATAGTATTAAACATAGGTGGGATTTAGAACCCACCTGATTCTGCATCTAAATTTTATCCCAGCACATTCTCTGTATGATGGATCAAACCAGCACCTTGGATCAGACTGCTCCATAACTTTAAGTGTCCAAAATCGGGATGAGAATGTAATGTCTCAGGCCCATCGCTAAAAATAACTCTGTCCTCACAGCACTTCACACTCACTAATATATTCAATAACATTCCTGTAAGGCAAGTATACTTAAATATTCCTTGGGGGAAACTGAGGCACTAATGAATGTCCTGCCCAAGACGATGCACTGGCTTTCCACTGACTTTAGAGTCAAGATTAGAACTCTTCTGGCTCACAGGCCTGTTTTTTTAACCACTAGACTATGCCCTGAGGTTAGATTAGATTATCTAGGACAGGGAGTTACAAAAAGGCCCCTTATATTACAAATGGCTTAAACTTATGCTGCTAGCTGGAAAGAACACAGTGCCTAAGGTCCATTCCCCTTCTCTAAACATGTTTTGCGTTCCCTCATGTAGTTTCATTATTCATAAAGTTTATTAATTTTTAGTTCCAAACACAGTGGGTTCTCCAAGGGGAGCAAGAGCAACTCTGACATCTTGGCTCAGTGGTTTGCCAACTTCAGACACAGCAGGAATTGGCCTTTCATTTCAGTCAGCACTGACGTCTTTCGAGCTCACCACTCCACCAAGGCCGCATGTCTTTTTTCAGTCACATTGTTTTGCCTCATTTTTCCTTTCACAGTATTAATTCAGCTTATTTGCAGGATCTCATGTAAACAATTGCAAATATGCCTTAATTAGATGACTTATGAAATTTGGCAAGAGGTATTGATTTTATAAACCATGTGGGTTTTTTACATCCATTTTCTTTGGATTTTATTGCTTAAGCTTTCCTTGCTCACAGTTTCTTCCCTTCCATGGGAAACCATTTTATTACCTGCTGTAATGAACAGAATGATGGTGGCAAAGGTTTTTTCCCCCTATGCTTGAAGCACCTAAAAAGAACAAATATCCTTGTACACCTCTACCCCGATATAACACTGTCCTCGGGAGACAGCAAATCTTACTGTGTTATAGGTGAAACCGCGCTATATCGAACTTGCTTTGATCCACCAGAGTGCACAGCCCTGCCCCCCGGAGCGCTGCTTTACTGCTTTATATCCAAATTCGTGTTATATCAGGTCACATTATATCTGGGTAGAGGTGTATTTAAATGTGGTTTAGAATCCTGCTCTAAGGCTGAAACCTGAGCTGCAGGGTTTCAAATATTGAATACTATTCTCTCTCTGGGACTAAATCCCTACTTGATGCAGCAAAAAATGTGAATGATTCTGCACTCTGTAGTGCAATATAAAATAAAGTTGGGCTAATCCAAATCTGAACTGGCAAACCTATCTGACAATCAGGTTTGCCTTTAACAAATACATTTAAAAGGTCACCAGGGTCCTGACGCAAGAAAGCATCCCTGTTCAGAAGAGATCTTTTAACTTTAGGCATGTGCTAAAGTTCCTCTGGGGGAACTAAGCAAGTACTTCAGAGCTTTCCACACTCTGGGCTCAGTTTTGCACCTGCATATACCTGGGGGGTGGGGAGAGGAATTGGAGAGACACAGAATGACCAGAGAATCAGAAAAACTAGGGGGAATATGGGTTTGGAGAAGGAGAAAGACCAGAGAGGGTAAGAATGCATGAAGCTAATTTGTCAGAATAGATTTTGCTGAGCTTAGCAGCAGGGCCGCCCAGAGGATTCCGGGGGCCTGGGGGAGCTGCAGCGCTTGTACTCACCCAGCGGCGGTCTGGGTCTTCAGCGGCATTTCAGCGGCAGGGGGCCCTTCAGTCGCTCCACATCTTCAGCAGCACTGAAGGGCCCCCTCCCGCCGAAATGCTGGCTGAAAACCCAGACTGCTTCTGGGGCAGGGCTTGTGGGGTCACTTGCCTCCTGCCCCCTGGGCAGCCCTGCTTAGCAGAGGGAGCAAGTAGGATTTTTGTTGGTTGTTGTGTAGTGCTTTTTGGTAGAAAACGGAGTTACAAAATCTGTCTAAGAAGGAGAAGAGAAACTGTGTGAATGAATCTTCACTTTTAGGTCCAAAGCCAGTAGAAGATTAAACTTATCCACTCCACCCCTCCCTCCCCGTCTGTTCAGAAGTCTACTTCAAATGAGTTTGGTGGATTTAGTTCAGCCCTCAGCATCACAAACAGCACCATCCCATTATGGGCAGGTGCTGGAAATCAAGTAAAGGCCATGTGTGATGAATTAGCCAAGCTGTGATTGGCAACAGAGGGCAGTGTGGCAAATCAGATACGAACAATTCTGATGCTCCTCTTTCCCCCCATGTTCCTGGGTATTCTGGGACAAAATAGGAGGGGTAAGTTACAAAGGCCAGGTGAGTGGGAGGACTATGACAGTGAAAGCAATTAGAAAGTGGTATGGGACTCACTAGATGATCATGATCTGACAGAATTCAAGATCCTAAGGAAAGGAGGATGTGAGAACACTAAAACAAGGATGCTGGACTTCAGAAAAGTAGATTTCAGCCAACTCAGAGAATTAGTAGGTAAGGTCCCATGGAACAATCAATTAGGAAGAAAAGGAGTCGAAGGGGGCTGGTAGTTCTTAAAAGATGTAATAGTAGAGGGGGGAGGGATAGCTCAGGGGTTTGAGCATTGGCCTACTAAACCCAGGGTTGTGAGTTCAATCCCTGAGGGGGCCATTAAGGGAACTAGGGTAAAAATCTGGGGATTGGTCCTGCTTGGAGCAGGGGGTTGGACTAGATGACCTCCTGAGGTCCCTTCCAACCCTAATAGTCTATGATTCTATAGGTTCAACATCAAGCTATTTTGATGCAAAGGAAATATAAGAAAAGGCACAGAAGGCCACTATGGCTACACAAGGAGAATTTTTACGCTATCTAACCCAGTCAATACACCCATCCTCAAGCAATGGAGGACACAGGACATGAAGATTTGGTACCTATGAGCCTGGGAGAGGGTGGGTGGCTGTATAGGGGTTTGAGGTAAGAAGTGCTACTGGGTCTGAGTTTGCTGGGTGGATTGCCAGGGGTTTGAGTCTGAGTGCTGTTGGCAGTGGCTGGGGTAGGAAGGTGGGTGCTGGGGTAGAAGTGCTTGATGTCAGGCATGGTAGAGAACTGGGGTGCCTGGGAGTGCTGAGACGTGGGTGGGTGCTGTTTGGGGAACTGGTGGTTGGTGTCTCTGGAGTGCAGAGGTCTGGGATTTGGCTAAGCTGTCTCTGGTGGGAAGCTGTCTGGACAAAGGGGACTCTAAGAGAAGGGGATCTGGCTGTGGTTTCTTTGAGAGCCTGGGGTCCAGCTAGCAGAAGCAGCTGAGCTTCATGGCAGCATCTAGTGGCCACAAGGAAGAACTACAAACATGGCTTACAGCTCTCCCCGGGACATGACACTCAAGCATTGGGCAGACGGCACTGGAGCAGTCAAATACACAAGAGTCATAGGTGATGCTGAACAGTGAGTAACCCTGGATTTCACTCTCCAGGGCTGTCAGTCTAGCCCCTTTATTGAGCACTAAATTCATACCATTTGAGAGTCTGTTAGGGGCCCCTTTGTACTGTTAAGTATTTTTTGTATTACAGCAGCACCAAGAAATCTCCTAGCAGAGATCAGGGCCCCATCATGCTAGGCACTGTGCCGCGGTGATGTGACAGTCCCAAATGCAAAGATGCTTTTAATCCAGAGCATTTTACAGAATCAAAGCCACCGTAGTAGCTCCTGGCGTATTTGACAAATGCCAGGAATGACCTTTCCAGAATCACAGAAGTGAAAAGCGCCTGTTACTTCTGCCTCCCTGTCTCTCCCAATACAATATTAGGCAGCATCATAAATATAGCTGTGCCTAAGTATTCACAAACCAGCCTCCAAAATGCTTTCTCTGAGCTACTCGAAATGGAAACTAAAATGTTTATGTATGAAACCATTTATTGCTTGCAACTTTAATTTCCCAAAAACTCCTGCTTTTTTTTAAAAAGTAACATCTGAGACAGCTTTACTAGAAAGGCCTATGTGTTCTGTTGCGTCTTGCTAACAATCCTAAACAAGTGTCAAACACACAAGTTATTCCTGGTTCAACATATCATTTCATTTGCAGTGGCAGTTTTATTATTGCTTGAAAATCATAAATTCATGTGTAAGGTAGAAGGGACTTGTTAAGCCCTGATATTGCCTTTTCTGTATGCAAAGCTAACATCTCTGTGCTGTGCAGTATATTGCTAAGCAATGCTTTGCTCTGCAATGATGAGAGCATACAGAGCTGACCACTGAAAGGTAAAATACTCATGCCCAGCTTTCAGACTGAAACCAATTACACCTATAAACCTAGACCCTTTGGGCCAGACTCTGCTCTCAGATACATTAGTGCAACACTGAAATCAGCCCCTCTGAGTGAAATTCAGATACCCACACTCTGCATAATGCTCAAGTAATTGGGCCTTGTGTCAGGTACAGTGCAGGAGTCTGGAATGGACAAGTCCTTCTGTAACCTCAATACAGATACTTCGAGGTCACTGAATCCATAACAGAAATATTAACAAATGAGACTCTCCTCTGCTATTTGTGGATTTTAAAAGATTGTCACTTTTTGTAAGAGCAGTAGTTTTGCTACAGGGTCTTCAGCCAACATTTTCCCTCTTTGTGCAGTTATGCAGTCTGCTGTGCACCATTAACCCATCTGCCTTCTGTCCTCCATCCCAAATGGCTGTATTTCAATGGTACCATATGTTCAGTCTATGGGGCCAACTTCTGTCCTCAGACACACACGTCCAACTGCCATTGACTTCCATTGACAATGCACTCCTATATGGAAGCGCAAAAATTGACCCCAAAGTTGTGAAGCTCTCTGGGATTCTAAAGGATGAAAGATCGGAGTAAAGGCAAAAAGTTCAATTGTTTTATATTCAGTCATCATTTCATTGTCTGTCATTTTTGGATTAGGAAAACAGGGATATACACAAACACTCCATAGCTGCATACAGAGTCACTCACCAATACAAAGATGGGGCCAAATTTTTCAAAGCTTGCATTTCTCAAATAAGGCTCCTAAATCTGTATTTAGGCAGAGGCGCTAAGCAGCAAGAATGCTCACTGAAGTCAACAGGAGGCACAAGTGCTCTGCACCTTCTATGGATGGCCCCAATTCAGCAAAACTCTTGAACACACACTTAAGTTTAAGCACATATCTAAGTCCACACTTGTCAAGCAAAGCACTTAAACACAAGGCTAGGGTAATATTTCAAATGCCATTAAGTGAATTAGGAGTCACACTGATAGTCAAAGAGACGTACTTAGGTGCCTAAGGAACTTTTGATAATTTTACCCTGGAAGCCTGAATATAGATGTAAAAGCCTAACGTTAGGCTTCTAGTTTGGAAATTCTGGCCTTAGCCGGGTAGAATATCAGTTATCACAAGTACAAATTCAGGAAATACAAACTAAGATGAGTTCACAGGAATTAATCAACAGCAGCCTCTTCTCTGTGCCAAAGAGACCAAATGCCCAAGCCAACAGTGAATGCCCTTGATAGAACATTTACTCCCAGGATACATCCAAACAGAGGGCTTTCCCTTGCAACCTGAACATTTATCCAAAATAGTTTTCAAAGGATTTTTCAGGAACTTAATATAAAAATGCTTTTAAAAAATATTTTTATTAGTCCTGTTTCCTGTCCCCTTTAAAAATATATATAAGTCTCTGTAGAAGCTGCACAATCACCCACTGTGTGGCCTAGTGGCCAGGCACATTGTCTCCCCATAGAGAAAACAGTCCTGCCCTTGAGTGCCCGCACCCCAAGAGTTTCCAGTCCTGTGCTTTACAACAGGGAGGGCCCTTGAGCAGTCCTCTCCCCATAGATGAAGGCCTCAGTGTTGTAATGGCCTCCAGGAGTGAGTACGGGAGCCCAGGCCCACCCTTCTCACTGAGCTCCGGTCCATAGCTCAGTGGTGGACAGCTCCACTGGACATCTCAGGGTGCTTAGCCAGCCCCCCACCCCACCCCACCCCCAGACCACTTCCTACCCCATCTCCTTTAGCTTCCCAGAGTAAATCACTCCCAGCAAGTCTCTGACCTGCACAGCCACTTCTCTCCTTCATAGGTTGCATAGGTCTGAGTAGCCAGGCCTCAAGCAAGGAGCCCCTGGGCAGTACGTTCACCTCAGAGCAGCCCTCTGTTCCCTTCTACTACCTTCCACTGAGTCGGTCTGCTCCCCTTTATAAAGCCCTGTCTCCAGCTTGTCCAGGCCCTGCAGGTATGGCTGGGCAGGGCTAGGCCCTGAATTGTCCTTAACCCCTTGCTTCCCAGTTTGGTTTGCATACCCCATCACAGCCTCTCCTTCAAATGCTGTACTGTATCCTTTGTTCTATAATCAAGACATTAGGAAGCTGACTGAGAAATAGCTGACAGACCATGCAACATAGCAATAAGTTTCTCCTCTAAGAAAAGAGCAAATAAAACATGGTTCTCTCACATGCAAGGTGGATGAGTCCTAAGGAAAAGAACTTATAGAAGAAATTTATTAAAGTTCATTAAAATGTAACACATGTAAAGAAGTCTTAAATTCTTCTTCTTTCATATGGCTGGTGTAGAGAGCATCTACAATTTTACCTGAAGTTGATCGAGCTAAATGCCTACATCACGCATAGCAGAATTTATTGCAGTAATGCCTCCTTCATATTTATAAATTGGGCAGTAGGTAATGATACGTTTGATGGTCTGTCATGGGGAACCACATTCACACACCAAGTCCTTGATTTTCGATTTGCGCATTAGACGTCCGCATCTACCATGGTTGGTTCGAATTCAGTTCAGAGTTGACCAAGATGACCATGGACGGTCAAAGCCAGGAACCTTCTGCATGGGATCTGGCACATGGTGCTTATTTTCAAAGTCTTGTTTAGCTCAAGCTTCCTTCCAAGCCTGTTTGCATGAGGCTAAATGAATGTTCCTAGGAAGGCTTGCAGGACTTAAGATGTTGCAAGGGGGGATAATGTTGTCTAAGTCAAAAGAAGGCATCTGTTTTCCTGGATTCGCTGAGCTTCACGGAATGTTGCAGCAGTTCATCATATCGGTGATGTGAGTGACGTTAGACAGGACAGGTAGCCATGGTGTTAGTGTTGACTTAAGGGTTCCCATGATGCACGGCATCACTGTATTCAGCTGTGTATCCACAAGTCGTGTGTGGCTGCGTCTGCTCCATACCGGTGCACAATATTCAGCTACTGAATATACAGGTGCTATTGCAGATGTTTGCAACACTGATGCTGATGCATCCCAGGTTGTACCTGCTAGTTTCTGGACTATGTTGGCTCTTGTTTTTATCTTTGCAGCTACCTTCTCAAGATGATCATGGGAGGAGAGTGTGTGGTCAAGTTTACAATACAATATATCTCAGAGTGAATCATGTTGCACATCTTTAACACAGAAAGCTACTTTAAGTGTGGTTTTGGCACTCAGTCTTTTCAATAAGTTTCAGTCACCAATTTGTATCAAAATGGCTGTGGTCTCTTATTATTCTCAATGTTGCTGAAGGCCTCCTAGGCTGCCCTCAACTAAGATGCATTCTTTCAAAGTGGTCACTGCTTCCCATTGTTCCCAGTGGCAGTGAAGTCAGTTGCCCTCGAAAATGGTGGCCCCTGATGATGTAAACAAAATGAGGTTCCTGGTGTCTAAAGTCCGATAACCAAAAATGAGGCACCCAAAATCAGTGACCACTTTTGGCCTTACTGATTTCCTCAAGATCATGCAGAAAGTGCAACCACATATTCAGGCACAGACTCTAGATTTCCTGACTGCCAGTCTTGTACGCTCACCAGCAGACCATGCTGCCAGTCAAAGCTGCAACATTTCTCATTCTTAATAATCTTAACTATTAACACAGATAACAAGACCATCTACTCACAGTTAATTGTTTTGCAAAGTAGTCTTCAACAGAAAAACTGGTTTCTCCTTCATCTATTAAGGCAAATTGATGCATACAAAATTTACCATCAACTGTTTTCTTTTGGCAATGAGAAAAGGGTCATAATACAAGTGAACCCAAGAGCATTTTCCCAATCCTGTGTCCTCTCATTTGTCAAGAGGGAATACTTACTTTGCTGATTAACATGAATGTATTTTAAGTTCACAGTTGCAAAGCAAAACTGAGCTTCCCTGAGAGATGGAGGAAGACTATTAGAACACACTTATAAATAAGGGATGGAGCAGTTTACAGTCCGCCGTGCTAATGAGGTACTTGGCTAGTGAAAGTGCATGATTGTGCTTATAAATCATTTGTTTCTGTGACAGAGGATATAGCAATTTACATAGCAGCAAACATTAAAAACTGTAAACATCCCCATTTCAGCATTTTAACTCAAGAGTTTCAGGAGCTATGCAATCCTGAGTGACACTAAATGTTAGCAGCACAGTAAGGAGCGGATTATACTTTTCATTTTGTGCCAAGACATTTGGGTGTCAGAAGCTTGTAGATTTTTGACACTGCAACCCTGAGGGTTCTGTAACCTGTTTCATATTAAATGAACATACCAATTAAACTAAATAGCAGCCTGGCAAGTCTGTAATTTGTAATTTAGGATCTCTTCAGAGAGAAGACAGGGTAGGTCAATGAACAATGGAAGGGCCACAGCTCAGCCACTTCCAGTTCATTTGTCAACCCCATAACAAGCAGTATATAACTTGAGATGGGTTAAAAAAAAGATTTTTTTAAAAATAAGGTATGTTATTAGAAATGACAGCTTTCTTAATCACTTGGCATGATGATTATGGGAATCTGTCTGCACAATTTATGAATTCTTGTTGTTATGAAATTGCTGTATCACAGAGTGCCTCAATATGTATTGAGTCAGCCATGAATCTGATTGGTGCTATAGCACATCCCTCCCTGACTAGGGACATTCATGGGTCATTAAATATTAACGGGTCCCCTATACAGGTGGAAACACCTAGGGAGAATGCCTTATCTGAAGCTAGCAGAATTAGTTCCTCAAACTTCTCCACAGGGGAGAGTAGAAAATTCCCAGACAATGCTGCAGCTCGCTCCAGCCAAGGGAAACCTAAAGCACACAGGCCCGAAACACAGCTACCTGGTGAGTGTCCCACCAGGACTACCAGGGTAGTGCATGAGATACATACACTAAGGACAGGGCTGAGCCACAGTCCCAGATCTGAACAACTCTAGTGCACCTGCCTACAAGGCAGAGCCGCAGGGGGACAAAAGCTAGTTTGAGGATGTGGCCAGAACCCAAGTGTCATAAACAGATAGCTAAGGGTTAATGTCTCTTTCACCTGAAGCACCTGACCAGAGGACCAATCAGGAAACTGGATTTTTTCAACTTTGGGTGGAGGGAATTGAGTGTCTGTGTCTTTGTTTTCTGCCTGCCTGCTTTCTCTGAGCTTTGGAGAAGTAGTTTCTTTTTTCTAGTCTTCTGTTTCCAAGTGTAAGGACAAAGAGATCAGATAGTAAGTTATATGGTTTCTTTTCTTTGGTATTTGCATGAATATAAGTGCTGGAGTGCTTTGATTTGTATTCTTTTGGAATAAGGCTGTTTATTCAATATTCTTTTAAGCAATTGACCCTGTGTTGTATCATCTTAATACAGAGAGAACATTTGTACTTATTTTTCTTTCTTTTTATATAAAGCTTTCTTTTAAGACCTGTTGGAGTTTTTCTTTACTTCAGGGAAATTGAGTCTGTACTCACCAGGGAATTGGTGGGAGGAAGGAATCGGGGAGATCTGTGTGTTGGATTGCTAGCCTGATTTTTGCATTCCCTCTGGGGGAATAGGAAAGTACTTTTTGTTTCCAGGATTGGGAACAGAGAGGGAGATTCACTCTGTTTGGGTTCACAGAGCTTGTGTCTGTGTATCTCTCCAGGAGCACCTGGAGGGGGGAAGGGAAAAAGGATTATTTCCCTTTGTTGTGAGACTCAAGGGATTTGGGTCTTGGGGTCCCCAGGGAAGGTTTTTCAGGGGGACCAGAGTGCCCCAAAACACTCTAATTTTTTGGGTGGTGGCAGCAAGTACCAGGTCCAAGCTGGTAACTAAGCTTGGAGGTTTTCATGCTAACCCCCATATCTTGGACGCTAAGGTCCAAATCTGGGACTAAGGTTATTACATGAGTGGCAGCTGGTGGGAGATAGACAGAATCCAGAAGCCAGTAGAAATATTATATTTTTCTTTTCTCTGCTAAGGGCTTTTTAGCAGAGAGAAGCAGTTGGTTTTAAAAGGGAACCAGAGAGAATTTTTTTTTTCTGCTCTCTCTCGCAGTTTGTGGCTTGCATGTTAAGGGTCTTTTGTCATGCAATAGCCCTCCCATTAGGAGGCAAGTACCAGCACTTATAGGCATGCAAATAAAGTGGTTTTTCTGGTTTCCCTTCATTGAACATTAGCTAGAGAGAGAAAGGGAAAAAAGCACTGTTGCTAGGCAGACTTCAGGAGGCAACAGAGAACCTGCAGTTCAGAAGATAAACACCGGAGGGCACCCCAACACAAGAAAACAGGAACCATGACTTCTAAGGCAAAAATTGACGCCGAAGAACAAATCAAAGAAGCTGAACACAGGCGACAGATGGAGATGAAAGAAAGAGAAGAACAGATCAAAGAGGCAGCCTACCAAAGAGAACAGGCAGCCAAAGAGGCAGCCAAAGAGGCAGCACACAAAAGAAAACTAGAAGAAGAAGAGGTGGCCTACCGAAGGAAACAAGCAGAAGATGAGTTGGCCCACAGAAGGAAGCAAGAAGAAGAGGAGGCGGCCCACCGCCGAGACATGGAAAAACACCAAAAAGAAATGGAAAAAACAACAAAAAGAAATGGAAAAACAACAAAAAGAGAATGAAAAGAAGGAAAAACAGAGAAAACATGAACTGGAGATGGCAAAAGCTGGGCTGCCTGTGCCAGCCAACCCTAACAACCCGGCGCCAAATATTGCTCCACAGCACAGGAAATTTCCCACCTACAAGGCAGGTGATGACACCGAGGCCTTCTTGGAAAACTTTGAAAGAGCCTGTCTTGGGTACAGCATCCCCGAAGACCAGTACATGGTAGAATTAAGGCCACACCTCAGTGGACCTTTAGCAGAGGTGGCAGCTGAAATGCCTAAGCAGCAAATGAATGACTATAAACTTTTTCAAACCAAGGCCAGATACAGGATGGGGATAACCCCAGATCATGCCCGTCGGCGCTTCAGAACCCAAAAGTGGAAACCAGAGGTGTCATTTCCCAAACACGCCTACTACATTGCAAAAAACTATGAGGCCTGGCTAACAGGAAACAACATTCAAACCTTGGAAGAACTGAACCTCCTCATACAAATGGAGCAGTTCTTGGATGGTGTTCCTGAAGACATCACACGGTACATACAAGATGGAAACCCCAAGAATATCGCTGAGGCGGGGGAGATTGGAGCCAAATGGATGGAACTGGCAGAAAGCAAGAAAGCTACTGTCAAGGGGAACGATTACCCCAGGGGGCACACAGACCATAAACCCTACAACCGAGGACAGCCAAAGACCCCACATACCACCCAAGTAAAGCCACAGATACCCTACCCTTCAACCTCACCAGTCTCCAGTAACTCACCTCGGCCCAGTGACCCATCAGATGGAAGATGCTTTAAGTGTAATGAACTGGGACATATCAAGGCCAACTGTCCCAAGAACACCATGCGAGTGCAATTCATTACACCACCATCACACCAAAGATTCCCAGGCCCGGATGCCTCTCAAATACCCTTGGAGCGAAGGGAAAATTTGAGAGTGGGCGGAAAGAAGGTTACTGCGTGGAGAGACACGGGGGCACAAGTGTCAGCTATCCACCAATCCTTCGTTGACCCCAAATTCATCAACCCAAAGGCCAAAGTTACAATTTACCCCTTCATGTCACAAGCTGTAGACTTGCCTACAGCTCAACTGCCTGTCCAGTACAAAGGCTGGTCAGGAATGTGGACTTTTGCAGTCTATGACAATTATCCTATCCCCATGCTACTGGGGGAAGACTTGGCCAACCAGATGAGGCGGGCCAAGAGAGTGGGAATGGTTACACGTAGCCAAACCAGGCAAGCTTCCAGACCCATTCCTGTTCCTGAGCCGTCCACAGAGGCCCCGTCTGTGTTACCAGAGACCCAGACAGAGGTAGTGGACCCGGATTCCATGCCTACCACTGAAACAGCCACAGCATCTCCAGTCCCAGGCCCGGAACTGGAACAACAACCAGCACCAGCAAGTGCAACTACATCTTCAAACTCAACGCCAGAGGGCGCCAGCGAGCCAAAACTGGCAGAAGCAACAGACAGCCATACCCAAAAGGCTCAGCCAGAGCCTGAAATACCCTCAGGTGCACCAGCGGAGAGCGGTTCACCAGCAACGGAAACAACCCCATCACCTACATCGCTTCCAGAGGGACCAAGCCCAAGTCCACAGTCTGAGGAAGAACTGGTGACCCCAGCCTCAAGGGAACAGTTCCAGGCTGAGCAGGAAGCGGATGACAGCCTTCAGAAAGCTTGGGCGGCGGCACGGAGCACCCCACCGCCTCTCAGCTCTTCTAATCGATCCCGGTTTGTTATAGACCAAGGACTTTTGTACAAGGAAATTCTTTCTGGTGGACACCGGGAACAATGGCAGCCGCAAAAACAGTTGGTGGTTCCAACTAAGTACCGGGGGAAGCTCTTAAGCTTAGCCCATGATCATCCCAGTGGCCATGCTGGGGTGAACAGAACCAAGGACCGGTTGGGGAAGTCCTTCCACTGGGAGGGGAGGGGCAAGGACGTTGCCAAGTATGTCCGGTCTTGTGAGGTATGCCAAAGAGTGGGTAAGCCTCAAGACCAGGTCAAGGCCCCTCTCCAGCCACTCCCCATAATTGAGGTCCCATTTCAGCAAGTAGCTGTGGATATTCTGGGCCCTTTCCCAAAAAAGACGCCCAGAGGAAAGCAGTACGTACTGACTTTAGTGGACTTTGCTACCCGATGGCCAGAAGCAGTAGCTCTAGGCAACACCAGGGCTAACACTGTGTGCCTGGCCCTAACAGACATCTTTGCCAGGGTAGGTTGGCCCTCTGACATCCTTACAGATTCAGGGTCTAATTTCCTGGCAGGGACCATGGAAAAACTGTGGGAAACTCATGGGGTGAATCACTTGGTTGCCACCCCGTACCACCATCAAACCAATGGCCTGGTTGAAAGGTTCAATGGAACTTTGGGGGCCATGATACGAAAATTCATCAACGAATTCTCCAATAATTGGGACCTAGTGTTGCAGCAGTTGCTGTTTGCCTACAGGGCTGTACCACATCCCAGTTTAGGGTTTTCACCATTTGAACTTGTGTATGGTCACGAGGTTAAGGGGCCATTACAGTTGGTGAAGCAGCAATGGGAGGGGTTTACGCCTTCTCCAGGAACTAACATTCTGGACTTTGTAAGCAACCTACAAAGCACCCTCCGACACTCTTTAGCCCTTGCTAGAGAGAACCTAAAGGATGCTCAAGAAGAGCAAAAGGCCTGGTATGACAGACATGCCAGAGAACGTTCCTTCAAGGTAGGAGACCAGGTTATGGTCTTGAAGGCGCAACAGGCCCATAAGATGGAAGCATCATGGGAAGGGCCATTCACGGTCCAAGAGCGCCTGGGAGCTGTAAACTACCTCATAGCATTTCCCAATTCCTCACTAAAGCCAAAAGTGTACCATGTTAATTCTCTCAAGCCTTTCTATTCCAGAGATTTACAGGTTTGTCAGTTTACAGTCCAGGGAGATGATGCTGAGTGGCCTGACGGTGTCTACTACGACGGGAAAAAAGACGGTGGCGTGGAAGAGGTGAACCTCTCAACCACCCTGGAACGTCTGCAGCGGCAACAAATCAAGGAGCTGTGCACTAGCTTCGCCCCATTGTTCTCAGCCACCCCAGGACGGACTGAACGGGCATACCACTCCATTGATACAGGTAATGCTCACCCAATTAGAACCCCACCCTACCGAGTGTCTCCTCATGCCCAAGCTGCTATAAAACGGGAGATCCAGAACATGCTACAAATGGGTATAATCCGCCCATCTACCAGTGCATGGGCATCTCCAGTGGTTCTGGTACCCAAACCCGATGGGGAAATACGCTTTTGCGTGGACTACCGTAAGCTAAATGCTGTAACTCGTCCGGACAACTATCCAATGCCCCGCACCGATGAGCTATTGGAAAAGTTGGAACGTGCCCAGTTCATCTCTACAATAGACTTAACCAAGGGGTACTGGCAAGTACCGCTAGATGAACCTGCCAAGGAAAGGTCAGCATTCGTCACCCATGCGGGGGTGTATAAATTCAATGTCCTTCCTTTCGGCCTTCGAAATGCACCCGCCACCTTCCAGAGGCTGGTAGATGGTCTACTAGCTGGACTGGGAGAATTTGCAGTTGCCTACCTCAATGATGTGGCCATTTTTTCAGACTCCTGGCCCGAACACCTACTACACCTGGAAAAGGTCTTTGAGCGCATCAGGCAGGCAGGACTAACTGTTAAGGCCAAAAAGTGTCAAATAGGCCAAAACAGAGTGACTTACCTGGGGCACCAGGTGGGTCGAGGAACCATAAACCCCCTACAGGCCAAGGTGGATGCTATCCAAAAGTGGCCTGTCCCACGGTCCAAAAAGCAGGTCCAATCCTTCTTAGGCTTGGCTGGATACTACAGGCGATTTGTACCACACTACAGCCAAATCGCTGCCCCACTGACCGACCTGACCAAAAAGACCCAGCCAAATGCAGTTAAGTGGACTGATGAGTGTCAAAAGGCCTTTACCCAACTTAAGGCAACGCTCATGTCTGACCCTGTGCTCAGGGCCCCGGACTTTGACAAGCCATTCCTAGTAACCACGGATGCATCTGAGCGTGGTATAGGAGCAGTGCTCATGCAGGAAGCAACAGATCACAACTTCCATCCTGTCGTGTTTCTCAGCAAGAAACTGTCTGAGAGGGAAAGTCACTGGTCAGTCAGTGAAAAGGAATGCTATGCCATTGTGTACGCCCTGGAAAAGCTACGCCCATATGTTTGGGGACGGCGGTTCCAACTACAAACTGACCATGCTGCACTAAAGTGGCTTCATACTGCCAAGGGGAACAACAAGAAACTTCTTCGTTGGAGTTTAGCTCTCCAAGATTTTGATTTTGAAATTCAACACATCACAGGAGCTTCTAACAAAGTAGCTGATGCACTCTCCCGTGAGAGTTTCCCAGAATTCAGTAGTTAAAAAGTTTTCTTAAAATGTAGAAGTCTGTTAGTTATATACTTAGTAGTATATGTAAAGGTGCATGTGTTGTATTAATCTGTTTATTTTCAAGTTCTAGAAGGAAATCGCCGCCAGTGAGCTTCCCCACTGTCTGCAATTTGGGGGGCGTGTCATAAACAGATAGCTAAGGGTTAATGTCTCTTTCACCTGAAGCACCTGACCAGAGGACCAATCAGGAAACCGGATTTTTTCAACTTTGGGTGGAGGGAATTGAGTGTCTGTGTCTTTGTTTTCTGCCTGCCTGCTTTCTCTGAGCTTTGGAGAAGTAGTTTCTTTTTTCTAGTCTTCTGTTTCCAAGTGTAAGGACAAAGAGATCAGATAGTAAGTTATATGGTTTCTTTTCTTTGGTATTTGCATGAATATAAGTGCTGGAGTGCTTTGATTTGTATTCTTTTGGAATAAGGCTGTTTATTCAATATTCTTTTAAGCAATTGACCCTGTGTTGTATCATCTTAATACAGAGAGAACATTTGTACTTATTTTTCTTTCTTTTTATATAAAGCTTTCTTTTAAGACCTGTTGGAGTTTTTCTTTACTTCAGGGAAATTGAGTCTGTACTCACCAGGGAATTGGTGGGAGGAAGGAATCGGGGAGATCTGTGTGTTGGATTGCTAGCCTGATTTTTGCATTCCCTCTGGGGGAATAGGAAAGTACTTTTTGTTTCCAGGATTGGGAACAGAGAGGGAGATTCACTCTGTTTGGGTTCACAGAGCTTGTGTCTGTGTATCTCTCCAGGAGCACCTGGAGGGGGGAAGGGAAAAAGGATTATTTCCCTTTGTTGTGAGACTCAAGGGATTTGGGTCTTGGGGTCCCCAGGGAAGGTTTTTCAGGGGGACCAGAGTGCCCCAAAACACTCTAATTTTTTGGGTGGTGGCAGCAAGTACCAGGTCCAAGCTGGTAACTAAGCTTGGAGGTTTTCATGCTAACCCCCATATCTTGGACGCTAAGGTCCAAATCTGGGACTAAGGTTATTACACAAGCTCCCTGTTCCACAAGCTGAGCTTATGGAAAAGGGGGAGTGCTGCTTTGCTGAGGAGCAGTAAGGAGTGTGGCAGAGAGCATTGCCCCGTGGGCCCCGGAACCACCCTTCTCTGCACTAGTAGGAAACCCCACTTTCTACTAGTCTATTGCTGCTCTGTTGGCACGACCACCGGGCACCTTTCATGACTTAGGCAAGGAGTTTGCTCTGTGTTTCTCTGTACTTCAGCTAATAGAGCTGAGTAACATCCAAACCCAAAACAAAAACTTGTGTGATTTTGAGTTTTGGCCCCCAAAATGTCAGGCTGAGATGAACCTGGAAGACAACTCTGAAGATCCAGGTTCTTCTCCTCCTTAACATTATTCATCCTCTAGCCTTTCCTTTCCTAGGATCTTCTTTCTGGATTCTTGGCTGGACCAGCAGTTCTACAGTTTGCCTATTGGGAAAATGTTTAACAGGAACACTTAACTCCCTGGGTTAGTTCTGAGATGTCATTCATGGTTATTTTGCAAAGCTGTCTGTAATCCTTAGATAAAAGGCACTAGACAAGTGTCAAGAGCAACATCCTTTATTATCCCTAATGCCAACTGCCTTTCATTACTAGGCCTGGCGTTTTCCAAAGCACTCAATAGTGGCCTAACCCTGCTCCGATTGAAGTCAAGTGTAAAGCTTCTATTGACTTCAATCGGAGCAAAGCTAGGCCAATCCCGAAATCTTTTCAAAAGTCTCCTCCTAAATAACTATTTGCAGTCAGATAACCTCAGTAGTTACAACATTCGTGGTATTTCTTACCATCAGTACTCAGAAGTTGAAGGGAATTCTGCAGATAGTCAAGTAACCACATCTATTTATTTTGCATAAGTCTGGAATGTTTTGAAGACTCACTACTGCGCTTTGTCTCAAAGGGAAGTAGTTTGAAGCTAGCCACTTCAGAAGCAACTGAATATTCTGAAGCCATTTCCAAAGCTATTGTGAAAGCACAGCATTGGCTAGTGTGTTTTAATCAGTAATGGAAATTAAGCACAGAACAATGCATGGAAGAGTATTGTCAAGGTTCCTTCCCCACTCTGAACTTTAGGGTACAGATGTGGGGACCTGCATGGACACTTCTAAGCTTAATTACCAGCTTAGACCTGGTATCGCTGCCACCACCCCCAAGCACTACTTTTCCTCCCTGGGTAGTCTTGAGAGACTTCACCAATTTCCTGGTGAACACAGATCCAAACCCCTTGGATCTTAAAACAAGGAGACATTAACCATCCCCCCTCCTTTCTCCCACCAACTCCTGGTGGATCTAGATCCAACCCCCTTGAATCTAAAAACAAGGAAAAATCAATCAAGTATTAAGAAAAAAAGGCTTTTAATTAAAAAAAAAAAAGAAAGGTAAAAGAAAACCCTCTGGGAGAGATTAGCATACCAGCTACTCTCACACACAACAGATTCCAAACACAGAGGATGTTCCCCTGGGCAAAAATCTTAATACACACAAGAATACCCAAATTTGATAATTCCCTTAATGGTACCAAGACAAGTTAGAAAGAAACAAACATAAACCTATTTATCCCTTTCTAAAACTTACTACTCTGATAAGAAGCTGGTTCCTTGATCTTTTTCACTCTGGCTGAAACTGAAACTCTAAACAAAGGAAAAGCTTCCCTCTTTCCTTTTGAAACATCTTGTTCCCCCATTGGTTCCTCTGGTCAGGTGTCAGCTAGGCTAGGTGAACTTCTTAACTCTTTACAGGTAAAAGAGGCATTAACTCTTAACTAGCTGTTTATGACAAGTATGTTTCAAATAAGGGGCAATTTCTATTCTAAGCAGAACACTGTTTGGAATTCCATATCAAATACAGCACAGAAAAGGCATAATCATGAGGCGCCTGTTAAATCAAAATACGGTTTTTCATTCTAGTCTTGCAAGTCATGGACCACATTTATCTCCTTGGTCAACAAAAAGAAAATGTAATGGTTGCAAGTAATAATTTTCAACTATACATTATTGAAATTCAGGCACTGAGGTTATTTGCTCTGGATTCTGCACAGAAATATGAGAATGATCTTTTAACACTGGAAACCATTGCACAAGTCACCTTGTCATTGCAGTTAATTTATGTTTGAAAGGATTACGTGACACCAACATGCAGACTAAAGCAATTACTTCCACACAGAAGCAAGGATGGTGCTTCTCTCACTAGTCTACAAAGAAGATTTTTGTTCAGGGACATTTTTCTGTTGGCCTTAAATACTATAGCTGAAAATGCCTTTCTTTGTATCTCTATAAAATAATTGTCAGAACCAATTATGTATTCCAAGGGAGTGACAGACAGCCTCTAAAGTATGAGTGTGAGATCTAGTGGGTGCTACATTCTTGCAGGCTAATTCTGTCTTTTGCAAAAGCTGCAGTGTGGTAGTGGTGATGCTAAATAATAAAGTATAAATACAATCCTCAGAACACAGGACATCTTTTCCTTCAGTCAGTTTGATACAGCCCTGACATCCCCAAAGAGGGGATTCTTATTTATCTACAGAACAGAGTCAGAACAGGCATCACATGCTTCTATATAAAACCCTCTCCTTGTGTCCCAATACTACCCTGCAGAAACCATTGGTAGAAATGACTGGGTGGTCCAGTCTCTACATTGCCAACAGAGGCCAAACAGTCATTTGCAAGAGTGACTTTGGAAATACTAACACCTGTTCAGTAGGGACTGGTCTGAATCCCCCAGCTCATTAACAACTTCTGTTCACTACTATTGTGGAAGGGATTTTAAACCTCGAGGTGAAGTGCATTCCACTATCAATTCCCTGAGTCAGCCAGTTCCCTCAAAATGTCTTTATTTTAAAGGAACTTAATCATAAGGAATACAAATAGTAACTACAGTATTGAGAAGCGCTTCTGTGTGCAGCCTAAGACAGGAGCCATAACTCATCTCTCATGAGTCTCTGAGCCAAGCACAAGAGTAGACAAATTGTTATTGATATCTTGATAGTGAAGAATGTGAACACCTGTATCTGTCCTATCTTTATCTTGTTTTAGACTGTTGTTCATCCACTGTTACTGGAATTACAGCTATATTATTCCCACTTGCTCCCAGTCTGGTGCTATGTTCGTTACATTTACCTGGTGAGCCATTTCTTTTCTTTAAGATTAAGTTCAGATGAGTCAGAAAAATGATACCGACATTCTAAGGGAAAGAAAACCATGTACAGTAGTTATTTCTTCAGGGTTTTATACCCTTGTTCACACAAAGTTCTTGTGTTCAAAGAAGGGGTATATAAAACGTATAGATAGAAAATGCTGTAATCGCACTTATTTACAGATTTCAAGGCCAGATGGGACCATTGCGGTCATCTAATCTAACAGGCCATCGAGGTACCCCCAAAATAATTTCTAGCAAACACCTTTTAGAAAAATATCCACTTTTGATTAAAAAAATTCCTGTGATGGAGAATCCACCATGACCCTTGGTAAATTGTTTCAATAGTTAATTATCCATCCTACTAAAATTTTACACCTTATTTCTAATCAATTTGTCTAGCTTCTGCTTCCAGCTATTGGATCATGTTATATCTTTCTTGGCTAGATTGAAGAGCACATCATCACGTTTGTTCCCCACCTAGATAACTTATAGACTGTGATTGAGTCACCCCTTAACCTTATTTTTGTTAAGCTAAATAGATTGAGTTCCTTAAATCTATCACTATAATGCTTTGTCTCCTGCAGAAGTCCCTCTGTGAGACTTCTTGTGCTAGGGCCTGCAGAGGGATTGGGAAGTTTACTAGGTTCCTCCAGGCACTCCCCCACTCAGACCCACAGGGAAAGCCTGTACAAGCTGATACAGTTTGAGACTGTATTAAATCAGACAGATTTCAACCTCAATGAACTATGGTGTCGACAGCAACAGTTCTCAAACTAGGGTCCACCGACCCAAGGGAGGTTCTTAAAGACTGCACACGGGGTCCACAAAATATTACAAAAAAAGTCTATCGCATGTCTGCATTGCCTAACGATTAAAACCAACAAATCTACTATTTGTGTTTACACAACATATTCCATAGTGCATGAACACCACCATAATATTCATATTGCATAAGCATCAACATAACAAAATATCGTGACTGTGACAGCAAATTAAAGTGATGTCCTTTTTTTTTATGACAGATGTTTTTAGCGGGTGGAAGTGGAATACATTTTTACCGTGGGTGAGCAAATTATATTGAAAATTAATAAGTTTTGTAAATGTTCTCATTTTCGTATTGCTAGTTGTGCTGAAGCCATGGACAATGCAAAGTCAAGTATTAAGAAACAAATGAAAAACAGAACATTTGACCAAAGTTGTATTGATTTCATGGAATTTAGTGATGGACAACTGCAATGTGTTGTATGCTTACAAATCCTATCAAACAAAGCAATGAAACCTACAAAGTTGACAACATCTCAACAAGGCATTTGGAGTATAAAGATAAATCTAGAGACTTTTTTCAACAAAAGAAAGAATATAATCAACAGAAAACTCAAACAAATGTAACATCGGTTCCGGAAAACCTCTGAAAGTATCTTTCTTAACAGTGCTTCGGATTTCAAAAAGTAAAAAAGCCCATACCATTGGAGAACTGATTCTTCCAGCTGCTATAGAAATGTGCAAAGAGATGGTTAAGTGAAGATGCAGCAAAGAAACATAAGGTCATACCACTTTTTAACGACAGTAAGAAAATTGAAGAGCTTTCAAATGATGTAAAATGCCAACCAGCGTGAACAGTTTGAAATTCACCTTGATCAGACAACTGGTGTTGGAAATGCAGCACAATTATTAGTTTTTGTTCATTATATTTGGCTGGGGGAAATTTTGGAAGAGTTTCTTTCTTTTTCTTTTTTTTCTTACCAGGAGTTACCAGAATGGACAACAGGCCGGAAATATTCAGATTACTGGATGATTTCATGAAAGCTGAATTGGGAGAAGTGTATTGCTGTTTTCATGGACAGTGCTGCCGCTATGACAGGCAATACGAGGAGTGCAGTTTCATCAGGAACACAAGCCATAAACCCACAGGTAATGTATGTTGCATCACCAGGCCCTTGCATCAAAGAAAATGTAACCTGAATTACATGATGTGCTAAATGAAGCTGTGACAATTAATTGTGTAAAGTCCTGGCCTTTGAACTCCCACCATTTTGCAAAACTGTGTTAAGAAATGGGCACAGGACACAAAAAGTTATTGTTTCATATGGAAGTGCATTGACTATCTTGCAGCAAAGTGCTGGAAAGAGTTTTTGAGCTTTGCAAAGAGCTGCTGGGTTTTCTTTCTGTACGTAATCCCAAGATCACCATAAACCTTTCTGATTCAATACAAATCATGAAGCTTGCATATTTCATAGACATTTTTAACTTGTTGAATGTGCTGAACCTGTCCACCCAATGGGTGATAACACCATACTTGAGAAGAAACTATTGTCTTCAGAAGAAAATAGAGATTTGGAAAACTAGACAGAGCAGCAGAATCTCATATACGTTTCTGCTACTGACAGAATTTCTAGATACTAACAGCATGGCAATTGACTGTGAGGGTGGGAGGATCATTACTTACCTTTCAACTTTGTCAGTATATTTCTAAAGTAAACTCTTAAGTAAACATGGAGGAAAATGATTGGGTTTGAGATCTGTTCTCAACTTCTGCCATGTCATTTTGCTGCTTGAGTGGAAAAGCAGCTGTTCCCACAATCCTGTGACCACACAATGAAAATTTAGTTTCAGGAGCACACACCTTGCCAGTTTGGGCCAACTGTTGCTGCAGAATACCCAGTTTTAGTCACAGAAGCAATGAAAGAGTTGCTACCTTTCCCAACAACATATATATGTGAAGCATCATGACAGCTATGAAGACAAAGTTCAGACAAAGAAGACTGGAAGTGGAGAATGATTTACGAGTTTGCTTGTCAACCATCACACCAAGGATAGATAGACTGCAATAAGAAGCAAGTACACATCTCTCTGATCTCTGTACTCTTATACTTTTTTTTCTTAAAGCATTACAAGGAGTACCTGTTTATAATGAAGTATACACTTTTATCAATCAGTTTCTCAGCTGGGTATCTGTGATTAACATTATGTTTGAAAAAGGGTCCATCAACAAAAAAGCTTGAGAACCTCTAGTCTAGGGGACAGAGTGAGCCAGTGGAATTGGGCAGCAGAACATAGGCAAAAGGTACACATTAAAATGTTCTTGGCTCCCTGCATATATTTAAGATAAGCCTTGACAGCCTTAGCGAAAGGACAAGTAGGAATCGTTGCAAACTGCCTCTTTCCTATGCCAGTTGTTCCAGTATAAGGGAAACACGATGGGGCCATTATATTAGAAATTCATTCCAGTGGGAATACTGGGTAAGATTCTAAAAGTTATTTAGGAGCTTAACTCCTATTGATTTCAATTGGAGTTAGGTGCCTAAATACCATTGTGTATTCCACCAAGTGTCTTCTGGCCCTGAAGAGCCCCAAGCAGATGGGTGCTTAATAAATAATGATAAAGCACTAGGGCTAGTTCATACTTATGTCTCCCTGAAAGACACTGGGTACATAAACACTTGTGATATGCAAAGAAATAAACTAACTACAAAAATAACATTTCAGTTCAAATGATACCAGCATGAACTACAGCCATAAACAAAAGCTACAAAATATTTGTTGTTGTAGTTCAATTGGTTCCAGGATATTAAAGAGACAAGGTGAGTGAGGCAATATATTTTATTGGATCAATTTCTGTTGGCGAGAGACAAGCTTTCAAAACTACAAAGAGGTCTTTTTCAGGTCTGGAAAGGTACTCAAAGTATCACGACTAAATACAAGGTGGAACAGATTGTTTAGCATAAGTATTCTAAGGGACCATTCAAGGTCAAGTGCTCAGTTAATACCACAGTCATAGGATAAAAAAAGGGGGATTAGTGAGTTACAGGTTGCTGTAATAAGCCATAAACCCAGTGTCTTTATTAAGACCATGATTTTGAAAGTCTAGCGAAGTTATGAATTTGATCTCCCAGGCTGATCTTTTGAAGGTGTTGCGCAGATTTCCTCTGAGGACAGGGACTGAGAAAGGCAGTTATGGAGTAAAAAGTGTTCAGCAAATGGTCTTATGTTGTTTTTGGCTTTTATCATTTTTCTGTGAGAGTTCATTGGGGAGTGTACTGATTGTCCAGTTTTACCCACATTAGTTGTTAGGGCATTTAGTGCACCACATGTTGTGATAGGCATGTATAGGACCCACAGATCTTGTAAGCTGTGTTATGAGGGGTATTGATCATTGTAGCAATGGAGATATGTCTGCAGGTTTTGTATTTGGAAAGTATGCAAGAAATCTGAAACAACTATTAAAAAAAAATCTTGATAGCCATCCAACACAAAAAATCAAAAAGTGGAACCACCTACAAACCCGCTCCAGGAGGATTTAAGGATATCATCAAACACTTCCCCAAACAATTTCAAGGGAAACTCTACCACCTCACCCCCTACAAACCCACCCCAAGCACCATCTAAATGCTTCCCAAGAGAACTCAGGCAGACTTATCGTATCTGGTCATGGCACTCTTACTGACGGAATGTCAGGACACATAGAAATCATCCCTCAATCCACTCAACACACAAAGGGCCAGCTTCTCCAGGATACAACCGACTTCCTCCAGAAACTTTGCAACATTAACAACCATCTTTGCCATCAAGAATGATACCTCCCTATGCACCAACATCCCTCACAATTATGGCATTGCTGCCTGCTTCAACTATCTACAAGACAAGAGACAACACACTGATATCCACACTAAACTCATCCATTTCATCCTAACCCATAACTATTTTATATTCAACCACAAACACTTTGTCCAAACCACGGGGAAAGCAATGGGTACTAGGATGGTTTCCCAATACGGCCATCTTGGGGCCGTCCTGGGGAGCCATGGGCCCCCTTGAAGAATTTCTGGTCAAATGCACCATGAAACCAATAATACACCTGAGATTAATCTAGAATATTTTCATCTCCTGGACAGACGACCTGAACTCCTTCATCAATTTTAACCACAACTGCAACAATTATCACCATCCATCAGATTCTCTCTAGAACACACCTGAACCAGCATCAAATTCCTGGACACCACAGTCTTCAGCAATGGAACCCTACAGACAACTATATGCAAGAAACCCTCAGATCACCACACTTAACGTATCCAGTAAGCATCTCAAACACCAAAAAAACCTGTTATCTACAGCCAGGTGCTCAGATAAAAAAGAATATGCTCTGATGAGAAAGTCTGGGATATACACCTTAACTAGGGTTGCCAACCATCCAGGATTGTCCTGGAGTCTCCAGGAATTAAAGATTATGCCATGGGATGAAACCTCCAGGAACACATGCAACCAACATTGACAACCCTAACCTTAACACATTTAAAACAGCCTTCACCAAACAAGGACTTGCCACCAGCGAAGTAGATCACCTATGGAATGGGCCACCCAAATACCCTGAGAGAACCTGCTTCAATACAGAAAAAAAATCTGACTGTACACCTCTAGTTGTCACCTAACACAACATACTGGAATCCATATGGATATCATTAAACAATTAAAACCCATATTAGATGGGGACCCCATCCTGAAAGAAATCTGTCCTGAACCCTCTTGTCTGGTCTTCAGACAACTCCCAACCTCACCAGAAGCAAGCTCCCCACAGCCTAGGACCCACCAACTCAAAGTGGCACCACACCCTGCCACAACAAGAAATGCAAACCCTGCAGACATATCTCCACTGCTCTGATGGTCAGCGCCCCCCACAACTCACCTTTCAAGATCCATGCCTGCCTTTCACAACATGTGTTGCACCTCATCCAGTGAACTCAACATCCCCAATGACAAATATGTGGGTATCTTACCCTTTTATCCTATCTAACTCTGGCTAGATAGGATAAAACATAAAAATAATGGGTATATAAACCATCATGCTTCAGAGCATAAGCTGGGGTATAGGAGGAAATTTCCCAAATAGACAGGTTGCTCACTACAGGATTTCTCTATGGTATCAAAGCATCTGACATGGTTTACTATCATAGACTTGATGCAGCATTAGGTGGGCCACTACTCCAACTTGAAGAGAAGACTGCTATCCATAGAATTATCCACACTGCTTCCTGCAGAATCCTGGGATTCCCCATGGAGATCTGATACCCAAGCACTAAGGTAGCCCTGACTTACTTTACTTGGGAGTTCTGACACAAAACCTGGTGGTATAAAAGGCTAGCTGAAATTTTTCAGACTGGAGATTTTTGGTGAAAATTTTGATTCCAAAAGGTTTTACATTTTTTAAATAAAATATTTCAATTTTTCAGTTTGAAATAGCAGCAAAGAGTCCTGTGGCACCGTATAGACTAACAGACATATTGGAACAGGACTCTTTGTTGCCTTTACAGATCCAGACCACCACAGCTGATACTCAATTTGAAATGACTTTTTTCTTTAATTTTCTTTAAATTTCATTCTTAAAAAAATCAAAACTGTTTGAAAATGGTAAAAAATTTAAACAGCGTTTGATTTTGTGAAAATGAAACATTTATTATAACCACCGACTCATAGGAAATGTTGGGCTGGAAGGGACCATTAAAGGTCGTATAGCCTATCCCCCTCTACTGAGGCCAAACCAGGTACACTTAGACCATCCCCTACAGGTGTTTTTCTAACTTCTTCTTTAAAACCTCCAATGATGAGGATTCCACATCTTCCCCTGAAAGACTACTCCAGTATTTAACTATCCTTATAGTTAGAAAGTTTTCCCCTCCAATATATAATCTAAATCTCTCTTGCTGCAGATTAAGTCCATTACTTCTTGTCCTATCTTTGGTGGACATAGAGAAACCATCCTCTTTAGAACAGCTCGTACTATATTTGAATACTGTTATCTGCTCCCCCCATCCTCAGTCTTCTTTTCTCAAGAATAAACAGGCCCCTTTTATTTTTTTTAACTTTTCTTATAGATCACATTTTCTAAACCTTTTATTGTTTGGACTCTTTCCAATTTGTCCACATCTTTCTTGAAGTATGGCACCCAAAACTGGACACAATATTACAGCGGAGGCCTTCCCAGTGCCGAGTAAAGCAGAACAGTTACCTCCCATGTCTTACATACAGCACTCCTGTTAATACATCCTAGAGTATAACCTTTTTTGCAACTGTATCACATTGTTGGTTCATATTCAGTTTGTGATCCACTATAACCCCCAGATCCTCTTCAGCTGTTCTACTGCCTAGCCAGTTATTCCCCATTTTGTAGATGTGCATCTGATTTTTCCTTTCTAGATGCAGTATTCTGCACTTGTCTTTATTGAATTTCATTGTGTTACTTTCAGACCAATTCCCCAATTTATGAAGATTTTAATTTTTAATCCTGTCCTCCAAAGTGCTTGCAACCTCTCTCAGCAAATTTTGTAAGCACACTCTCTATTCCATTATCCAAGTCATTAATGAAAATATTGACTAGTACCAGACCCTGGACAGAGCCCTATAGAACCCCATTAGATAGGTCCTCCCAATTTGGCAGTGAACCACTGATAACTACTCTTTGAATATAGTTTTTCTGCAGTTATGAATCCATCTTATAGTAATTTCAGCTAGACCTCATTTCCCTAGTTAGTTTATTAGAGTGTCATATAGGACTGTGTCAAAAGCCTTACTAAAGTCAAGATATATCACATCTATTGCTTTCCCCCATCCACTAGGCCTGTAAACCTGTCAGTGAAGGAAATTAGGTTAGTTTGGCTTGAATTGTTCTTGACAAATCTATGTTGTGTATTACTTAACATCCTATTATCTTCTATGTACTTACAATTGGATTGTTTAATAATGTGTTCCAGTATCTTCCCAGATACTGAAGTTAGGCTGAAATGAGTTTTTCATTCAACTCAACATGAACATATTTTTTACTTCAATTTGCCAAAAATTTCAAAATGTTCAGTTTAAACCTGAAGCTAATTTTCTTTTTTTTTCTTGCCTTTTCATAATTGCCAATTAACTGAAAAAAACATTTTTTGCCCCGCTCTAGTAGCAAGTCTGCAGGCCATAGTTTGAAATGTCAACAACCAATAACTTAAAATGAAGACTGATTTTCATTCCCTTTTTCAGAATAACTACTGTCAAATTTTTCAAAGGCTACCCACTACATGCAGATGTGAAATGCTGAAACTGTGCTTTTTTTTCCTGTGTGGAAATGATTTTTTTAAAAATAGTCATGTGCATTTTATACAAACTAATTAAGTCTATTTGATCTAATAAAGAAAGAAAATAACTTTATCTGAGCTCTTAGTAAGCCACCATCAGGGTAAATGGCATACTATGAAGACTAGCTGTGCTAGGCAGAAGCAGAAACATAGTTTCTTGGGCATTGACCAGAATACATCAGTTATGCTTAAAATGAACTGGTTGGTCCACAAGTGATTGATCTGACAACACCGTCCCTCCTTCCTCTAGCATTCAGTGCATTCATTCTGACTGACAATGGTGCGCCACATAGGCAGCTCTCTGTATGTTACACGAACCACATCCACACAATATATATACTACCTGTATGGCCTTGGGGATGTCACATGGGCCACAGCTGTGTGCTGATTGGGCAGCAAGTAACCGGTTGGCCGCAGATTGAGAACCACTGGTCTACAGCCAGCTCACTCTCTCCCAGCCCTCTCAAATATACATTGACCGTACTGAGGAGGTGACTCTGCATGAGACCCCTCCCTTTAGAGGGAGCATAATTAACTAACCTTACCCTCTGGGAGGAATGGAATCCCTTAACTGCAATCCTGTTCTCCTCTGCATGCTTTGTGAAATCTAAGGTTGCTGACAGATTTAAAAGAACCAGCATAGATCTCTGATTTGCATCCATCAGTAGAAGATCAACCTCAGGGACCAATTCAGTGTCTTTACTATACCCAGGCCTTAAACCCATCCAGAAAAGATCAAGAAAACCTCAGGATTCGGGATGATGCCCCATTCTCACCATAGTCTGCCATAAGCTCCATTGTGTTTATGCAAAACACTTAAGAGGACGTCATCAAGGAGTTTTTTTTATTTTAAACAGTCATTTCTTTTCCCTTCGCTGTGTATGATCAATGTCCTCTTCTCCAGCTTGTTCCTGGTGGGATGATGTGAGGAGGAGACTCCTGGGAACTCCTGATTCAACTCCTACCACCAAATTAGTAAGGTTGGGTTGATTTCCCTGCTCCTGATGAAATTAATCCTCCCTGCCTGGATATTGCCAATTCATCATTGCCAGAGATGGCTTATCCCTGATGCTCCTAGGATTCTCTCTGAAGAGCAAATTTTCTATTGCTTTTGGAATGGAACAGAGTGCACCAAATGGCGGGTATTTGCAAATGATTTCCCAGGATGGATATTTATGGGACACCCAGAGGTACAACTGAACACTGTGGGGTATCCTCAATATACTCCCTATATTTTTCAAGAACAAGGTAAGAATATTTCCAGCAAGTCTATTAAACATATGTCTGCTTGCCCAGTGGTGTCACCATCCCACTAGGAGAAAGGGCTTTTGTTTAGATGGGGGGGAAACAAGCTCCCTGTCCCTGGGAGCACACAGGGAGTTATCGCAGGCTGGGGAGGGGGGGCACTTTTGTTTGAAGCTCCTTGTTAAAATATTGTCAGCACCATATTTGTGCTCTAGGGTTTCTGGCACAGATGTTTTAGAATAAAAGAGAATGGAAAGGTTTGCTTTGAAAAAAAATTATACATATAAGAATCGCAAAATCTTTCTATGCTAGTATAAAGGAAACAGGCATCGGTTCAATTTGGAAGGTCTCCTAGTTTTCACTGTTTGGCCCTTTTAGACTTCCTATTTTCTTTTAGGCCACTCTGTTGTGTTGGCTTTAAGGTGAGTATGAGGAATCACGTGATATGTATGATGCGTAGGGGAGAATAAACTGCTGCATTATGTTTCCTAGCAAGGTTTCTGCGCTAATCACCAGTGATTATTTCCTCAACTACATTGTTCCAGGATAATGAAAATTTTCTTTTGTAAAAGTTTCCATGACAATTTTTTCTTAAACAATACAGGAAATGGAGTGGTTAAGGCTTCAATCAGCCAGACTGTAGAAGTATGTAGGGAAAGAAGTTCAATGTTATGTCTCTGTGATCCAACTTTCAAAACTCCAGGCGGCGAGTATTTTTATATAGTGTACATTCAAGAAAGAAAAAACAGAGGAACCTTCATGGTTAAGAGCTACAGAATGCGTTGATTCTGTATGCGAAATGTTACCACCATGGAGCTTGAAAAATACCAGGATCATGTTTGAACAATAGGAGATTTCAGGGAAGTTGGTATGAAGGGTTTGCTTGTGTTGTTCTCGAATCAGTTGCTGGTTGACCTATATTTCAATCAGACTAGGAGGAACCACTTAACATAATGTGCTGCAAGTCAGTTATTCATTTTCACCCTGACTAGTGAGAAGAGAGATTATTTTCTTCACATCACTAAAGAAACTATTATTTTAGCCAACAGATAAAGTAAAATCTCAGTGTGACATTGTAGTACCCACAGACTACTGTGCCTCCAAACTCTAAGAGCATTTTAAACATTGGCTCTCTCATCTCGTCTATGTACTCCAATAAAAGCCAGTCCTGCTTACAGCACTATCATTGCTGAATTTAAGCCATACAACCCTCCTCAAGAACTTGGATCCACTTCTGTGCCTGATCATTATAGCAATTTTTGTGTTAAACCAATAAGTGTCAAAACAATGTTTCTGTCATGTTAGATGTGATGATAATTAGGGGTCCAGAGGTGAATTGAACATTCAAACAATTTATTTAATTCATCTGCACAAGCTGGAAGATGAAAAGTCTAGTTCATTGCCAGTTGCACTCACACAGCTCTCCAAGAGAAGTTGAGAGACCGTGGCAGGGTAGACTTGCATGTTTGAGCGACACTGGCAGGATAAATTTAAAAGTAGCAGCCTGGAAAACTAGCAATGACATTTCCCCTCCTCTCCTGCCCCTAAAAAAAAAAGTTTGTTACAAGCAGTTTGGAAATAGCGTCAAACTTTCAGCACATGCTAGATCTTTGTCCTGCTGCCCACTGAGTACTTCCAAAACGCACAGGAACAGTAGGGGTTAATACTAGTGAGTATTATTTCATCTGACCAGAAAATAGATAAAGTAATATACTGAATACAATACCAGACACTGCAATAACTAAAACAGTAAGTTAACCTCTGTAGGAACAATATCCTCCAGACACCAATTAGACAGTGATATTTATCAGAGCTGTTTATTTATTCCATTTCCATTAGTCACAATCACAATTGTTGCACTCGCTGAGTGGGACTAGCGCATCTTGCCCTACCAATCATGTCAAAGAGGGTGGGGCAATAGAGGACAAGGCACAGTCATAAATTCACCCTCCTCCTCACCAGCCAGAGGAGATGGCCATCTCCAGAGGAGAGTGCATGCTGCACCACCTGAAGGGGTGAACCAATGGCTGTGCTTCCTGTATGCGCTGGAGTGCGCCAATGTCTCTTGGAGCTACCACTTGGAGACTGCAGTGGTGAACTACCCCAGTTTAGCCCACTGGGTCATCTTCATGGATTATGCTTTTCCGGGATGATGAGTAAACATCCTCCCTATAAAAAGACAAAAATGTGGGGGAATGCAATAGGAAAGGAGCCTGAGACATAACCCCTTGTATCAGAGCCCAGCCTGAGGCCTGAACTAAAAGGGGTCAAGCCTTCCTAATACAAAGCAAAGTTAGCAAGAGACAGGCTGTAAGCAGAAGTCAAGCTCTGCCTGTGTGCAGGCTCACAGAACCTGGCAAGAGCAGGGCTGGTACTGCAAAAACACAAACACTCCTGAGAAGTGCAAGGCACAGGACACTCTCACAAACACATTCCAGAAGGGTGGTACTAGAACACCCCAATATCAACAGGTTCCCCTTCCCCCACAAGGATAACAAGAACACTGTGACGGGGTCTGCTTAGCCCGCACTAGCCCAGACAAGGTTAAGCCCCAGGTACTGACAGCAGAAGTCTCACCTCCCTGGCAAGATTGGGCATGCTCCAAGTGCCCTAGTAGTATAAAGGGAGAGAGACCAGCTCATTCTGGGCTGGAGGGCACAGAGGAAGGACCTGCCTGGGAAGCGCCTGCGGAGGGCCAGCCACAGCCTCTGACTATGCTGGGCATTGAAGCTGTTCACGGCCTGCCTGCACCCTGGCAACTGGAGGAGATCCTGCAGTTGGCTGGACCTGCCAAACAGAGGACCCAACGTCTCATGGGAAACCTCAACACAGACTCTGGTAAGAAGTGACCCAGGGAGGGTGGCAGAGTGGTACCTGCTGCCCAGTGAAACTCAGCGTGTTTCGGTATGACAGAGAAAAGTCAACCTTCCCCTTGTTGTAGGCCTGAAGCCTTTTCCCTGTAGGCCTTAAGCCTTTAGCTAAAAGCAAAATTTAGAGCTTCTGCTTAGCTTGTTTGTCTGTATAAAGGGCATGCAGGGACAGAAAGGCGGTCAGGGCCCCAAAAAGAGGAACTGGAATTGGATAAAGGGGAACCAGGAGATCTGTTAAGTTACAACAGCTGAGCCTGCTGTCGGGACTACAGAAAAGGTACACAAACCGCAGACTTGACTGGCAAAGACAATAACAGGAAAAGCCATAGATGGAAAATTGGGGCTCTGCCATAGATGGAAAATTAATTGGTCAGCTTGCTTGTTATCAACATTATATTCCAAATAAGGCAAATAACGTGAACCAGCATGCTACGTTTTGCGGTTTTAACCTTTATAAGCATGGTAAAATTTGTAGAAAACAGAGGAGCTTACCTCTTGCATGGGGTCATGCTGTCTCTCCCTGCATATATGCTTGTATAAAATAAAGGAGCCTCAGGCTGTCTGATCTAAAATCAACCGTGTGGTCAGTTTTCCACAACAGGTAGGACCCCCCCCCCACTGAGTCAGTGGCAAGCTGCTACACCACTGTTAGGGCCCTGGGTCAGGTCCTGGTGGAGCTGGCTGGGCCCGAGCCCCCCTACCAGGGCTATCAAACCCCAACACTATACACTCTGGCTGTTGGGCTGTGCCACCCTACACCAAAGGGGGCGCTATAGACTTTGGCCGTTGAGCCACGCCACCCTACACCAAAAGGCTGCTTTGCGAACTATGATGGATAGCCCATGCTGACCTGACCCTAAGGGTGTGGACCATCACAAACACACTGACCTCTCTTAAAGATAAGGTCAGAATGACTGTGATAGATAGAGATGTTTTTATAGAACCAACGTGTACAAGGTAGAGAGTGGTAGCTAATCACAAGGTAGAGGGTGGTAGCTAATACTTGTTTGTATTAGTGTACAAAGAGGTATCTCAAAGGCAGTGTCTTTGGCTGGCCTAGGGGTCAGTGGAAAGTCCTGCCATTGACTGAGCTGGTGCATTGTAATGGGCATACATATGTGTTAGTGGTCCTGTAGAGTCTACGGGATACTAGTACCATGCTTCAGTAACAATAAACCTGGCTGGGTGCCTTAGCTACTAAATCAACTCTGTCATTTTTATTGGGTGGTTTGATCAAGGTCTGCTGTGCTGTCTGCCTGCACAGAGTTGGGACAGCACACAGAGAGAACACACACATGCACGCAACCAACATCTGATGACACAAGGAACAGTAGATCCACAAGTTAAGATACAGATAAGAGGTGGTAATATATACTTGGGGGAGGTGTAAGAGTTGAGGAGGAAGGATAGTCCTGTGTTCATGGCACTAGCCTGGGACCTGGGAGACCTGCAGACATCTTAAGTGACCTTGGACAAGTCACTTAGTATCTGTGTGCCTCAGTCCTCCATTTGTACCAAGAGGATAAGAGCATTTCCCTACCTCACAGAGGATAAATACATTAAGGACTGCGAGATGCTCAGGTGCTAATGGGAGGGGCCAAAGAAGTATCTTGGGTAGGAACAAATGGGTTAATTTTATTTACAGTGCATGTTACTATGGCAACTAGATGCTCACAACAAAATTTGCAGACTTGGGTGCCTAACGTTAGGCACCTCAATCTATATTTAAACACCTAAATAAGGGGTGTGATTTTCAGAGATAATGCGAAACCGCAGCTTACATCAAAGTTAATGGGAGCTGAAGATTCTTAGTTACTTAGATACTTAAATATGAATTTCAATGCCTAGCTTTAGGGAGGCATGACAGAACATTTTGGCCTTTATTACAAAATTGAAACACATGTATTACGTAAAAACCAACCATGACTGGCAGCAGTGTATAGGACCATTGCTGCTGCTACTGCCACTATCACAGATATTAGCAGTCACATTGACAGGGAGAAATGGGTGCCAAACAGTCAAGCCTAATAAATATAATCTCCGAATACACCCTGAAGATAACTAAAGGTGCACTCTGCCCAAGGACACAAGTTTCAGGGTATGTTTGGACTACCACCAAAACATGCTTCCCAGCTCAAGTAGACAGATGCGCTAGCTGTGCTTGAGCTACCATGCCAAAACCAGCAGTGTAGACAGAGGTAGCCTGGGCTCCGGCTCAGACTAGCAGCTCAACTATGTACCCAGGATCTTGTAGCATGCAAGCTCAAGCAGAGCTAGCGCATGTCTGTCTACTTGAGCTGGGAAGCACAGTTCCAGCTATAGCGTAATTGTACCCACCAAGGCAGAGGATCTCCATTGGAATAATAATAATGCCAGAAAGATGAATCCAAGGAACTGATAGAAACAGCTTCTTAACATCTATCTTTCTATAGAAGAGCAGTCAGTTGAGCAATCCAAAACAGGAAGCAACTGACACTACTCCAAGATTAGTTCAGCAGGGGATCTTGGCATTTATCTGCCAGTCAGTTAGCCTGTACTTTGTAGTTTGCTGTGCCACCTACCCAAAACCTATCGTCAGGGTTTAATAGGGCTCAAACATGAATGTGAAAAACTCTTGTATTTCAGCATGAATAAAATCCCCATGATTCTCTTCTGAGGGCCACAAAACATCACAAGAAATATTTTTTAAGTCCCCCTCATTTCAGGCAAACTGTTTCTTACTAGTGTTTTTTTGTTGATGGGTTTTGTTGTTGTTTTTTTACACACAAACAAATGGGGGAGAGATTCAGTATAAAAAGAGAAAAATCTTTTCTTGCTGGAAAATACATCATGCAAGGTCAAGAAAGGCACAGGGGAAAATTAAACTTAATTATAACTAGGAAACATTGGCTATTGCAGCTGAATGACAGAGCTGGCACTGCAAATGCTTATCTGAGCGGACTTGACTCACCCATGACTACAGTCAGAATACTCATGTGCATAAAAATGACTGACATGAATAAGTGTTTGCAAAGAGGATCAGTTCAGACAGAGCCGCCAAACCTACAGTAGCAGGTCACAGGAGTGCATAAGAGCTACTGAGAGGTTTACTGCTCTTGGTCCAGTGGTCAGAAGTGAATACAAGACACTTCATGCTGGCTGAGAACTCTAGGGCTGGCATTTGCAAAGAAGCCTTCATGAGTTAGGACTTGAATTTCAATGCACAGGAAGTTTTTAAAATTCACCTAACTCCTTTAGGTTCCTTTGAAAATCCCACTTTATGGGAACAACTACCTTTCCACTCCGCGTCGAGACAGCTCCTGCTTTATCATGGACCAGGCACATTGCATGTTTCTCCTGTCCTCCTTTTAACAGGAAACCACTGTCCTGTACTCTAAGTTTACTCCACAAACCGGTTCTAGTCTTAGCTCCATTGCGGGGATAGTCTCTTAGGGTATGGCTACACTTACAGTTTTGCAGCGCTGGTAGTTACAGCTGTGTTCGTACAGCTGTGTAGGGCCAGCGCTGCAGTGTGGCCACACTGACAGCTACCAGCGCTGCAGTGTGGCCACATTTGCAGCACTTGCAGCGCTGTTGGGAGTGGTGCATTGTGGGCAGCTATCCCAGCATTCAAGTGGCTGCAACATGCTTTACAAAAGAGGGGGGTGGGGTGGAATGTGACAGGGAGCGTGGAGGAGACAGACAGAATGGATTTTTGGAGTTGACACTGTTCTCAGCTCCCTGCCTTGCAAGTTCTAAGGTCTTGTGCCTACCTTCAATCATTTTAAAAGTTCTAACTCCTTTCGCCCACTCCTCTCTCATTCACTAATTGCAAATTATGCACAGCTAAATACCCGTCAGACCAGATCAGCAACTGCTCAACACGGACTCCCCCTCTGCCGTGTGAGCGTGCTGTTTCTCTCTTCAAGCAAACAGCTGTGAACATTCCAAAGTAATTCCCCTGCCTGCCTCAGCTCGCTCAGCAAACAGGAGCTGTGTTTGTTTTTTAAATAAGCAGTTTGGCTGAACTCCGAGCTCTCCCTTTCTTCCGGTTTATTGTGGACAGGAATTCTGGGATACCTCCTTATACCCCGGAGGTCAATAAAAGCGCTGGTGGGTGTCCACACTTGCTGACCAGCGCTGGATCACCAGCGCTGGATCCCCTACACCCGAGGCTTGACCGGGTGTACAGCCAGCGCTGCAACCAGGGAGTTGCAGCGCTGGCCGTGCTTTGCAAGTGTGGCCACATCCTAAGTTGCAGCGCTGTAACCCCCTCACCAGCGCTGCAACTCTGTAGTGTAGCCAAGCCCTTACTCTAGGTTTGTATAGTATCCCTGGACAATGGGGCCATGATAGCTGCAGGACCCCACGTGCTACCACCTAACAAATAATTAACACATAATAACCACTTATCCCCTACAAGTATCAGAGGGGTAGCCATGTTAGTCTGGATCTGTAAATCACACCTCAACTGCTAGAACAGGGCCTCATCCTCCCTGATTGAACTGACCTCGTTATCTCTAGCTTGCTTGCTAGCATATATATACCTGCCCCTGGAAATTTCCACCACATGCATCTGAAGAAGTGGGTATTCACCCACGAAAGCTCATGCTCCAAAACGTCTGTTAGTCTATAAGGTGCCACAGGATTCTTTGCTGCTTATCCCCTACATTCATTCTCAGAGGGATTCATCCCTGGCTGTTAACATTAAAAAGGTTGCAGAGCAGTTTTTAAACTAAGAGGTGGGGGAAAGCTGATTGCTGCAGAGTAGCTTGTGGATTGGATAGAGACTTCTCTTAGAGGAGACTTTATTGATAGAGATTCTCTAGGTTTTAAGTCAAGAGGAGAGGATGGAAGAGGATAAATTATGTGCCAGATCAGACAAGAAACATTCACATAAAAAAGAATCTAACACATAAGAAAAAGGCAGACAAATAAACAGTGACAAGTTTAAAATGCTTGTACACAAACACTAGAAGTCTAAATAATAAGATGGGTGAACGAGAGTGCCTCGTGTTAAAGGAGGATATTGATATAATAGGCAACACAGAAACCTGATGGACTGAGGACAATCAATGGGACACAATCATTGTGGGGTACAAAATACATCAGAAGGACAGAACAGGTCGTGCGGCGGGGGAGAGTGGCACTATATGTGAAAGAAAATGTAGATTCAAATGAAGTAAAAATCTTAAATGAATCCACATGTTCCATAAAATCTCTATGGATAGTAATTCCATGCTCTAATAAGAATATAACAGTAGGGATCTATTATTGATCACCTGATCAGGATAGTGATAGTGACGATGAAATGCTAAGGGAGATTAGAGAGGCTATCAAAATAAAGAACTCAATAATAGTGGTGGATTTCAATTATCCCCATATTGACTGGGAACATTTCACTTCAGGATGAAATGCAGAGACAAAATTTCTCGATACTTTAAATGACTGCTTCTTGGAAAAGCTGGTACGGGAACCCACAAGGGGAAAGGCAACTCTAGATTTAACCCTGAGTGGAGCTCAGGATCTAGTCCAAGAGGTAACTATAATAGGACCCCTTAGAAATAGTGACCATAATATAACAACATTTAACATTCCCGTGGTGGGAATAACACCTCAATGGCCCAACACTGTGGCATTTAATTTCAGAAAGGGGAACTATGCAAAAATGAGGCAAGTTAAATAGAAATTAAAAGGTACAGTGACTAGAGAGAAACTCCTGCAAGCTGCACGGACACTTTTCTAAGAAAACATAAGAGGCCCAACTTAAATGTATACCCCAAATTAAAAAACACGGTAAAAACTAAAAAAGAGCCACCATGGCTTAACAACCATGTAAAAGAAGCAGTGAGAGATAAAAAGGCATCTTTTAAAGTGGAAGTCAAATCCTAGTGAGGTAAATAGAAAGGAGCATAAACACTGCCAAATTAAATGTAAAAAATGTAATAAGAAAAGCCAAAAAGGAGTTTGAAGAACAGCTAGCCAAAAACTCAAAAGGTAATAACAAAATGTTTTTTAAGTACATCCGAAGCAGGAAGCCCACTAAACAACCAGTGGGGTTCCTGGATGATCGAGATACAAAATGAGCACTTAAAGATAATAAAGGCATTGCAGAGAAACTAAATGAATTCTTTGCTTCAGTCTTCATGGCTGAGGGTGTTAGGGAGATTCCAAAACCTGAGCCAGTTTTTGTAGGTGACAAATCTGAGGAACTGTCACAGCTTGAATTGTCACTAGAGGAGGTTTTGGAATTAATTGATAAACTTAACAAGTCATGGGGACCAGATGGCATTCACCCAAGAGTTCTGAAAGAACTCAAATGTGAAGTTACAGAACTATTAACTATGGTTTGTAACCTGTCTTTTAAATCAGCTTCTGCACCCAGTGACTGGAAGATAGCTAATGTAACACCAATATTTAAAAAGGGCTCTAGAGGTGATCCTAGCAATTACAGACCGGTAAGTCTAACGTCGGTACTGGGCAAATTAGTCGAAACAATAGTAAAGAATAAAATTGTCAGACACAGAAGAACATAAATTGTTGGGCAAAAGTCAACATGGTTTCTGTAAAGGGAAATCATGTCTTACTAATCTAAGAGTTCTTTGAAGGGGTCAACAAACACGTGGACCCAGTGGACATAGTGTACTTAAATTTCCAGAAAGCCTTTGACAAGGTCCCTCACCAAAGGCTCTTTCGTAAATTAAGCTGTCATGGGATAAGAGGGAAAATCCTTTGATGGGTTGAGAACTGGTTAAAAGACAAGGAACAAAGGGTAGGAATAAATGGTAAATTTTCAGAATGGAGAGGGGTAACTAGTGGTGTTCCCCAAGGGTCAGTCCTAGGACCAATCCTATTCAACTTATTCATAAATGATCTGGAGAAAGGGGTAAACAGTGAGGTGGCAAAGTTTGCAGATGATACTAAACTGCTCAAGATAGTTAAGACCAAAGCAAATTGTGAAGAACTTCAAAAAGAGCTCACAAAACTAAGTGATTGGGCAACAAAATGGCAAATGAAATTTAATGTGGATAAATGTAAAGTAATGCACATTGGAAAAAAGAACCCCAACTATACATACAACATGATGGGGGCTAATTTAGCTACAACTAATCATGAAAGAGATCTTGGAGTCATCGTGGATAGTTCTCTAAAGTTGTCCATGCAGTGTGCAGTGGCAGTCAGAAAAGCAGACAGGAAGTTAGGAATCATTTAAAAAGGGATAGAGAATATGACAGAGAATATCTTATTGCCCTTACATAAATCCATGGTACGCCCACATCTTGAATACTGCGTAGAGATGTGGTTTCTTCATCTCAAAAAAGATATACTGGCATTGGAAAAGGTTCAGAGAAGGGCAACTAAAATGATTAGTGGTTTGGAATGGGTCCCATATGAGGAGAGATTAAAGAGGCTAGGACTTTTCAGCTTGGAAAAGAGAAGACTAAGAGGGGATTTGATAGAGGTATAAAAAATGAGTGGTGTGGAGAAAGTGAATAAGGAAAAGTTATTTACTTATTCCCATAATACAAGAACTAGGGGCCACCAAATGAAATTAATGGGCAGCAGGTTTAAAACAAATAAAAGGAAGTTCTTCACACAGCGCACAGTCAACTTGTGGAACTCCTTGCCTGAGGAGGTTGTGAAGGCTAGGACTATAAAAGGGTTTAAAAGAGAACTAGATAAATTCATGGAGGTTAAATCTATTAATGGCTATTAGCCAGGATGGGTAAGGAATGGTGTCCCTAGCCGCTGTTTGTCAGAGAGTGGAGATGGATGGCAGGAGAGAGATCATTTGATCATTACCTGTTAGGTTCAATCCCTCTGGGACACCTGGCTTTGGTCATTGTCAGTAAACCGGATACTGGGTTGGATGGAGCTTTGGTCTGACCCAGTATGGCCATTTGTATGCTCTTATGTTTACATGGCATGGGACTTGGGGGAAGACCAAAAAAGAAGGTCACACAGAAGCCTGAGGCTTGAAGATGTAGGTCCCAACTGGACAGTTTGGGGTCAAAATTTAATTTGAACCAGCCTGTCCGAGTTTCTTCTAAAATTACTACTGTGCTCTGCAGTAATAGAACAAAAATGCATAACTCAGCAACATTGCAGTGCTTGGACTGATACTGCATTACAGGACAAAATTGAATTACAAGGCATTTTATAAGGCTTTGTGTTACGTTTGATTTACCAGTGTGTTTTGACCATTGGTAATTCTCTATGTTTAGCATTAAAAACTGGGTGTTGTGAAGCTATTCACTATGACCTCGGTGACTTTTCTAGACAGATAGGGTTTGCCCTCTGGACTGATCCTGTAGGAAACACTAAAATAATGCTTTTGTTTTAAAGAAGGGATCTCATTGGTGGGTGTTTTGCCAAATATCCCAATTACAGGCACTTCCAAGTATGCATATGAAGATTCCTTTAATACTGTTGGCATCCAACTCAATGTAAATGATTAATTGCTCGTTCTGTTTTACATGCCCAAACCGTGCAAGCAATAGAACATGATAAAAGCAGAGAGTGAAGGGATGAAAGACACATTCTGATTACCACTTAGAATTGAACAGACTGCTTGATCAGAAGGACTGTAATACCTCATAGAGATGGTAAAAATTCTGCTCCCACCTCCTGCAGCTTCATAAATAAGCTTGATTGTCAGGTTATGTGAGAGGCACGAGGAACAGCGTACAAACAATCAAAGCTCCAACACATTTGCATTAGGTTAGAAATGAAGAGGGGGCTTTAGTGTCAGGCCAAAGCCACTTTCCCTGGAAACACAGGAAAGCCACATCTCTCGCTGCTTACCTGTAAAAGCTACACGGCAGATTGCTGAGTCTTTCTAATGTAGTGAGTTTACGACCCTGTCTGATATTAGGACACAATGGGCTGGTAGAGGTGTTATTGTAAACCACACACCTCCTGGGTATGGTGTTCTGTTCCATCTAGTGGCACTGAGACCACTTAGAGAGAGAGAGAGAAAATGAGTTTGCTCAACAGCCTTTTTTTGGTTAGGCTAAATAAGCCAAGCTCTTTGAGTCTCCTTTCATAAAACAGGTTTTCCATTCCTCGGATCATCCTAGTAGCCCTTCTCTGTACCTGTTCCAGTTTACAAAGTCATCCAGATCTTCCTGTATGATATCCTGGTCCTTCTCTGTATTGGCAATACCTCTCATCTTTGTGTCATCCACAGACTTTATTAGCACATTCCCACTTTTTGTGCCAAGGTCAGTAATAAAAAGATTAAATAAGATTGGTTCCAAAACTGATCCCCTGAGGAACTCCACTAGTAACCTCCCTCCAGCCTGACAGTTCACCTTTCAGTGCAACCCATTGTAGTCTCTCCTTTAACCAGTTCCTTATTCATCTTTCAATTTTCATATTGGCCCCTATCTTTTCCAATTTAGCTAATAATTCCCCATGTGGAACCATATCAAATGCCTTACTGAAATAGAGGTAAATTAGATCCACTGCATTTCCTTTGTCTAAAAAATCTGGTACCTTCTCAAAGGAGGAGATCAGGCTGGTTTGGCACAATCTACCTTTTGTAAAACCATGTTGTATTTTGTCCCAGTTACCATTGACTTCAATGTCCTTGACTCCTTTTTCCTTCAAAATTTTTTCCAAGACCTTACATACTACAGATGTAGTTGCCCGGATCACGTTTTTTCCCCTTTCTTAAAGATAGGAACTATGTTAGCAATTCTTCAGTCATACGGTACAACCCCTGAGTTTACAGATTCATTAAAAATTCTTGCTCATGCACTAAGCTCCAGAAGTCCCATCCTGTCTTCCAATGACCAGGGTCTGTCAGTATATTTCACACCAACACCCTATCCTGTGGTCATTCACACTTCAATGGCCTCAGATGAAAGATACGATAATTAGGTAAGGTGGGTGAGGTAATATCTTTTATTGGACCAACTTCTGTTGGTGAGAGAGAGACAAGCTTACAGGGAGCTCTTCTTCAGGTCTTAGAAATGCACTGAATGTCACGGCTAAGGTGGAATGGATTCACTAGAGTACCTTTCCCAGGCCTGAAAAAGAGTTTGGCATAACCTCAAAAGCTTGTCTCTCTCACCAACAAAAGTCGGTCCAATTAAAGCTATTACTCACCCACCTTGTCCCTCTAATATCCTGGGACCAACACAGCTTCAACAACACTGCATACAATGATTGTTAATCACATTTTAATTGTATTTTAAAGCAATTAGCTTCAATACTCAATCATGTATAGACACACTGAAGTTTATCGATGGAGAGAACTCCAATGCAGCTCCCAATTACCTTCCAGGAAAGCCTGACTGCTATAACTGGTAACATTACTGGGAGAAGTATACGTACATTCTTAAATGTATCCATTCCGCATGCTCCACCACTGTGAATGTAAACTTGATAGTGGGAAGAAACTCGTCCTACTATCAATTCTAAAATATTCATTGCCAGCTGACCTCTCATTTTGCCATTGCCCTGCAATTTGAGCAGCCGTTTCTTAGGATCCTGAGCAGTTTTAAAGGTTCAAGCAATTTAAACAAATCCCCTCTCCCTCCTCTTTTGTTAAGGCTGCTTCTGAAATCTTTCTTTGGGAGATCACTCATCTAATTCCCTGATAAGCCTTGTAGCTGTTCCTTTGCACTCTTTAGAAAATTTGAATATCTGGTTTTAAACTCATTGCCCCGTACTGGACAAAATATTTCAAATGCCATTTCACAATTGCTTTGTATAATGGAATCATCATCTCTCTTGATTTAGAGCTAATCCTCTTGCTCATGCACCCTAAGATCTGATTAATCTTTTTTGCATTGGCCTCATACTGGGCATCTTACTTTTTAATTATCCTACTCTTTTTTCCCTAAGTCTCCTTTCTCGGCTGTTTCCTTGAGTCTGTTATTCAGGGCATACTTTGCTTTCGTGTTGGCCATCGGCAGGTGCCTCATCTTACAGTTACAGACAGTAAGGGTACATCAATACCATTGCTGGGAGGTGTGATTCACACACACTTACATGCATCTGAAGAAGTGGGTATTCACCCACGAAAGCTCATGCTCCAAAACGTCTGTTAGTCTATAAGGTGCCACAGGATTCTTTGCTGCTTTTACATACTTACTAGCTCTGCTTGAACTAGTGCCTAAAAACAGCAGTATGCCCATGGAGGCCCAGGTGGTTGCTCAGGCCAGCTACCTAAGTATGTACTAGGGGGTTGAACAGAATTGTACTCGCTCCCTGAAGCTCCTTGGTACAGGCCAGAGACAGAATACTCAGGAAGATGGACTACGGTTTGACTCAGTCTGGCAGCTCTTATGTTTTTATGGACTGCAGGTCAGGGCTTTGGGCTCTATTAATGGCTCTGCCAGGGACTCTCTGTGTGATAGGACTGGACTGGTAGACTCAAGTGTCCCAAGTAATCCCTTTTGAGCAGGCTACTAAATTTTAATCCCCTCAGCTGGCCAGAACCATATGCTGTATAATATAGGTAATCAAATATTGTGCATGTTTTAGTACATTTTGGCATTCATAGCATAGCTTTAAAAGGGGACTTAGTGTGGCTCTGTGATAGGGTGCACCACTCACTGTTGGTCTGGTGCCTCCTCGTGGTCACTTTAACTCTCGAGGCCAATGCCCCTTCCTGGTCACATGCCATCCCTCTCTCAGGTCTGCAGCTCTTCTCTTGTCCCAGGAATTGCAGCATCCTCTTTGTGACTCAGCCCTTGAGCTAGATCACTCAGTGTTTCCTCCCCTTTCGGCATATAGTCCTCCAAATTCTCCATCACTCCCACAGAGACTGGGAGTCTTCCAGTTCACCGCCCCACCGGTGCCACTTCCCCAGTGGTGAGTAGGGTAACCCAGACCTGCTCTTTACTCCAGGTTCCAATCCAGGGACCCTCAATCCAGCAGTACTTTCCTCTCCCAGCTCTCAATGCTCTTTCTCTGGACTGCTTTCTAAAAGTCCTGGTTCTCCTCCTTGCCCTGGGTACACAAGCTCCAAGCACTCCTCCCTCTTCCCAGGGAGTAACAGACCCTTTCCCAGCAGTAGGCCCTGGCTGTTGCCAGCTTCCTAGCTTTATAGACCCCACCTGTTCCTCCACAGCTTAATCTGCCTGCAATCAATTCCCTGATCCCTGGCTCTTCCTCCAGGTCCAGCCTGTGGAGTTAACAGGCCTACCTAGCCACCTTAAGTCCTCTGTGAGGTGGACACCCCATCAGAGGCTCCCCTATATTTTGTTCTTCCAGGTCATTCCCTTTACTCTTCCCTCTACTCAATGTGTTCCTTAGGTTTTCTTCCATTTTTTTCCCCAATGTTTTTGCAGTAGGTTTGTATAGGGCCTTGTGCACTGTGATTCGTGCCTGTGGAATCTGCTGTGGAATCCACCCCTTGCTATAAAACTGTCCCCCAGAGCCAAAGTTTCCCTTTTATTTATTTATTTTTAAGTATTTCAAGCCTTTATGGTTGCAAAAGAACCACGAAAACAAGTTCAACAATGGAGAGGTGTCTTCCTAAGTTTGCAGACTCTCTTAAATGATACCTCAGAAGGGTTTGAACTGTCTCAGTCATCCTAATGGGTTGTTAACACTGAACCTTAAAGACAACAATTGAAGGGTCAACATTTTTTACTATTTCAGTGATGAGGATTTTAGCAGAAATATCCAGCTATCACACTTATCCCGCAATCTCAAATTGCCTGCCTAGGTGCCCAGAAGCCCCAGCTCTCCCTTACCCACCATCCTAACCTTCCAGCTTACCCCTCTTGACAGCTGCCAGGATTCAGTTATGAGTTGTCAATACAAGAATCTTTAGCGTATTGAAAACTGAAAATGTAGAGAGACAAGAGTGTAATAAATTGAGTAAATAGGTGCGACTGCACTGTTTGTATTAATCAGTTTTCTCTTTAATTCATTTTTTAAAAATCTGTGTTTTACGTTTAACTAAAGCTAACGCAGACCTTCCAGTTTGCTGCACAATTTAGGTTCAGACTGGCACAGAGTACAAGGGCTTAAATTATCATTGCCGATAGAGTTTAATGCCAGAAAGGACAATTGTAATCATCCAGTCTGACCCCCTGTATAAAATAGCCCATAGAGATTCATTCTATGATTCTCGTGTCAAGCCAAATAACTTTTGGCTGAATTAGAGTAGATCGTTTAGAAAGACATCTGATCTTAATTTCAACACTCCAAGAGATGGAGAATCTACCAAATCCCGGGGTAAACCGTTCCAGTGGTTAATTATCCTCACTGTAAAAATATGGTGCCTTATTTCCTGTTTAAATTTGTCTAGATTCACCTATTTAATTATTCTCACACTTTCCTTCATCCCTTTAGATTTTTCTTTGTTAGGGTACCGCTCTCCATGTCTTCTTCCTTCTGTCTCCAGACCCTCAATTTTTCTTTCCTTCCTCCATTCTCTAATCTCTCCTTCTCACTAATTTCTGACCTATTTTTGCATCCCCAATAAAATAACACAGATTTATCTTTGGATAGGAGAATAAACATAGTTTAAAGACTTGCACCACCCTTGATTAAAAAGATTTATAGGATGAAAAGAGAGGCTCAAAGAGAGGCAAAGAAAAGAAGTTTGTACAGTTGACAAAATCATAGACTCCAGGAATTCCCCATCTCTACAGCAAGTTGTCTCAGCTGTTCAGCTTTGGGAGCTCAGATGTGGTTAGCCCTGCATCTACCACCCTACTGGATGTAAAGTCACTGCTCAGTATGGCCCTTGAGGTGCCTTGAGTAAACAGCCTAATTTCTCTCTGCCTCGGTATCACCAACTGTACAGTGCAAATAATACTCCTCACAAGGGTTATAAGTAGAGCTGATCAAAAAATACCAATTTTTCCTGACAAATTTCAAAATATTTTGGAATTGTCAAAATTTCCCATGACCTCTTTTCGTTTTGAAAAAAAAAAACAAGATTTAAGACCAAAAATTACCCAGGGAAAAATCTGATTTCCCTACAAATACTCCTACCCATTTTGCAATGGCAAAAGCAGTCTGAAGAAACATCACTAACTGTGGGGTGGAGGTTTTTTCCCCCTTTCCGTCAAAAACGCCAACATTTCTAAAGCAACAAACTTTCATTTCAAGAAAAAGGTCATTTTCCATTGACAAATGGAAAGTTTTCTACCAGCCGTTGATCAAAGGTAGCAATTATTAACAGCAACACATTTTGAGATTCTCTTATAAATATGTTGCTGTCTATGAGCCTGATCCTGCACTCATTTTAGTCAATAGAAAAACTCTCATTAACTTAAACGGTGGCAGGATCCATTCCTTTGAGAGCAAAGTATTAATATGACCTTCTGCACTTTGCCAGTAGTCAGTATATTTCTCCAGCCCAGCATTTTTTTTTTATTTTTTTTTTTTTTTACACTTTATTCTCTAGCTCCTTGGATTTATCTCAGTTTCAGCAGCATGTTTGGTAAATGATTACATCAGCAGCTCATCTGTCATCTGTGAACTCAGTTATTACATCCAAAAACTGCATAAGATTAATCAGACAACAAGATTTATTTGTAGGGACTCCAGGACAGAACCTGCTCATCAGCATCCCACTTTCCTCTAAGCACGGCACAGTCCCTTCCCCACTAACCAACTCCGCTGCTGTACTTGAATGGAGTCAAACTAGATGTTGGTAACTCATTTTACCTTTTTAAATAATACATACACCAGATTTCCTTCTATCCTCTGTCAGATTTCAGCCCTAACCTGCAAACATGCTGTCAAGGTTCCTCCCCCACTCTGAACCTTAGGGTACAGATGTGAGGACCTGCATTGACACTTCTAAGCTTATTTACTAGCTTAGATCTGGTAACACTGCCACCATCCAGAAGTTAGTGTCTGGAGCACTCCCTGTCCCCCCAAAACTTTCCCCTCCCTGGGTTGCCTTGAGGGACTTCACCAATTCCCTGGTGAACACAGATCTAAATCCCTTGGATCTTAAAACAAGGGGAAATTAACCATCACCCTTCCTTTCCCCCCCCCCACCAATCCCTGGTGAGTCCAGATCCAATCCCCTTGGATCTAAAAACAAGGAAAAATCAATCAGGTATTAAGGGGAAAAAAAGGCTTTTAATTAAAGAAAAGAAAGGTAAAAATCATCTCTGTAAAATCAGGATGGAAAATACTTTACAGGGTAATCAGATTCATATAGCCCAGAGAAACCCCCTCTAGCCTTAGGTTCAAAGTTACAGCAAACAGAGGTAAAATCCTCTCAGCAAAAAGGGACAAGTTGAGAAAACAAAAATAAAACTACTCCGCCTTGCCTGGCTGTTACTTACAATTTTGAAACATGAGAGACTGATTCAGAAAGATTTGGAGAGCCTAGGTTGATGTCTGGTCCCTCTTAGTCCCAAGAGCGAACAACCCCCAAAACAAAGAGCACAAACAAAGACTTCCCTCTACCAAGATTTGAAAGTATCTTGTCCCCTTATTGGTTCTCTGGTCAGGTGTCAGCCAGATTTACTGAGCTTCTTAACCCTTTACAGGTAAAAGAGGCATTAACCCTTAACTATCTGTTTATGAAACATGCAGGAGGTGCTGAGAATGTCATTGCTTAGTTAATGTAACATCCTTGGGAGAATCATAGCATGCAGCACCAGACCATGTTCAATTTGTTTGCTAATCTGCTGCAAACCCTGTCCAGCCCTGGGACATACTGATCACTTCTTCTCCCCTCCTCTGCTCTCTACAGTCACACAGACTAAAGGTAATAACAGAAGAATTGCCATACTGGCTGTACTGCAATGGCATGTCTCCAGCAGTGGTCAGCATCAGCTGCTATAAATTAAAGTATAAGAAACATTGCAGTAGACAGTTGAGGGATAACCTGCCCGCAGCAACAGCTTCTTCCTAACTTGTTTTGATAAGAGGTAGGCTTATGCCCTGAAGCAGAAGAGTTTATACCCCTTCCAAAACACCTTTGTAATCTTTACTATTCTAATTCTGGATATTCTCACAACCTATATAAATATCCAACCTAGTGCTTCTCAGCCACAGATCTCAAAACACTTTGCAAAAGAGGTCAACAACATTATCCCATTTTACATATGAGGAAACTGAGGCTGGGGGATATGAAGTGACTTGCCCAAGGCCATCTTTCAATCCAGTGGCAGAGGTGGGAATAGAAACCAAAGGTCCCAAATTCTAGTCCAGAGCTGTATCAATTAAGTAACATTGCCTTGGTAAGCTCTTAGTCTCAATACTATATTGTGGCAAAGAGTTTAATAGGCTCTGTAGCATGAAAAATTGTTTCCTTTAATCAGTTTTTAAATGTGCTTCCTTTCAGTTTAACTTAATGTCTCATCATCTGTGTGTTAAGAAAAATTACAATGAAAATGATAAGCACATTTTCTGTTCAAAAGCACAAATTGATCATTTGCATCTCCTAACTAGTCCCCATTAAAGCATCATTGACCTGATCCTTTATGGAAGTAAGTGGAAAGTGCATCTTCTGAGCTACAGTCGGTAGCAGATTGGTATAGCTGGACCAATTATTTGATGCTTTATTGAAAATTTGTTAAAGACAACACTTTTGGAGAGAGAAGTTTATTTGCTCTGCCATCTCTCAAGAACCTGCTTTATCTTTCATTGGGTCATACTTTACTCATGAACAGCCAGAACCTGTTCTACTGAAGTCAATAGGACTTTTGCCATTAACTTAAACACAAGCAGGATCAAGCACTAAAACCCACCTCCTGAAATCCATGGGAGTTAGGTGCCTAAATAACTTTGAGGATCTAGGTTCAAATACCTTTATTCCTTTCTGCGTTGCTGTACTTGCTGCTTCCCTGATGCTGGGAGGGCATGCTGACACCTCACAGCCTCAGGCCCAACGGTCCTCAGGATACGTCTTCACTGCAATAAGTAAACAGCGGCACTGAGTCTCAGAGCCTAGGGCAATTGACTCAGGCTTATGGGGCTCAGGTTGTGGGGCTAAAAATTGCAGTGTAAATGTTCACTCCTGGGCTGGAGACTAGACACTGACACCCATGGCCTTCATTGGGTTCTTGAGCCCAGGTGAGCTCAGCCATGCCATGGGTCTTTCATTGCAGTGTAGACATTCCCTAAGTGTTCTCTGAAATTTTTCATGTCAACATGGAGGATATGTTTTTATTCTCACATTGTCAGAGACTTCAGATCTCAATGCCAGCCCACAAGGTTCTTAGGTGCTACTAAGTTCCAACCTGCCAGCCCGTGGCCTGCTAACAGTCACTAGAACTAGAAACTCAATTATTGACAGCAGATGCCAGTCCTGGAATCTGATTGGCAGAACACTGGGGGTCTGATTGGTTCCCTGCTTCTATTTAAACCAAGCACAGGAACAGGAAGTTGTCCAAGCAACTAGGCTTCCTCTACTTAAGGCTGCTTCTCTTGTGCTACCTGCTCCAGCTGCCTGACTCTGATCTCCTGGTAACCTGACCCTGCCTGCCATTTGGCACCTGGCACTCAGTTTGCCCTCTGGCCTGTCTCAGAGTCTGATCTCCTGGTATCTGACCCCGTCTGACTCCTTCTCTGAGCACTAGGTCAGATCACCCACATCCTGGTCGTGACACACACATCCTAAATGAGTGCCCTCACTAGCAGGCTATAGAGTCACCCTCTTGCTTTCTGTCCTAATGAATATTTAATTTTTTATACAAAGTTGAACAACTTCAATAGAGGAGACCTGAAAAGTTCTACCCAAAATACCCAGTATCCAAGTGGTTAGTGCACTCACCTGAACTATGGAAGAGCTGGATTCAAGTCCCTGCTTCAAGTCAGGGAGAGCAGGGATTTGAATCTAGCTCTCCCGTGTCCCAGATGCATGCCTAAACCAATGGACTACAGGTTACTCTGTCATGCACTGCTCTTGTATTTTCTTATGAGAAAGGACTGAGCTGGTTTAGGTGCTTAACTCCAGGAGAGGGTTCACAGCTGAAAACCCTAAATGGAGACAGGTACCCTGTCTCCAGCCCATTAGTCAGGTGCCTAAGATCCAGATCAATAGAAGTTAGGCGCCTAAATACCTTTGAGGATCTGGGACTAAACCCAGCCCCTTTCCTCTGCATTTCAATCCTGGCTAGTTTAGGCAACTTCCTGCTCAGCTTGCTGGTTTTGAGAATCCTTTTCTTAGGTGCTAACTCTGGGCCGAGAATTCACTAGGCAGCCAGGCTTCTAGGAGTTAGGCATTGCAATGCCTAAGTGCTAATCTAGCCTTATGTGCCTGAATTACTTTTGAAAAATGGGATTAAGGAGCCTAAGTCACTTAACTGCTTTTGAAAATTTCACCTTTTGTCCCTAGTATTTGGAATAATTAATTAGATAAAGCTAAAGAGCAGAGAATGAGAGGGGAAACTTTTCCAGGAACATGGAAAATTGTTACCTCTAGTGTCTGATTTCTTGGGAGACAGAGATTACTGTTTGTTTAATAAATAAGCAAGTAGAGAACTTATTTGGTCTTTCAGAGCAACATCTCTATCATATTCACTTCCCTATCTTACCACCCGTTTTCTTTGGTGAGACACAGAGGGGATTTTGTGTTGGTTCAGTTGGTAAAACAAGCTTCCTTTAATCTTCTTTACAGTGCTCTATTTTCCCTCTTTTCCACTGTGCCCCGCAGTGGGATCTTCACTATGCAGAGAGTTCTGCTGGATTTTTCAACACTTTCATTCCATTGCACTGAATAAAGACATTAGCATTTTAAGAAACAAAACACAACAAGTTAGCCAATAATTTCAGATATGGAAATTTTTATACATTCTTGCTTAAAACCCCCAAAGCGTGACAGACGTCAAGTCCTCCAGAGACAGATTTTTCTAAAGCATGTGGAAGAGAAGCATACCATTGAAGAGCCACGTTCTGTAGTGTTATACCATCAGGGAAAAGAGCACTTTAACAGACACATAATAGTCAGAACTTTGCCAGAAGAGGGTGGGTTTTTTAATACTTTTTTTTTCCTATTTCAGTGAATATTTTCCAGAAAAGGCGGAAATATTCTTTTAAAGAGAACATCAGATTGAATGTTCCAGCTCAAACTAGAGTTATTTACTTTACGAGTGCTATCTACTGTGGCAAGTAATGGAAGAGGAACACGGCATGACCATTTTCCTCTGCAACAAGAAAATTAGAAATAATACAGGCCAAGAGGAAGCCTGAGGAGGACCACCAAGAACTTTAGTGTTTGTAGCCAAGTACCCACCTAATTTGTTCCTAGACATGCCGATAACAGCAATTCAATTGGTGCCCTGCAGAGGGCGCTCCACAATTTATCACCTACTACATTACATTAAGGTGCTGACTCAGCAGAGCACTTAAGTACATTTAACTTTAACATGTCCAATTAAAAATCAGTGGAGCTACACACTTGCTTAAACGGCTTTGCTGAATCCCAGAGCCAGCTCAGTAAGACTAAATCTTCACCTTTTTTCAGTTTGTATTTCCTTTGTTTTTCGACAAGTTCCATGAATTCCCAGGCATTGTTAATTCAAAAAGCTTAGGTCTCCTGTGGTTATTGACTGCAGCTTTTCTCCTCCAACTATGATCCCAGTTTTCCTAGCCTTTCAATAGCCCCCCCATCACTCTTATCCTTCTCTTTGACCTCTGCTAGCTCTCTCCTAGTGTCCCCTTTATTGAATGGTGCCCAAAAGTAGTTCAATTATGTCCTTTATTGTTATTTGTATTACAATAATGCCTGTGGTCCCCAAACTCTGTTGTACTAGGCACAACACTGACATGTAAGTGTTACGTTCAAACTAGTAGACAGAGGTCAGGTACAGGGCTGGCTTTAGGCCAATTCCCCCAAATCGGGCCTTGTGCCTAAGAGGGCCCCACGCCCTAAAGAAGATTGCCTCACTTAGGTGCCTTTTTAATTTTTACTCACACAGTGGCGCTCCGGGTCTTCAGCTGCACTTTGACGGCGGGTCCTTCACTCGCTCCAGGTGTTCGGCAGCATTTTGGCAGTGGGTTATTCAGTGCTGTGGAAGACCCGGAGCGAAGACCCAGAGCACCATTGGGTGAGTCTGTGGAAGACCCAGAGCACCGCCGGGTGAGTCATCCCTGCCAGGGCTCCATCGAAACTATTTGAATCGGGCCCCGCACTTCCTAAAGCCGGCCCTGGTCAGGTACTTGAGCTGGCCTACATGTACAGGGAGATTTTGGCAAACCAGTAAAGTGCCTGAAACTACTATTGGTTATTACTAAAAGCAAACAAGTCAGCAGGCTGTAAAGTGGCCATGCAGAAGCCTCAGCTTGACCAAGGCAGGAGGAGAGGGATTTTGGAGTGCCACAGAAAGGACAGCTTGACCCTGCGTCCTTCCTGATAAGAATTGTGTTTGAAGTTTCTGATACATGCATTTTATAAGAGCAGGATGTGCCCTCAGGAATGTGTCTGCCACATTCTGCCAGCTCTGGGGAAAAAAACCACACCTGGTTAATCAATAATCAGAAGAAAACCTCTTGCTTGACTACTGAAACTGTTTGCTTAAGTTTTCTTTAAAGGACATGTCATTGTATTACTAATGTGTAAAATAAGGGGGGAAATTTTGAGGTACTGGGACTCTTTGGGACTGGACTCTCCCTCTGAATGTATCTTGTGTTCCTTACTGGCAGACGGGCTGCTGCTGTGCAGCTCAAGAGTCACACTCAGCTTCGGTAATTATCGAGAGCTGGGGGTGTTTTACTAACCTGTTGCAGATGTGTGTAAGTGCTTGAGACTAAGTAAAGTTTAGTAAAGCTTTAAGTGAAAGCACTAGTGTTCTGTTTGTGCCAGCCATCTATCGGTCGGACAGCCATGTCTCCCTTGATTTATTTCCTGACACCACCTTGCACAGAGTAAAAGTTACCAAGAGCTTTGGGTTGAAAGAACCCCGGGTAACAAATAGTATTAATCACCTGTGGAGTAGAGATGTCAGTACCTCCCACTGCCCTCTTAACTTTAATAAAGAAAAAACAGAAAGATATTCTTCAAAAACACAAAGAAGATTTATTAAGGGAGGGAAAAGGGGAATAGCAATCTAGATAAAAGTGATAAACTGCAATTGTGGTTGCCCAGAATGGTAGATGTGAAGCCTAGTCCTTCACACCCCCTTTGGCAATAACTTCCAACAGAATAAACCCTAAACAAAAATACCCCAAAACTATCCTGTGTCACGACAAATGACCTTGGTCTGGATTAGGTAGCTGGAGGTGATATCTGTCCTTGCAGCTTGGGTTCATTGGATGACCGACCATGCAAGGCCCAGACTAACACCCTAACTGCTTAGCCCATCATAGACTATTGGGGTTGGAAGAGACCTCAGCAGGTCATCTAATCCAATCCCCTGCTCAAAAAAAGACCAACACCCACTATATCATCCCAGCAAGGGCTTTGTCAAGCTGGGCCTTAAAAACCTCTAAGGAAGGAGATTCCACCACCTCCCTAGGTAACTCATCTCAGTGCTTCACCACCCTCCTAGTGAAACCGTGTTTCCTAATATCCAACCTAGACCACATCCGCTGCAACCTGAGACCCCTGCTTCTTGTTCTGTCATCTACCACCACTAAGAACAGTGGAGCGCCATTCTCTTTGGAACTTCCCTTCAGAGAGTTGAAGGCTACTATCAAATTCCCCCTCACTCTTCTCTTCTGAAGACTAAATAATGCCAGTTTCCTCAGCCTCTCTTCATAAGTCATGTGCCCAGCCCCCTAATCATTTTTGTTCCCCTCCATTGGACTCTCTCCAATTTGTCCACATCCCTTCTGTAGTGGAGGGATCAAAACTGGATGCAATACTCCAGGTGTGGCCTCACCAGTGTCAAATAGAGGGGAATAATCATTTCCCTCAGTAGGCTGGCAATGCTCCTGCTAATACAAACAAATATGCTGTTGGTCTTCTTGGCAACTCATACCCAGCTTCTCATCCACTGTAATTCCCAGGTCCTTTTCTGTAGAACTGTTGCTTAGCCAGTCGGTCCCCAGCCTATAAGGGTGCATGGGATTCTTTCTTCCTAAGTGCAAGACTCTTCACTTGTCCTTGTTGAACCTCATCAGATTTCTTTTGACCCAATCCTCCAATTTGTCTAGGTCACTCTGGATCCTATCCCTACCCTCCAGCATATCTACCACCAGCTTAGTGTCATCTGCGAACTTGCTGAAGGTACAATCAGTCCATCATCCAGATAATTAATAAAGACATTGAACAAAACTGGCCTCAGGATCGACCCCTGGGGCACTCTGCTTGATACTGGCTGCCAACTAGACATCAAGCCATTGATCACTACCTGTTGAGCCTGACGATCTAGCCATCTTTCTATCCACCTTATAGTCCATTCATCCAATCCATACTACTTTAACTTGCTTGCAAGAATACTGTGGGAGACCATATCAAAAGCTTTGCTAAAGTCAAGATATATCACATCCATCGCTTTCCCTGTATCCACAGAGCTAGTTATCTCATCAGAAAAGGCAATCAGGTTGGTCAAGCATGACTTGCCCTTGGTGAATCCATGTTGACTGTTCCTGATCATCTTCCTCTCCTCCAAGTGCTTCAAAATGGATTCCTTGAGAACCTGCTCCATGATTTTGCCGGGACTGAAGTGAGGCTGGCCGGTCTGTAGCTCTCTGGGTTCTCTTTCTTCCCTTTTTTAAATATGGGCACTATATTTGCCTTTTTCCAATCATCTGGGACCTCTCCCACATGCCACGAATTTTCAAAGATAATGGCCAATGGCTCTGCAATCACATCAGTCAACTCCCTCAGCACCCTCAGATGCATTAGATCTGGACCCGTGGACTTGTGCACGTCCAGCTTTTCTAAATAGTCCTTAATCTGTCCTTTCACTACTGAAGGCTGCTCACCTTCTCCCCATACTGGGTTGCCCAGTGCAGTAGTCTGAGAGCTGACTTTGTCTGCGAAGACGGAGGCAAAAAAAAGCATTGAGTACGTCAGCTTTTTCCACATCATCTGTTGCCTCCATCATTCAGGAACGGTCCCACACTTTCCCTGACCACCTTCATCTTGTCTACTGACTTTTCTTTCCCTCTTGTTCACAGGTTGTATCTTTTCAGTTGGAAAATATCAAGCCTGTGAGATATCTTGTGCCAGAGTTCATTGGATGGCTGAGCAACCTTGAATGTTGAACAGCCTATACGAGATTGGGGAACCCACTTGGAGAAAGCTGAGGCACTACTGTGTACTTTAAGGTGGGCTGGCCTCACTGCTAATCCTGCTAAATGTGCCACAGGGCTAGCATAGGCTAAGTACATGGGGTATATTGTAGGAAGGGGCATAGTGAAGCCCCAAGTGAAAAAGCTAGAAGTGATTCAAAACTGGCCCCAGCTTACCCAGAAGAAGCAGGTCCACACATTCCTAGGCATAGTAGGGTATTACCAACATTTTATTCTCCACTTCGCCACTAAAGAAAGTCCCCTAACAGACCTGGTAAAGGCCCGAGGTCCAGACATGTTGAAGTGGACCGACGCAGCAAAGGTGGCATTCCCAGACCTTTGAACAGCCCTCTGTAATGACCCCGTACTCACAGCCCCAGAGGAAACAAGGAATTTATTTTACAAACAGGAGCTTCTGAGGGGGGTTGGGGGCTGTTTTGTCACAAATGGTGGGAGAATAGGAACACCCAATCCTCTATCTAAGCAGAAAGCTTCTCCCGAGAGAAATATGCAGTAGTCGAGAGAGAGTGTCTTGCTGTCAAATAGGCCATGGAGACACTATGTTATTTCCTCTTAAGCCAATGATTTACTCTTGTGATGGAGCATGCACCCCTCCAGTGGATGCAGAAGAATAAGGAAAGGAACACAAGGGTCACCAGGTGGTTATCCCTACAACAATTCCAGTTCCGCATATGGGACAGGGCTGGAAGCCACCATGGCAACGCTGATGGCCTGTCATGAATACACTGCCTAGTGTCCCAAGTTGCCCAACTCCATTGTGTTGAGCAGAGTGGAGGGGGAGGGGTATATGTGACGGAGCAAGGCCAGATGGCTATAGGAAAGTAGTGAGAAACAGGTATGTTAGCCCCAGGTTAAGCAAATCCCTGCTACGATGGTAACCAAATGGCAGTTGCTCCAGGTTATTCAAGACACCTGGGGCCAATTAAGATCCTTCTAGAAAGCAGTGGAGACAGTTAGGTTGATTGGGACACCTGAAACCAATCAAGGGCTGGCTGGAACTAGTTAAAAGCCTCCCAGTTAGTCAGTTAGGGGTGCTTGTCAGGAGCTGTAGGAGGAAGCTGTGCTGCTGGGGAAACTGGGTCATACAAACCCTATCAGGCACAAGGAAGGAGGTCCTGAGGTAAAAGTGAAGTGGGGGACTGCTGAGGGGAAATGGCCCAAGGAATTGTACTCATCCTGTTTCAAAAAGGCAGCTACCAATAGCTGCTACTACTAGGGTTCCTGGAATGGAGCCTGGAGCAGAGGGCCTGGGATCCCCCACTCCTCCTGACTAATCACAGAAACTGTGAAACAACAGAGACTGTGCGAGGGAGGGTTGCTTCTTCCTACCTCCCTTGCTGGCTTATGATGAAAATGACTCAGTAGGCTGTGACCCTTGCCTCTAGAGAGAGAGAGGCTACATGGAAGGTCACAGTGAGCCTCTGAGGCTAGTGTAAATACACTTGAAAGCGCAGGACCCACTGAGACAAGGTTGGCACTTTACCACACTAACTAGTCTATATTCTTTAGGTTTACACAATGTCCCCCATTTCTCCTCTTCTCTTCAAAAATGTAAAGAACAATAAATGGCTTCTCTCTAAAGCTAGTTTTGCCTTTGCATAGTGAATACACCTTTGTAATGCAGAGTGTAATAAGATATAGCCACGTGAGATGCACTCCACACTCAGAGATGTACTGCCAAAGTTCACTATTTTGCTGCATTTATGCATAGGAGAAGAAAGAAGATCCTCTTTTCCACCTGGTTCAGCTTTTCAAAATTCTCTGTTGCACAGATTTCATCTTTGCGTACATGATGGCATGTGAGAATTGGGTGCTGAAGGTAGATAAGTAAATTCAGCTGCTGTCTGATATCTCCCAACATGAGTTGTACCCATAGAACATATGACCAGTGATGCAGACTTGGATAGAGGAATGGTGATGAGGTCAGAAGGACAAAACAGACTAGATGAGTATTGTCACATATTAGGTGAATCTACTACACTCTATTAAAAGGAACATAAGACTTGCCTAATGATAAACTGAGTAGCCTACCTACGACACTGTTCAATCCTGAATGCTTCACAGGAAGGTGTAAACCTAATTATGCAACACTATCTCCTGAATGAAAATTCTTCCTGACCCATTCCTGACAATTCATTTTAAGCCCTGAAGCATGCTAGCCCTTATGGGTTTCATCCTAGCTAGTGTCCATTACAGCTGCCAGTTTTATTCATATAATTTTTCCTCCTTATTTTGATTGTCTGTATAGTTTTGCTCTTCTGTTTGCTTTAAGGAAAAAGTGAGCAAATTGTGGTAGGCTAGACACTGGGCAGGAGATGGGTAGGATTAAGGACATACTATCATGGGGTCCACTGTTGAGAAAAATGTAAGATTGTGAGATACAGAGGTAGGAGAGTTTACTGTCACAATGTGGAGGATATGACAGGAAAATAATGCCACTGAGAAATTAGCAGGGCATGGGATCATCTCAGTTACACCAGGGCTGAATGAGGCCCATTGATTACAGAATGTAACCATGACGAAAGGGAGTGTCTAGAATAGAGCAAGCACCTTTGTGTGCTTTCAGGATTAATACAACTACCATCCTTCAAAATTGAAGGCAATGGCTCTTCCTTCCCTCTGTACTGAGAGCAGATAATACCAAAGTCAAAAGTGTTTGTCAAAAATATTGCTCTGGGGCTAATTAGTTCATAAGTGACATACTGCAATAACAAATGAAAGACATTTATAAATATAAAAAGAACATTTCCAAAAGATCAGGACTGAAGGGAGAAAGATGTATGCCTTCCAGTAACGGCTGGCATCAACAGTAACAAAAGGCCAAGGAAAGCCTGAAGCACTGGGAATGAAGTTTAGCTGCTTCTATACTGCTCCATCTACTTCTGATCTGTGTCAGAAGAGAACTGGCCTCAGCATAGACCAGGGGTTGACAAACTACGTCCTGTGCCATTTTAAGCCGGCTCCTCTCCAGCACTCCATCTGAGGCACTGGGTTGGGGGCCCCACCACACAGCTTGGCCCCATTCAGACTCTCCAGCTGGGACCTCAGGATGGGGGCCCCACCATGCGGCTCCCAGAAGCCATGGCATGGCCCCGCTCTGAGGGTCATGGACCGCTCCACGCCTAGGAGCCGGAGAAGGGACATGCCATTGCTTCCAGGAGCCACTTGCGGTAAGCGCCACTTGGAGCCTGCACCCCTGAGCCTCTCCCAACACCTTGCCCCAGCCCTGATTCCCCCTCCTGCTCTCACTTGAGCCCAGCACAGAGCACCCTCCTGCCCCCCAAACCTCTTATTCCCAGCCCCACCCCAGAGCCCACACCCCCAACTGGAACCTGCACCCCTTCCTGCAGCCCTGCCCCAGCCCTGATCCTCCTCTGAACCCCTCAGTCCCAGCCCAGAGCACTCTCCTACACCCCAAACTCCTCATCCCCAGCCCCACCCCAGAGCCTGCACCCCACAACCAGAGCCCTCACTCCCTCCCACACCCCAACCCCAATTTTGTGAGCATTCATGGCCCGCCATACAATTTCTGTTCCTCGATTTGGCCCTCAAGCCAAAAAGTTTGCCTACCCCTGGCACAGACACTGATGGGGAGAGAGAAGTACTATAGAGAGAAAGGATGGCATGTTCTCAAGGCACTGGATTGGCCTTAGAAGCTATGGGATACAGATCACAGCCTTCTTCTGTGACCTAGGCAAGTAGCTTGGGGTGAGATTTTAAAAAGCACTTTAGTGAACTGGAAGAATAAGTCCCAATGACTACTGCTCATAAGTCACATTGTGTATGTCTACACTGCATCTGGAGGTACGTCCAGACTACCCGCCATATCGGCGGGTAGCGATCGATTTCTCGGGGAGCGATATATCGATCCCCGAAAGTGCTCCTGTTGACTCCGGAACTCCACCAGCATGAACGGCAGTAGCGGAGTCGATAGGGGGAGTTGCGGTCGTTGATCATGCGCCGTGAGGATGAGAGGTAAACAGATCTAAGATTCTTCGACTTCAGCTACGCTATTCACGTAGCTGAAGTTGTGTATCTTAGATCGATTTTCTCCCCCTGCCCCCAGTGTAGACCAACCCTGGGAGTGAGCCTCACAGCCCAAATCCACACACTTATGCTAGGGGTCTTGTCCTCGCACACTAAAACAGCTATGGGGACATTGCAGCTCAGCCAGAATTCAGCCTCTGAAGCCGGGGGGGGTGGGGTGGGAATGGGGAGTTGAGAAACCAAGACACAACATCGAAGGACCATCCACATAACTATTTTTAGCATGTTAGTGCCAGCCCCTCTAGCACAAGTCTGTGGACCTGGGCTAGGAGGGTTGCTCTGAGAAGCAGTGTAAACATAAGCTTTAGGTAGTCTTGAATATCACCTCTCCACCCCCAACCCCACAGAACCTCTTTGTGCCTCAGTTCCCTAGTTAAAAAACAATAAAACACCACTCTTCCTGCAAGCCTCTCTCTGGGCTCATCTATTTTGATGCAAGCTCTCCATGACAGGAACTTTCTTGCACTAGAAATATGCATAGTACCTAATACAAAGGGCCCCTGATCTCACTTGTGGCCCCTGAGTGCTACTGTAATATAAATCATGAGTATGCTGTAAAACAGCAGCTTGGTAAGCAGGAGGCAAGTCTTATGTCTGTTACTCAACACTAGGTCTCAAGCTCTGAGAATGTATCCTGAGCATTTTGAAAAACATTCTACTCACAGATCCACTCAGACAGCACACGTATATTTTCTTGTCTCCCCCACTCTTCCTTCGCTTTCTATGACTAAGGACATTTGCATCCTTGTTTATACAGAGTCCATCTGCTTCTGCACCTGAACGCACTATAATCCTCTGTCTGTGCCATCACTATCATTTCTCTCCAGCAACCAAAGTCATGTCAAAAACAAAGGATTATGACTTCAGGTGGAGAAAATAAGCAGCAGGAGCAGATGGACCCTTAAGGAACAAAGATCCTGTTTTCATGCAAATGTTCCAACAATCTGAAGAACAACTGGAGAGAAGTGAAGAGAAATGTGTGATTCCATCCCAGTATAATCTGTGACAATTGTGTAATGTTTCTCAAACTTTTTGTTGGGGTTTAGACAGAATTTGAGGGAGATAAAAGCTAGAAGAAAGAGCGGAAACAGTCAGCAGTAGGAAGGAATTTAAGCAGGCCCTCTGAGGCTAGATACTAGCTGGTGTATATCGCCACAGCTCAATTGACTTGAATGGAGCCACACCAATTTACATGAGCTGAGAATCTAACTAGTTATAATCACACAATAAAGATGACCAACTGAAACACTGTTCGGGATCTGTGCATTTCTATGGATGACCAAGATGATGGTTGGGGAAACAACTCTTCCACAAACCTGTTCATTCCAGGTTCCAAAGTGATGAGTTCCGCTACTGGCACCATGTTAAACAGTATGCAGTACAAGCCCATCAACCAAAACAGCCCATTACCCAAAGTCCAATTGTGTCACCCAGTACCGTAGGCAGTCCAGGACCTTCTCACTTGGTTTCACGAGCCAACAAGTCTGCATTTACTTTGACATATGCTCCATGTCTCCCCACTTGTCCTCAGTGATGATCTGCTTTTGGAAAAGCCACCCAGCTTCTTCCAGTGCTAGCCCACTGGGAGGAAGCCAATCTGAATCCATTTCACTGTGTTCTTTGTTTCCCTTGCCTCAATAGAAGTTTCTTCTCCAGTTTTGGTTGGCCTTATGCATCAGCTGGTCTCCCCCTCACTTTGTGCTGGTCTTTTTGGATCCAGAGTGCAGCCTGCCATCAGATGTGGCCAACCGTTAGGGAAAGCAGAACTTGCTCCTCAGGGAAAAAACAGTTGGCATCCACCTCACTGCACTTTGGGCTTCAAGGACCTAACACATGGAGTTGCTTCCAGCAGCAGCTTGCTGTCATTTTTTTTTCCCCCCTGCGCTCTGGGCTTTGAAAATCGGGAGAGACGGATTCTCCTCTACAGCCAGTCTTCACTGCAATCCAGGGAGCTGGCCAGCAGGCTTTGAACAACTCAGGTTACAGGGGTTTGGAGATCCAGAGTGCAGTATTTAAAGCCTTGAAGGCCTGGTTTCTAGCTTAAAGGTTTTGGCTGTCCCCCAAGACAACATAGCTGTCCTATTTTCAGAATTCTGACATGTCGCAATACAAACAAGGTGCTCGTATTGCTTATTATACATAAATAAATGTGTGTTCATTTATTTTCCTGTCTGAAGAATGACAGCACATGGGCTGCAAATCTAAATTAGACCAGTTAAGAACATTTTGTCAGGTAAAATAAAGATGAAATGCGGGTGCATGGGGAGGTGGTAATTGCAGATTCTTTTGAGTATCTGTTTTGTATTAGTGGGTGACTTTTACAGTAATATTTGAATGTCTGTATACAGCGCCGTTGGCTAAAATAGGTTATCCCAGACCCGTGCTGAGGGATGGCAGTCTAGGAGATTACACCCACCTTCCCCTATGATGGCAATGGAAGGTGAACTTCCACCACCATGTTGTAGTTGGTAGGATCCTGGTTAAAGTGAGTGGGGGAGAGAAAGCATGCAGAATTTGGACAAAACTATGTAGATGCCCAGAAGACCCTGCAGTGTATATAAGTTGTCTGTATTAGACTCTAGTAGGCTTTGAGGAGAAGTCTCTAGAGCAGAGGTCTCCAAACTGTGGGGAGTGTGGAGGAACATTCAGGGTGGGCCAGTCCCCATAGGGGGCAGTGAGGGAGCACCACCGAGCCCCCAGGTCTGCTTTGGCCCTACCCCCAGTCATGGCCCTGGTTCCTGACCCTGTACCTAGCCCCGTCCTCCGCCTCAGCTCGGGTCTGCATCTCGCTGCCGGCCCCAGCCTCCACTGTGGCCCCATCCCCAGTCCCATCCTCACCCCCAGCCCCAACCCCTGACAGTGGCTGTATTACCAGCCCGGGGCTGAGCTGGGGGCCTAGGCAAAGCCACACCCAGCCACCAACCCCCACTGCAGCCCAGCTGCAGCTCCGCTCCTGCCTCCAGCCTCAACCCCTGTCTGCGGCTCCATTCCCTGCTCTGGCCTTGCTCCTGGCACCAGACCCACCACCAGCTGCACCCCCAGCCTGGGCCCCCTTGCTCTCTTTGCATCCCACTTCCCCCTCGGGAGCTGTGGCCACACTCCTGACCCAGCTTGGGAGGCAGCGGGGGCGGGTGCACACAGGGGCTGTGACCCTTAAAAGTTTGAGGACCATAGATCTAGAGCTCCCAGCTCTGAATCACAATCCTGGAGACTTCAAGGTGTGCCAGCCAGCTCCCTTGCTTTTACGGGTTGCCAAACAGCTTGTCCATGAGTGATCCGATCTGGAGAACTCTGCTCTATCAGTCCCCAAAGCTTGGAACACAGTAAAATCTGATGGCCAGCTTCCTGAAGGCTGGATGTGGGCTGCACATTTCAAGTCTCTGAAGCTCCGAGGGCAGTGAACTGGATGGCAGTCACCTCTTTGAAGGCCAGTCAGCCCTGGAGAGAGATTCTGTGTAACCCACTGGTGAGTCTGTGCCCAATCCATAGATGACAGAAAGCTTTAGCTCAAGCTGTAGCAGCTTATGTTTTTTAGCTCTGTAGAGCCATAGTTCAACCCCAGTGTTGCTCAAGATGGTGTTCATGCCACCCATATTCTGTTTCCTCCCACAGTGAAAGGATGCCTAGTTGGCTACCACTGAGATCACCAGTGGGAGTTGTAGACACATGCCACCTGGTTTTCAGTTGAGATTGTAAATATGGTTTACTGATAGCATTTCAGCACTCCCACAATCTGATACAGGCAGACACCAGGAGTGAAGAAGCTTTTTCTGATTACTTATTAAACATCTTAGAATAATTATAAACCCTTAGGAGTAGAGCTGGTTGGAACATTTTTGACTAAATGCATTTTTTTTTTGAAAGATGCTGTTTCATCAAAGCTGAAATGTTTTGTGGAAATGTATCAACTTCAACACAAAGTCTTCAATAGGCAGCTTTCTGAGATCCAGGTCTCCTGTCTCTCTTTTAACCAAGACTCCTCTTGCCGTAACTGAAAACCTGACCTTTTAAAATCCAAAAATGGATGTTTTGTCACAATTCCACTTAAGGAAATGTTTGAAAGGGGTGGTCTTCACTCCAAATGCAGAACCAAAACAGATTTTGAAGACTCGAAAGTTGTCATAAAACTGAATTGTCCTCCAGTCAGTTCTATTTGTGATGAAGAAAAGAGCCTGTACCCAAAGGTAGTGTCCAATATATCTTTGTGTTGTGCTTTACCATCAAACACAAAACCAAAGCTCAATAATTCCCTACCCCTTTAAGGGCCAAAGATATATCATGGTGTAAAATATATGGTTTAATTTAGCCAAGTTGCAAGACAAAAGCCAATCTACTTTTCCACTCAGGTAGAACCTCTCTCTAGAGCAGGGATCGGCAACCTTTGGCATGCAGCCCATCAGGGAAATCCACTGGCAGATCGGACTGGTCTGTTTACCTGCAGCATCCACAGGTTCAAACGATTGCCGCTCCCGCTGGCCGCGGTTCACCATTCCAGGCCAATGGGGGCTGCAGGAAGCGGTGCGGGCCGAGGGATGTGCTGGCTGCCACTTCCTATAGCCCCCATTGGCCTGGAACAGCAAACTGCAGCCAGTGGGAGCTGTGATTGGCCAAACCTGTGCACGCTGCAGGTAAACAAACCAGCCTGGCCTGCCAGCAGATTTTCCTGAGGAGCCGCGTGCCAAAGGTTGTCGATCCCTGGTCTAGATCTTTTTCCCTGATCCTCACTGAGGTCTGATCACCCCAAAGCATATTGCTCATCTGTGTCTGTGTGAAAATAAGTTCCCCACAGCTGGCCCAGCCCAGCTCTTTTATCTCGCAAATCCCTGAACTCAACAGGTAATTAACCACTTCCCAGTCACCCTATGGATGGGATAATCCACTTGTCATAGATACATACATTTTAAGGGCAGAAGAGACTATTAAATCATCTAGTCTGATCTCCTGTATAACATAAGTCGTACAATTTCATCTAGTTAGTCCTGTAATGAGCCCAATAACGAGTGTTTCACTAAAGCATATCTTCCAGAAAGGCATCATGACCTTATAGACTAAAATAATACAGCCTCAGTGAATGACTGTCAAGATGCAAAATTAGGCTTTTGCCACTTCTGTCTCACCGCATTGATCAAGGAAAAAATAGGTTTCAATAACACACGTTTCATATGCTCTGGGAATTCATATAAGAGGCACTCTTTATATTAGGAACTCTTCAATATTTATGAGCTGAAAACACAAGGAAAGCAAACAGAGTTAAGCAAGGGAAGGGGGGTGGGAAACAGACAATGCAAAGGTTTTAGTTTAGAGTGCCACATTCCTCTTGACGTTATGGAAGAGAGGAGGTGGCACCATGAGGTACAGTAGCTCAAGCATTTTACAACAGCTATCATGTGGTGTCAGACTGCAAGTGTGGGTTTCTTTAAAGACTTAATTATATGCTTCCTCCTTGTATGCGTGGGTGACCTGAAAACGGACACATCCCTTTGACATCTTGTTTTCAACATGTAGCTTTCCTAATAGTTACGTGTCACAAATACATGTTTATTGGAAGCAGGTTTTCACTGATACAAGGAATGAGCTGGCTTTTGTCAGTGTGTCTGTGTGTAGGTGTATCATTATACTGTATATTTTTTCTTTTAACTTCTCTACTTCTTACAAGAAGTGATTTTGACACAGAGAATATATGCAGTATGAATGGGAAAGTGAGTGCACAAATGTCATTTGTTTGGGGCAAATCAAAAGAGAACTTTTCCCAACTATTAAACATTTCCAAACTATGCTTTTGTCTCTGCAGTTTTATAGAATGGCCAGGCCCAGACCAAAACCTGAGATCTGAAGAGCCCCTGTTTAGATCAGAAACTTGTAATGAACTATGTGGCTCAGGTTCACCTCCCATTGTTATTGCGTTATTTCATTCAAAGGGGGTATATACTGGAGTCCATGATGTTCCAGAGAGGGAGTCATTGTGAGAGGGGGAAGGGAACAAATTGGAAAAGTGGCAGTTGGATGGCAGTGTTTTCTCAGCCACAGGAAATACAGCTTTCACACAAACAAAAATGTGGTTCACACAAGCACAGAGCAGAGGGCTAGGAGTTTCCAGTTCCTTTAAAGACTCTGAAGGAGTTATTCTCCCTCATTAGTCTCTCTTAGTTTCTATTCTATCTGGGGTTCCTGCTTCCCCACCAAAGAAGAACGGGGAAGCTACATACCTCAAAACCAGCTGCATGAACTCCAGACTGTATCTAGATCAATACTTCCCAAATAACCACTTCTGCCTCTCAGCATTGCTCTCGAAAGCTTTATTCTTGGCAATGAATCATTACAACTCCATCTGTAAGAGAGGAGGAATTGTGTTTATCAGTGATCTACACTGCAGCACACTCAAATTCTGCTTAGTGGGAAGGAGTTGACAATGAACTGGATAGTGCAGAACTCCTCTCTACTGGAGAGAGAAGAAGAAGGGCCCAGCTGTGTGTCATAGTCCCTAACTGCTAAACCTAATGAAGATTCTTCTTTAACTCTTAACTCTTGTGCTTTTGGAGCAGGAAGATTTGGGTTCTATCCATGCTGTCCAGTATGGCCAGCTAAAGTGTGCAGCTTAATGAAAACCAAGGAATACTAGGTGGTCAAAGACCTGTTTCGATACTGCAGGTTCTCGAGTGCTTTCCTGTAATTTCTGCTCTCCACTAGGCCAGTAGGCCCTCAAAAACCAGCCTTTTGTGTATTTCACCACTTCAGATTCCAACACCATCTGCAACTGAGAAGTTCAGAGATGCATGGATGTGAAATGTAGGAAGGATGAGTGAATATTTCAGAACCTTTCAAGTGGGTTAGTTTGGATTGGATTCTTGTTATGGGTAACTGACGAGGAGTTTTCTTTTTTCCCAAAACTGGAAAAATATTCCTGTTTATCATGGTTTCATGTTATGGGTTGAATGTCCATAGGTACAAGTATAAGAACATGAAGCCAAACTCTGCCACCTTTTAGTCATGCTGACTAATATCTCATACTCCATATGTAGTCCCCCTGATTTCAATGGGACTCTTCATATAGAACTTTTCCACTCAGGGTGTGTAAGGGCAGCAGAATATGGCCCATAAAAATCAAACTGGGTTGGATAAAGTATGAAGAGACTCAAATTTCACTCAGAACAAACTCAACTAAACTAGAAACTGTTTGTGAATTTAAAGTTCAGTTAGATTTTTTTGGATCAATTTCCCACATCTCTGCTTCCTGCTTTGAGCCAGAAGGAGAGACAAGTGCCAATCAAAATCCATTTCTAAACACCCGCTATCTCATGAAAACTTTGCACTCAGGTTTGTCCCTAGTCACAATTGGAAATAATGAAACATTATGAGTACAGTTATTCCTGGGGAAATATTCTTACCTAGACAACTCAGAAGCAATCAAAAAGAGACCTACTCTAGAGTGAGTAAGCAACCATGATAATAAATTTCAGAGATAGCTACCACAGCACATCTTCAAAGGCAATAAACACCACAGGTATAAGACTAATCCACAGAAATGATTTAGGGAAAAAAACATTTTACTGGGAATTTTTTATGGCAAGTCAGTCAAACTCACTGATGTGTAGCCTTTATCCTTAGTGTGTGAAATATTAGTGGGATTAGAGCTCTCCTTTTGACACAAGCAAAGATCTATTACATGCCAGGTTTCTTTTTTAAACACACTTCCATGAGTCTGAGTGGACTCTCAGTGGTTATTTTTTTCCTCAAAAGAGTTGCTAGTCAGAAGGATGTTACAGCGGTACTCAACTTCTATAAAAAGTTCCAAGAAAGCAGCACTAAGTTAAGGAGAAGTGTTCTGATAAACCTGAGGGGGATGATCTTCTGTGTCCCAAGATAAAAGCTCCTCACAGCAGGGTACTGGGTTCTACTGTGGAAGGCAGGCACTTTGTGTCAGTGAAAGCTAGCTCTTTGGGGTGTGTTCAGAAGGCTGCTACTGAGAAGGAGAAAAAGGGATCTCTTAGTATGCAAAATGGCCTCTGCATAGACCTGTTGGACATTCTTTGGGTTCTAATATCACCATGAATTTTCTGCCGCTCACATTCTTCTTTTTACCCTTCTCTCCTCTTCTGAGGCTTATTATCAAGGGAGGAGGGATAGTTCAGTGGTTTGAGCATTGGCCTGCTAAACCCAGGGTTATGAGTTCAATCCTTGAGGGGGCCACTTAGGGAGCTGGGGCAAAATCAGTACTTGGTCCTGCTAGTGAAGGCAGGGGGCTGGACTTGATAACCTTTGGTGGTCCCTTCCAGTTCTAGGAGATAGGTATATTTCCAATTATGATTATCCAAGAGCTCTGGAAATCTGTAGGAACAGTGATCAGTACAAATCCAACATTTTGGACAGGTTGTGTCACACTGTAGCAGGTGTCTGGTCATATGATTCTCCAGATTTACATCTCCTTGATCGGCTGCTCTCACTGTCGGCTATTGTTTTCACTAAGTTTGTTTTATAATTCAGTTGTATTCATGAGCTTCTGGGACCAGAGCATAAGTGCATGGTGGTCTTGTTCCTTGGAGGCAGAGAGAGTTCTGATCATGGCTCATCTTTGCAGCAGCCAATGATGTGTGTCCACATCTTGTCCAAATATTGGTCAAAGGAATGAGTAGCTACATGGGAAACAGCTCAGAGTATCCATAAGCAAATCTGACTCCTTTCTTCATGGCCAATCCTGCAGGGTACTCAAATCCTTTCTCTTGCAAAACTCTCATTGGTGGCGGTAGTCGTTTAGCCTGGATAAGGACTGCAGGATTCATTTTCAAGGTAAAGAGACTATATGTGGAGCACTAACAACAAAAATGAAATCGCTAGCCAGATTCTGATCTCAATTACAGTGGTTTAAATCTGGCTCCATTAACACTAATGGAAATATTCTATATTTAAACTAATGTAACTGAGAGCAGAGTCTGGCCACAGATAAGGCAGACACCAAAATCCATTTTGCACCCAAGCATGACATTAACAAGGAAGTTGCAAAATGTGCTGGCAGATCAAAAGAAAAGTTTAAGCTTTGGTATTTAATACATATATCTGCATTCTCAAAACCTCATGAAAAAGAGTATTTTATTATGAACCAGATGAGGTAATTAATGTTATCAAAACAGTTTGCAGCCCAAAGAAAATTTGAGCCAAGCCCAGACAGCCTAAAAATATTATCTGACCTAGATAATGTTTTTTTTCATTTATCTATTGACAGTTGAACTCTTAAAATCTGATCCATCCATTCGAAAGGAGAATTAAGTTATTTTCTCAGTTTTCAAACTCTTAATTTATGGTTTGTTCATTTATTGTTGGTCTTTTAACATTTCACTCCAACTCTTACTCTCCCTTCTCTCTATTTGCCTTCTGGAGTTTTTGTTCTCTCCCATTTTATTTTTACTTTTGTAACAACCAAACAATCTCTCATCGGGTAAGGAGTATTTGTCCATTGTAAATCCTCCCCTTTGAGGTTTTGAGTGAGGGCTTTTTGCCTAAAGACCCATGTGTTGGGCCTAACACCCTAATTTCTCATTGTTCCTTTCCTGTGATTCCCTTACCACATACAGTTCAGATGACAAAGCTAACTTCATACATGCAAATGGATTTTGCACACTGGCTTATTGGCAATGTAATTGTTTGTTCCACACAATTAAGCGGCCAGGCCTCTGAACTGATCAGAGGCAATTCTTCCTTTCTTGTTTTACCTTTTAAAGAGAATGAAATATCTGTAAGTATTGGTGGGCTTCCTTTCATCCATGGGATTTGAACAATATTGCACCATTTTAATGAAGATATGAACACAGAATGATATTTAACTCAGGCCACCTTTCTTGTGCTTACAGCTATTCATGGCCAGATTTCCTTCGTGGGTCACATACATACTCCTTCTAACTTGAGTTTTCTTCCACCGTCCTACCAGCTTCCTATATCCCCCTTGTACCTCTCCTGAATTGTGGGTAGTCCCTCTGGTCCCTCCAGGTTCCTTCACAATTGCACTAGCTGTAATATGCTTTTATCATAATTCCAAGTCAACACAAGCCATTTCCAAAAGTATCTGTCTTAACTAATAAAACATACAATGGGGAACCCCCATCAGGAGTGGGGCCCTGGATGCTACAATAGCAATAAACAACCACAACAAATAGGTGTTATATTTTCCAAGGGAAATGACAAAAGCCTCCTCACATGAGACATCTCAAACTAAGCTGGAGAAAGCACTGAAAAAAATTGTAGGAGAAATGTTGTATCATTAATGGATGGACAAGGTGACTTCTTCCATGTTTAGTTTGCATGATAGTTATGAGCTGGAAGCTGCTGCAGAAAGCGTTATACAAAAAAGATGGGGCTTAATTTTTATATTTTAAAATAAAAGTCAAGCCATATTTTGTTGGCAGTAATAACATGCCATTATGAGTATTATACATGTAAGAACTACAAACAATGAACCATGGGGGAGTTTCTTTTTTCCAGTGAATTTATATTATTGAAAACAAAAGCTTCCTTCTGAAGCTGCATTCCAATGAATGTCTGAGTTAACACTCATCAAGAAATTCTGTAAAGAAAGAGCTCTACAGTGTAAGGACCTTGCCCTGCTAACTCTTATTCATGTAAATTGACCTTCACAGGAATGCTCCCATTCTATTTAACTGCAGAAGTATATAACATTTTGGAAGGAGACATCCAGTTGATACAGAACCCGAGGTGGCCTGGTTGCTGCAGAGCTAGTTTATTTACAGCTAACAAGACAGAGTGGTTAGAGTATCAGCTGTTTAGAGCAGTGGGCCCTACATTTCATAATTAGCAGTAAGTGTTACAAAATCATTGCTGAGAATACATTTAGCATGAGAACTGTTTAAAACCAGTCAGTGGATAATATCACTAAAAATAGATTAAGCACTACATTGTCACCTGGAAAATCATGTTTCTGTTACAGTGAAGAGTCAGTTTGGAAGGAGATCTCCACCACAGTTTCAGCCCATGCATGCCCCTCTTTTCCTTCTTCCCCAGCCTGTGCCCCTCACACACACTCCTTCGCTCCACTGTTCCCTTTCCACTTTTCTTCCCATTTATCATATCCCATCTTAACTAACTCCATTCCCTCCCCCCCAAATATAATGGAACTAACCTGACATTGTTCATTCTGCTTGCGTGTAATACCCCTTACCCCATGCTTGTCTTGTCTGGTTAGATTGTAAGCTCTTGGGGGCAGGAACAGTCTACTACTCTGTACAACGCCTACCACCAGGAGCCCCATTCTTGGTTGGTCCTTAGGTATATCTGTAGTCAACAGGAATAATAAATAACCTAGACCCTAGCAGACATTTGTCTTCTAGTTAAACAATAGACTTTTCCATGATTCAGAAGCGTCTGCTGAACTGATGATGGGAGCTGGTCCCAGGCTACTGGTTGAACGGGCTGTGGATGTGTAAGGATGTGTAACCGATTCTGGTCACCACAAGGGCAGACTTTTGTTTTGCCGGTGGGTGATCCTCTCTGCCCCCCACCCCCACCCTATTTTTTTTCAATGGGTGTTTGAGCCCCAGAGGATCCATGGAGTCAGAGCCTATGCAGGTCACAGTAAATACTAAATGGGCCATGGCGTAATTCCAATTACTTCAGTGGAGTTAAACCAGGGATGATGTTGGACCAATGGGTTTTGTTGGTGACAGCCTCATTATTGCATCAGAAAATTATATGGAGTCTATTTTAGAACAGTGATGTTAATGGGATACAGTTAGCATGTTGGAGGAAACTAGCACAACGGCACCCTAGCCTATGCCTGGCTCTAGCCTGTACCATCAATCCACCGTACGATCATTACCAGATTTACAACCAAGTAAAATGCACAGGCAACTGCCTTACCCTGATTAACTATGACCCACATTGACAGTTCTTGGCTCTGCTGATGAGCCAGTGGAGGCCACATTCCACTCTTCAGCATAAATCCAGAGTACGCTCATCAGAGACTGGCATGTGGGTGGAGCAGGAGTCAGGAGTCAGGAATCTGAGCCAAGGGGGCTGGAGCCAGAGGTCAGATGCCAGAACTAAAAGGTAAGAACCGAAATCAGAAATCAGAGCTGAGGGCGAGGACTGGGTTATCCTAGGGCGAGGTAAGACAGGGAAAAGGCTGGGGCCAAGGCAGGAGCAAGCAGACACTGTCACAGCCATGGGCAAATGGTCTGAGTAGCCACTGCTGCCGGGCGTAAGAGCCAGCCTGCTGACTTTTTCAACCAATCAGGTAGCCTACTGCAGGCCAACTGTGCTCATTAAGGAGCCTGGGGACTAGCTCTGCAGACCCTGCTTCCAGACCGGCTCTGCTGAAGACCCTGGTTCCTGACAAAGCCCATTGATTTCAGGGGAATCAATTCAGATACATGCTGGTACAATAGAGAACAGAATTTGGCCACCAGACTTTAAAAGTGTAAAAATCACTAGGGAACAGATTCTGCCTTGCTCTTACATGGTGAGTAAGGAGACTCCCCTTCTCACCTGGTGAAGACTGCATGAGTATGTCTACACTGCATTGTAAACTCAGGTCTGTGGGACCTGTGCTTGTGGACTCAGTGTTTCCAAGCCAGTGCTTGAGCATCCACACCGCATTGTAAGCCCTGGCTTACAATTGCTGCCTTTGGGTCTCACAGCCATGCTAGCACATCCATACTGCACTATGCAGACCTCCTGACTTGGGACTGCAGTTTGAGCTGCTTCCACACTTCAAAAAGAGAACGCTTCATCTTGAGGCATCGGGGACTCTGGCTCAGACCCTCCTCTCAGGTGGATCCTAACACCCAGCTCCGGAGTGCTTGCTGCACCGAGTTAGAAGGATGTGCATGTGGATGGAAAGGAAGATCTGGGCTCAAATCTGAGTCCGAGCTCAAGTTTACAATGCATAAGGGCTAGGCAAGATTCCAGTCCCAGCACCTATAGGGACTGCTCCTTTCCTCCAGCTCTTGGATCCGACAGCACCCCAAAGAGCACGGAGAAGGGAGGGACATGGCTCAGGCCCATCTACATGCTGTCCAACAAAGATCTTTTTCCACTAAAGGGAAATATGTTGCACCACATGAAGAAATGTAGGGACTGTAGGCTCCCACTACACAACTGGGAACTCCAAGAGACATTCTGCCTCCCTGAGAGCTCAGGGCAAGATTTTCAAATGCTCAGCACCCGCAATTGGGGCCAGATTTTCTGAAGATCTCAGCTCCGAGGTAGGCACCTAAATAAGGGCTGGATTTTCAGAATCTTTTGGTACTCAGCTGTTTCCATTGTGACACAATGCCATCCGGAGCCAACTCTGCCATGGGGCAGACTATGCAATGAACACAGTCAAGAGCTGTGGATGAAAATCTATACTGCTAATATTTTTTCCTTTGATTTTACATTATTTTGAATTTCCTTTCAAGCTGTTCAAAATACACTTGGCTCTTTTGTTAGTGTGCCGGTATTATCAACTGTCAAAAAGTGCTATTAAATTGAAAATAAATGAAGTTTCAAAAACCAAGGTGGGAAAGCCAGGTGGGAAATCTGTTTTGCTTTCATCCTTGTTGTTTTCCTCTTCTTACTAATGCTGCTGATGCTCCCATGTCTTGCCAAAGGCCTGATAAGAGACAGGTTTGCCATGTGATGAGGATTCTCCCAGCTGGGTGGCAATGTTTGTTAAGAATGTTCCTTTATTTGAGTAGTTATAATATGTTCCCAGGTGGCATAATCCACCACAGACATTTTTGCAAACATCTGCCTAGGGATTGGAAAGTAATTTTCCCTGTGGGCATTTCATTCAATAACTGCCTCCTGAAGGGTTTCTTGAAGCAGCTGGTACTAGCCAGCCACACTCAGAGACAGGACAGTAGGCTAGATGATCTTACGGGCCTGATCCCATGTGGCAATGCCTATATTCTGTAATGGTAATCAGGAGCTGCAGAAGCAGATGCTATAAAAATGCAACAAAGTACACAAAGCCTCACTTGAAAGCAGAGAGAAATACTAGAAAACACATTGACACAGCCAATCTGCCACCAACATCTCTGTCATCTAGCACTGTGCCAGCAGTCATGACATTTTGTCCTCAAAAATACAGCTAAGGGTCCTGCTATGCCCTCCAGGAGAGAGTATGAATATCTACAACTCAGAAAGGAAATAGCTTCATTATCTTGTGCGCGCATTTAATGGAGCTATATAAATAACAATAGATAAGGATAAGATTCTGTTAAGGATTCTATGACTTTCAAGCACCTCCATGACTTCTAGGGCAGGACCAGAGCAGCTGTGAGCCCTGGCCCATCACCAGAGTGGTGCCCCCCCGCCCCCCACTGCTGGACCAGCGGCCTGGCTTGAGTCAGTCCCCTTGGGGCTGGATCAGCAGCTGTCAGACCCTGCAGTGGGGGTGCAGCAGCTTCAAGGCTGAGCTGTGCTCTGTTTGTCCCCCTCTCCCCTAGAATATATTTTGTAAAAATCAGGGAAAGGTCATGGTGCTTCCATGAATTTTGTTTATTGCCTGCAACCTGTCCCTGACTTTTACTAAAAATATCCGTGACAGAACTTTAACCTTAAGAATAGATAAATACGATCTTCATTACGTAATAGCTTATAAATGCTTTCAGATCTATACATAAAATCCAGGAGGGCTGCCAGCAAGTAGCATGGATGGGAAAATGCATTCCTAAAATGTTTGACATGTGATTTGTATTTAGGAGCTGGTGAGCACGCTGGATCTACACTTGGAGCTAGCACTGCGGTTCCCAGATTGCATAGACATACTTGCGCTGGCTCGCTGAGCCAGTGTGCTAAAAGTAGAAGTGTAGCCAGTATATACCAGCTGGTGGCAAGCAGCAGCACAGGCTAGCCATGCCAAGAATGTACCCACAGGGTTCAGGCAGGTTCATAATCTGCTTGCTCACAGCCGTCTGTAGCTATGCAACTACTTTTGTGCAAGTATTTCTGTGTGAGCTAGGACTGACAACCTTAGCTCAAAAAGTGTAGATGCTGACTGAAAGGGCTACTTTCCACCCTCTCCCCACTCACTCTTTTTACAGGCCTGTTTCACAAATGAATAGATTCTTTTTGCTATTGAACCCATTGTGATGTTGGCAGACCAGATGCCCCCTCATGCCAAAGCCCCGCAGCCTCAACTGAACATTGACAAGTACAGTTGGAAATCAGTCTGGCTCACCCGTGTGTTAGTATTGGTTACATAGTTATTAGATTTATAAAAAAGTGTTTAGAATTTATAAAATGTTTATAAGTTGCTGCATGAATGAATCTCACTTATAATATCTAGGTCCCATGTTATAAGGTGATATTTAAGTGTTGGCTCTGAAGCTGTAAACCATGGGAGGTGCTATTTCGTGCCCAACAAAAGAAGGCCCATAGACACCAGACAAGCCATTGTGGAATATCAGAGGACTAAAGAGTGTGTTGATTGCTTCCCCCACACCCATGAAGAAGAGATGTGCAAAGAAGACTCATCCCATCAGTTTGAACTCTGGGGGAAGGGAATAAAAATCCCTGCCAGGAAGAAATGATCTTTATACTGCTTGGACTTTGAGGCGCAAGGATTACTAAGCAAAAGGTCCTCAGTGCTTGGCCTGGATAGGCCTAAAGGATGTATAAACCTTGTTTTTTATAGAAGCTTCTACCACCTTTAGGAACCTAAGAGTGAAATTCATTTCTGTATGTATGTTTACCTGCTTTAACCTTGTAAATAAATCTCTTATTTCTTTTTCTTAATTAATACAGCTTTAGTTTATTATAGGATTGGCTACAAGCATTGCCTTTGGTGTAATATCTAAAGTGCAATTGACCTAGGTACTGAAAGTAACCTGAATAGTGTTGTGATTTTGGGTGTAAGGGACCATCTATCACAAAGGTAAGCTTGCCTAGGTGGCAAGAAAGTCTCCTGGGGTGCTCCGATCTATCTGTGACTCCATGTTAAGGTTGTTAGCGTGCCTGAGGATTTACACTTGATACTTGGTTGATGAAATCTAAGTGTAGAGTTCACAGTCAGTTTGGGGTTTATGTGCATTGTCAGATGCCTACCAGCGTGGTACTCTGCTCTGTTCAATGTTGATATCACTCGGCTGCGTGCGTGTGTTCCCTCTATGTGCTGTCCCAGCTCTGCGCAGATAGCTGACACAGCAAACCCAAAGAGAACCCCCAATGACCACACAGTCTAGGAAGGTACGAAGGCACGTCAGCCAGGTTTATTGCTGTATTGGACACAATGATAGTTCCCTGTAGATTTCTCAGTCTAACTCAGGGCATACTACAAATATGTGTCTACGGTCAATGGACTCGGCTCAGTCAGTGGCGGGACTTTCCACTGCCCCCTCAGCCGGACAAAGACATCGCCCCAGGGATGCATTCTTATACAAAGGTACAAACAAGTTACACATCACTCCTGATGTACTGAGGTGCAATCCTTCTACGCAGCAAGGTACAACTCCTCTATGTAGTAAGGTGCCGCCTCTCACCTTGTACATGTTAGTTTGAACAAAACAACTCTATCCATCATATTACCCTTTTGGCCCTGTCATTGGGATGGGTCAGCCTGTTCCTTGTTATCTGTGTGGAGTGTACTAGTATGTGAATATTCTGATATCTAGTGTTCAGTACCTTTTTAGGTACATATCTTCTTGCAGCATCAGCCCTTTCCTTGCCAGCTTCTGTGAGCAGGGCCCGCCTCTGGCTCACAGCTTAACTTTGCTTTATGTTAGCTAAGTCTTGACCATTACTTTAGTTCAGGCCTCATACCGGTCCTCTGATACCAAGGTTTATATCTTAGGGCCTCCTCTTACTACAGTGTCCTACTTCTGAACAGTCTGCCCTGAGGTAGGCACACAAGCTTTTGAGCCACTCCATACAGCTTGACACCCATCACTTTAGAGCCTTGTCTCATGTGAATGTGGAGGATTTAAACGTAACTCCCTGCAGCAGTGAGATGAGAAGACAGTCCATATTACATATGTCTCTCCAGTAGGAAAAGAAAAAAATGCTCTATAAAGGTACTAGATGTGCTTAAACAAGTCAACCTTCAAACAAAAAGTGAAAAAATAGGGTGGGAGGAAATGAAAACTTGGTTTCTTTTTCTCACCCACACACTTGGTAATACCACTCCCATGTTTTATTAATTCCTTCAGAATTATATTACACAGCCCAGGGGCGGGTGGGTGTGTGTGTTCAAAGCAATCCCTGTGCCCCCTTCCTTAGAGTCAAAACTAATGAGACTAGATAATCTCTAGCAATTATCATAAAGCATGTGTGTGTTTGGGGGAGGCAAAAATGGGACACAAGGTTGGATGCTCACATTTGGGTGGGATAGGAAAGCTGCGGGGAAGTGCAGTAACCCCAGGAGGCACAGATGGAGCATCTTGCATTCTTGCTGCAGTGATCCTTCTCACCAGTGTAAGAGCAGAGTCTATGTATTCACTAGAAAACTCCATCCAGCCTTAATTGATTGGACAGATGGCCACCAATTTGTAAAGTTTGTATGTGAGAGAGACTAAGCAGGGATAGAAGGGAAGGGTGGAGGGAATCCCAGAGATCAAAAGGGCACTGGGGAGAGAAATTAATTCCTGAAACTGGGAAACAAATTCCAAGTAACACAGAAAGTCAACATCCTGTAATAAGCCAATGGGATAATTCCACTGCATGCATTAAGGTAGAAGCTAAGATAGAATTTTTCCAGCATGTATAGAATTGTATATTTGGGCTTGAGCTAGAAGACCATCTCTTTCAGGCGAGTCCTTAAGCATTGACTTCAAAGAAACTTCCTCATGGATAGACTTTACAAAAACTAGACAAACCATTTACAATACAAACTTTGTTTCTCTGCAAAGGAAAAAGGACACTAAACTGTCTAAACTGCTACATGCCACAAGGAGCCACAAGAGTGGTTCCCTTAACCCACTCAACAATATTGTTAATCTTTCCAGCTATACTCTTAGCCTGACAGAAGAGTCTGTCCTATCTCGGGGCCTCTCCTTTTGTCCCTCCAGGCCCACGAAAATGATACAGTTCTGCGATGACCTAGAATCCTGCTTTCAACGTCTCCGACTCAAAGAATATTTCCAACACACCTCTGAACAACATAGTATCCAACAGAAACCTTCTCACCAACACTACCAAAAAAAAGATTCTGCAGGAACTCCTCCTGAAGGTCAAAACAACAGACTGGACTTCTACACAGATTGCTTCCATCAACGTGCACGGGCTGAAATTGTGGAAAAGCAGTATCACTTGCCCCATAACCTAAGCCGTGCTGAACACGATGCCATCAACAGCCTCAGGAACAACTCTGACATCATAATCAAAAAGGCTGACAAAGGAGGTGCTGTCGTCATCATGAATAAGTTGGAATATGAACAAGAGGCTGCTAGGCAGCTCTCTAACTGCACATTCTACAGGCCATTATCCTCTGATCCCACTGAGGATTACCAAAAGAAACTACACCATCTGCTCAAGAAACTCCCTGAAAAAGCACAGGAATAGATCTATATAGACATATGCCTAAAACCCAACCAGAGGTATTCTATTTGCTACCTGAGATCCATAAACCTGCAAACCCTGGATGCCCCAGCATCTCAGACATTCACACTCTAACAGCAGGATTGTCAGGCTATGTGGACTCTCTCCTCAGGCCCTATGCTACCAGCTCTACCAGCTATCTTCGAGACACCACTGACTTCCTGAGGAAACTACAATCCATTGATAATCTTCCAGAAAACACCATCCTGGCCACTATGGATGTAGAAGCCTTCTACACCAACATTCCACACAAAGATGGACTACAACCTATCAGGAACAGTATCCCTGATACATGGCAAACCTGGTGGCTGAACTTTGTGACTTTGTCCTCACCCACAACTATTTCATATTGGGGACAATATTACATTCAAGTCAGCAGCACTGCTATAGGTACCCACATGGCCCCTGCGTATGCCAACATTTTTATGGCTCACTTAGAACAATGCTCCCTTAGCTCTTGTCCCCTAACACCCCTACTCTACTTGCACTACATTGATGACATCATCATCTGGACCTGTGGAAAAGAAGCCCTTGAGCAATTCCACCATGATTTCAACAATTTCCATCCCACCATCAACCTCAGCCTAGACCAGTCCACACAAGCAGTCCATTTCCTAGACACTACTGTGCTAATAAGTGATGGTCACATAAACACCACCCTATACTGGAAACCCACCAGCCACTATACTTACCTATATGCCTCCAGCTTTCATCCAGGACACACCACATGATCCAATGTCTACAGCCAAGCTCTAAGATAAAACTGCGTTTGCTCCAATCCGTCAGATAGAGACAAGCACCTACAAGATCTCTATCAAGCTTTCTTAAAGCTACAATACCCACCTGCTGAAGTGAAAAAACAGATTGACAGATCCAAGAGAATACCCAGAAGTTACTTACTACAGGACAGGCCCAACGAAGAAAATAACAGAACGCCACTAGCCATCACCTTCAATCCCCAACTAAAATCTCTCCAGCACGTCACAGATCTACAACCTATCCTGAAAGATGATCTCACAGATCCTGAGAAACAGACCAGTCCTTGTTCACAGACAGCCGCCCAACCTGAAACAAATACTCACCAGCAACCACACAAGAAAAACATTAACCAAGGAACCTATCCTTGCAACAAAGCCCGATGCCAACTCTGTCCACATATTTATTCAAATGACACCATCATAGGACATTAGCCACACCATCAGGGGCTCATTTACCTGCACATCTACCAATGTGATATATGCCATCATGTGCCAACAATGCCCCTCTGCGATGTACACTGGCCAAACCGGACAGTCTCTGTGCAAAAGAATATATGGACACAAATCTAACATCAGGAATCATAACATTCAAAAACTAGGAGAACACTTCAACCTCTCTGGTCCTTCAGTAACAGACTTAAAGGTGGTAATTTTGCAACAGAAAAGCTTAAAAAACAGATTCCAACAAGAAACTGCTGAGCTTGAATCAATATGCAAACTAGATACCATTAACTTGGGTTTGAATAGAGACTGGGAGTGGTTGGGTCATTACACATATTAAATCTATCTCCCCATGTTAAGTATTCTCACACCTTTTTGTCAACTGTTTAAAATGGGTCATCTTGATGATCACTACAAAAGTTTTTTCTTCTCCTGCTGATAAAAGCTCATCTTAATTAATTAGCCTCTTACAGTTGGCATGGCTACTTCCACTTTTTCATGTTCTCTGTCTGTGTGTGTGTGTGTGTGTGTGTGTGTGTAAAATCTTCTTACTATTTGTTCCATTCTACGCATCTGATGAAGTGGGCTGTAGCCCACGAAAGCTTATGCTCAAATAAATGTGTTAGTCTCGAAGGTGCCACTAGTACTCCTGTTCTTTTTATTGACTTCAATGGGATTTAAGCGCATACTTAAAAACTGTCCCGAAAGGGATGGATTTAAGCATGTGCCTAACTGCTGGTCTGGATCAGGGCATCGGCTTGGTGCATCATGAGTGGGGAGGAAATGTAGTTGTTATTTGCCCAAAGCAGGCTACCACACTAGATGTACCAATGGTCTGATGCAATACAGGATTATGCCAGTTTGACAGATGAGTACCTTGCTGATTGCTATCTTTTGTAGAGGCTCTCACATAATATTATGACTCTGTACTTTGCCCATTGTTCCTCTCTTTCCCCTTAAGATTTTGACTGTTTGTTGAACCAGACTTCTTACATGTTATTTGCACTTCACAGCTACAGATACCATCACCTCACTGTGCTACAAACACAAAGTAAGTGTGTAAGGGAGCTCTGCACATTTTCTATCTGAACCACAGATTAGGGACCTAAATTCTACTCCTATTGAAGTCAGTAACAAACTTCCTGTGATGGGATCCCCATGGTGCAGCCTGGGACTATGGGACTGCTGTGCCCCCTTAACTCTCCAGCCTGGGCTGTCTCTCACATTGCCTTGCTATTGACCAGCAGCAAACCCCTCCAGGTGCTGTTATCACTCAGCACAACCACTTGTGGAGCCACACAATCAGCAAGATTGCATGAATGCTCCCAGAGCCACCCATGAATCACACAGAGAAAGACACCAACCAAATCCCACCCCCAACTACTAGTTTGTACCTCAGGAATATATCATCTTGCACGGCTCAAATTTATTAATTGGTTCACCACTTCAACAATGGAAAGTGGACATACACCAGTGTTTGTAAACCTGAGCAAACACCCTTACCAAACACTTCAGGTAAACTCACTGAGGGCTTGTCTACACTGGCAATTCACAGCACTGCAACTTTCTCACTCAGGGGGTGTGAAAAAACACCCCCCGAGTGCTGCATGTTTCAGCACTGTAACGTGCCAGTACGGACAGTGCACCAGTGCTGGGAGCTGTGCTCCTGGTGCTGGTAGCTACGCCCCTCATGGAGGTGGCTTTCTTAGAGCACAACTACACAAGCCACGTTAAAGTGCTGCCACAGCAGCGCTTTAGTGTCACCAGTGTAGACTAGCCCTGAGTGTCCTTGTTGCTTGCAGCATAGGTGGGGGAAGGAGAAAGGCCAAGCACAGGGCCCTTGTGTTCTGTTTTATACCCTTAGTAGTCCTGTGTGCTTGGAAAACAAGTCCAGGCATGTCTGGTGGGCATTGCTGAGTCACATGGTGAAGCAATACCCAAGTGTGTCTCCTGTGAGTGAGTCATTGAATTGTAACTCCTCTGCTGGACAATAGCTGGTGATGTCTGTTCAGCACCCACCCGGATGTTGCTTGCTTCTTCCCTTGTCATTGTCTCTGGAAAGCTAGTATCTGGGCACCTCCCAAAGCCACAGCATATGTTAGTGAAAACCATACAACATAATTCTTATAATTTTATATTCATTAATTATGCACTTATTTGGATGGAACAATGGCTTTCAGCAGATCATAGCCTCTCTCGTGATACCTCAGATGGCATGCTTTATATGCAATATCACAATTATAGTATCTTTACGATACCACACCCTCCGTTCAGAAAATCTGGTTTGAGGTTGATTTGTTCATTACCCATGGTGTCATTTGACTCCCTCCCATGTAATCAGTCACTAGCTTGTCTTTTCTTTTATCCTCCAGTGTTCCCTTCTGCCTTGGTTCTTAATACAATCACGTTTCTGGGATTTTGGTACCTCAGGGTCTGGCAAGATGCAGGTCCAGGGAGATCCTGCATATTGGCTGTCTCTCAACCCCAGATTGTACATAGGCAAAAAATCCATCCCCCTTTTTGAGGTTACCCTGTGTTTCTCCCTCCCAGCACTGAGGCCTTGGCTACACTCACACTTTACAGCGCTGCAACTGGGGTGTGAAAAAACACCCCCCTGGGCGCTGCAAGATACAGCGCTGTAAAGCCTCAGTGTAATCAGGGCAGCAGCGCTGGGAGCGCGGCTCCCAGCGCTGCACGCTACACCCGTAAGGGATGTGGTTTACGTGCAGCGCTGGGAGAGCTCTCTCCCAGCGCTGCTGCTCTGACTACACTCACACTTCAAAGCGCTGCCGCGGCAGCGCTCCCGCAGCGCTGCCGGGGCAGCGCTTTGAAATTCCAGATGTAGCCATACCCTGAGTCATTCCCTGCCCTCTTTTCCTAGAGGGCTGTGATCTGTGGTCTCTGAGCTAGCTGAGTTTACTCTTATCAGATGTACCTTTTCGCAGCAGCTTTTCCATAGCTGCTTTCTACATCTCACCGTCCTGGGGGAATACACCCCTTCCCTCTGTTAGTTGGGTCATTTGTATTTTCACAAACTACTGTGTGGTAATTTCCTGGTCTCAACTCCTCTGTTATCACAGGCATTGGAGCTGCATCTTGATTTAAAGAGACATAGGCCTTGGCTACACTGGAGAGTTTCAGCGCTGGTGGTGGGTTTACAGCGCAGCAACTTACTCACTGTCCACACTTGCAAGGCACATACAGCGCTGTATCTCCCTGGATACAGAGCTGGCTCTACTCCTCCTCTGCCTGGGGAATAACGACTGCAGCGCTGGTGATGCAGTGCTGCTCCGCCAGTGTGGCCACCAAAAGCGCTGTTATTGGCCTCCAGAGGTATTCAGAGATATCCCAGAATGCCTGCTCAGCTACTCTGCTCATCAGTTCAAAGTCTACTGCCCTGGCCTCAGGTGACCCGCAATTTAAAATGCCCCAGGAATTTTTAAAATCCCCTTCCTGTTTGCTCAGCCAGGTGTGGAGTGCAATCAGTGACTCTTTCCAGGTGATCATGCCTTCACGCATCAAACGAGCCCCAGCATGAAGCAATGGCGAGTTGGTGGACCTCATCAGTGTTTGGGGGAAGGAAGCTGTGCAGTCACAGCTGCGCTCCAGCTGTAGGAATTACGATATCTATGGGCAGCTATCAAGGGCCATGCTGGAAAGGGGCCATGACTGGGATGCGGTGCAGTGCAGGATTAAAGTGAAAGAGCTGCGGAGTGGCTATTGCAAAGCCCGTGAGGGAAACTGCCACTCTGGTGCTGCCTCCATGACCTGCCATTTTTACAAAGAGCTGGATGTGATACTTGGGGGTGACCCCACCGCCAGTCCGAGGACCACGATAGACACTTCAGAGCGGAGGCGGGAGGTAGAGGAGGAGGGGGGGAGGAGGAAACCAAGAGTGAGGGTACTGGGGTGGAGGGAGACACCCCAGAGTCCCAGGACACATGCAGCCAGGAGCTCTTCTCAAGCCAGGAGGAAGGCAGCCAGTCGCAGCAGCTGGTACTTGGTGAAGGACAAGCAGAGGAGCGGGTTCCCGGTAGGCGGCTTTTATTTTCAGGATGGAAATGTTTCAGGAGAGGAGGGAGGGTTAGGGCTGCATGCATGCATGCCTAGATGTGGAATAGCCCATTGATGTGGTCTATCACGTCGTGGTAATCAGCCTCGCTAATCTCTTCAAAGGTTTCAGCCAGAGCGTCAGCAATGCACTTGTGCAAGTTTATTGAGAGAGCCACTGTGGTCCTTTTCCCAGTCAGGCTAACGTATACGCACCACTGTGCCGTGAGGGGTGGGGGGAACATTGCTGCACACAGGCAAGCTGCATAGGGGCCAGGGCAGAATCCGCATTGCTGTAGAAGACCCTCCCGCTCTTCCCAGCTGACCCGCAGCAGCGAGATATCTTCCAGGCTTAACTCCTGTGGAAAATGTTGGGAGAGTGTTCACTGTAGGTATCCCCTGCAGCAGTTTGCTTTCCCCAATGCACAGAAACCCCTGCACAGCCCTGAAGCAATCAGTCCCCCTTACTCACCATTTCAGGGCTCCTGTGGGTTATGTGCGCTCTCTTTGGTATGGGAAAATTATGCTAAAGTGAAGACTGTAAACTCCTTCACTGTCTGGGAATAACTGTCTGAGATATAAACAATGCTGCCTCTGTTAGCTGTTGCCTTTTTTTCCCTTTCCACAAGTGACCTTGAGTTCTCAGCTGCCCGTGTCAACAGCAGCTCAAAGACTGCAAAACCTGGGGAAGAAGCCACGAAAAAGCAAAGACGACCTGCTGCAAACAGTTATGGATCACTCTGCCAGAGAGAATAAAAAACTGTAGGACTGGAGGGAAAGGGAAAGCAGGATCCGCCAGATAAACGCAGCAGCCAGGAAGAAAAGCACAAAGCAGCTGATAAGCATCCTGGCGTGCCAAGTGGACTCTATCCAGGCGCTTGTAGCCATGCAGGCAGAGCACTACCACGCTGCCCCTCCCCCACGTCCCAGAGCTCTTTCCCTTGTGTCCCAATGTCAGCTCCAAAACCCCTTCCCCAGCATCCAGGTTCTTACCACCACCAGCTGCCTCCTACACCTGTACGTTCACCAACCAGCCCTGAGAACTACGACCGTTATCCTCTGCACTCAACCCCTATCACCATGCAGTATAAGCATCCTGAAGTGCAGCAGTCATTGCACAGCACTCCAGACAGGACATATTCAAACCTGTGACTGTACAGTTCCCCACCCCACCCCCCTGCCCTTTTAAGTTCCCAAAATGTTGTGTCTGTCAATAAAAGTTATCTTCTTTTCAATAAATGAATTCTTGGCTTTGAAAACAGTCTTTATGAATGCAGAAAGTCAAAGATATATCTTAGCCCAGGAAAGAAACAGGCACTGCAAATCAGCTTAGGAAAAACAGATTCCTACTAACATTGTAACCACTGCACTTCATTCCCATGCAAGGCACCAAACATTACTGTTGGTTTTCAGCCTCAAATTCCTCCCTCAAGTCATCCCTAATCCTTGAAGCCCTGTGCTGGGCCTCTCTGGTAGCCCTGCTCTCTGGCTGTGCAAATTGAGCCTCCAGGCGTTGAACCTCAGAGGTCTATGCCTGACTGAATGTTTCACCCTTCCCTTCACAAATATTATGGAGGGTACAGCACACGGATATAACCGCAGGGATGCTGCTTTCCCCCAAGTCTAGCTTCATATACAGAGATAGCCAGCGCCCTTTTAAATGGCCAAAAGCACATTCCACAGTCATTCGGCACCGGCTCAGCCTGTAGTTGAACCAGTCCTTGCTCCTGTCAAGCTTCCCTGTATACGGTTTCATGAGCCAAGGCATTAACGGGTAAGTAGGGTCTCCAAGGATCACAATGGGCATTTCAACGTCCCCTACTGTGATCTTCCGGTCTGGGAAAAAAGTCCCGGCCTGCAGCTTCCTGAACAGGCCACTGTTCCGAAAGATGCATGCATCATGGACCTTTCCAGGCCAGCCTGTGATTAACGTACTCGGATGCTAGGTGGGGTGGTGCCAGAATAGGAATATGCGTCCCACCTATCGCCCCTCCACAGTTAGGGAAACCCATTTGTGCAACTCATCCAGAATGTCCTGCACGTTTCCCAGAGTCACAGTTCATAGCAGGATGTGACTAATGGCCCTGCAAACTTGCATCAAAATGACTCCAACGGTTAACTTTCCCACTCCAAACTGGTTTGCAACCGATCGGTAGCTGTCTGGAGTTGCCAGCTTCCAGACTGCCATAGCCACCCACTTCTCCACCATCAGGGCAGCTCTCAGTTGCGTGTCCTTGCGCCGCAGGGTGGGGGCGAGCTCCTCACAGTCCCATGAAAGTGGCTTTTCTCATCCGAAAGTTCTGCAGCCACTGCTCGTCATCCCAGACTTGCAGGATGATGTGATCCCACCACTCAGTGCTTGTTTCCCGAGCCCAAAAACAGCATTCTAGGGTGCTAAGCATTTCCGTGAAAGCCACAAGCAATGTCGTGTCATACGTGTCAGGCGACTTGCAATCACTGTTGGACTCCTCAACACTTTGGAGCTGAAGGAATAGCTCAGCTACCAAACGTGATGTGCTGGCGATACTCGTCAGCAAAGTCCTCAGCAGTTCAGGCTCCATTTCCCACAGAAATCGCGCTGCACAGAAACCATTGGGAGAGTCATAATGGTGCCAAACATGGACAGAAAAACAGGGTCTGCTGGGATGCAAAGCAATGCATCATGGGGCGTTGGGACAGGAAGCAGAATGACCCACACCCTTCCGTCCCCTTCCCACAACCCACGGCGCCAAAATGAGACGAGGTGCTCTGTGGGATAGCTGCCCATAATGCACCACTCCCAACAGTGCTGCAAATGCTGCAGATGTGGCCACACTGCAGCGCTGTCCCTGCACAGCTGTATGAAGACAGCTGTAACACCCAGCGCTGCAGACCTCCAAGTGTAGCCAAGGCCATAGTTACTTTACAAAAACTTATCAGAAATAGCATCCTGAAAAACTGGGACCTGGATTGGGGTACCCTCTGCCACCCCTTTCTCTGTCCCTGAGAAATCAGCTGTGTGATCAATCTCCTCCAGGAGGTCAGTTACACAGTTCCTTCTCAAAACTTGGGTCACAGGCTGAGCAGATGCTGACTCACCCATTTAGTCCTGGGCATCCTCTCCCGAGTGACCAGTAAGGAGACATTCCTTCCCTAGTTTCCTCCTCTGGGCCACCCTCTAAGACACACTTCTCTGTGCTCCCTGAGAAGGGATCCATGTCTTGTTCATCTGCAAAACCCCGCCAGCTAACAACTGGGACAGTTTTCCTTAATCACTGACAACACCTCTCCTGCCCCTGATCCTGAGAGTATGTTGCCTTCTGCTGGAAAGGAGCCATTCTCAGTCCCTCCCATACTTGGAAGCACACTGGTTCCCTATGTTACAGAGTCACAGGAACCCTCACCCACCTCAATGGTTTCTGAGATACCATCATCCTTCTCTGGGCACATCTCCCTATGCTCCCTAGAGTTGGGTCTTTCTCTGGTTCATCTACAACTTGCTAGCAGCTAACAACCTGGACAATTTTCTCACTGGCAGGCACTACACTCTCATCCCTTCCGGAGGTGGTACTGAAGTCAGTAACAAACTTCCCATTGACTTTCACTGGAGCAAGATCAGGCCCCAACTTTTGACAATCAATCTACAAATAAAATCAGAGATCCAACCTAGTCCTGCATGTAATCGGTGTGTGCAATGGGGGAAAAGTCTGGAGCAGGGAGAGAAAGAAAAATGGAGATGCCGATTAACCCTTTCACTGCTTTATAGACGTAACCAGTCAAATGGTGCTTGTATGGCTATGGCTGTAAGCTGCACGTGTTAGCCATTCAGGATATTCAATGAAGCACAGTGGGTACCACATATACATTCAGGGAAAGCAGCTGCCACAGTTAAGGGATGAAATAGAAATGTAATTAACAGCGTGTATGCATTTAAAATGCAACTCAGCCAAAACAAAAGTAATTAAAAAAGTATATGCCAAAAAAAAAAATCTCAACCTGGAAATCAAGTCACGGATGAATTATACAGAAGTTGACAGAGTACTCTGATAATCTGTAAAGCTTTCATTGGAAATGAACTTCAAACAGCTGCAGGTCTGTGAGGTTTGGGTTTGTTTGTTTTTTCCATGCATGCACTGGAAATACATCATGCAAAACTAAATGGAGCTTGATGGATTTGGAACTTGAATTCCCCCAGAACATCTAAGGAAGAAAAAAGTGCTGCTGTGGACAATAGGCAATGAACTCACTTTTTGAATTCTCTGTCACTCTTGCCTGTTTTTCTGCCGCATGGAAATTTCTCCTATTCAGAACCATCATCCCTGATTCAGGTGCTGTTTGGTGATAGGTGTAACTATGTAATGACACAGAAGAATTGAAACCAGCACTGCGAACAACATGGCAACCAAAGCATATTGCCAGCCCCATAGAACTATATAAATAAATATCAATCAAGTAATATGCATCAAGACTTAAGATGAAATAGCAAGGACTTTCCCCCTCCTCCCACCCCAAAACTGTAATCTAACACAAACAGTCAAGTCTTATTTTAATTTGTTCCAGGGCTATGCTGGTGCCAGGAAGCTAAATCAAAATCTCACTCCACTCCTAGCTGTTGACAGTATTGTTTTCAGAATTCAAGTATTCACTGCTAGTTTCTGACAACAGTTTTTGTGGACTTGGACTGTGATAAAAGACTTGTTTGATATCCAGCTCAGTGTTGCCCAGCAAGCTCCCCACTCCAAAAAACAGACAGACCACTTTAGTTTTCTTATGTGTGTACACTAATTTAGCACCTGGAGGCCAGGATCTCATTGTGCTAGGCACTGTACAAATATACAACAAAGAGATAGAGGTCAAACTTTTCAGGGCAGGGACTAAGCATAAGACCATCGATGACTAGTGGAGACAGTAAAGATTTCAAGGCCAGAATGGATCGTTATGACAAGGAACACAAGGAAACAATGAAAAAGTCCTAGCCAGCATGAAGATCTGTGGCCACACTACACCAGCTGCCTAGCCCTGAACCAGATGCTCCGTTTCCCTGCAGTAATGTGGTTATTTACACTGCTGCAAAGAGGCTGGAAAACCTTGCTGAATAAGAATGTGGTACTCTCACTGATGCAAATGATTCCAGGGAGGCAGGGCAGTGGAGAATAAACCCCTTTATTTTGTATTATGGGGGCTGGGGAGGGGGGAATATGGGGAGTACAGGGGAAAAGGAGAACTCCTGCTTCCATTTCTCCCACCTCCAATTAATGCAGGATTTTGTGGTGGAAATGCTTAAGCTTATCTTGCCATACTCCCCCACTCCTTTTACACGTAACACCTGGGACTTACCTCAGGGCTTCAGCAGTTGCCTGCTACCACCCTCTCATAAGGCTGAACCCTGTTGCCAATTATACTATCAGTAATACTTGAGCAAACATGCTGCCATTAATGGCTTTGCACAGGTATCATTGACTGGAATTTAGAAGACTGTGATGTCAATGCACTGCAAAATAACAGACTCCAGCTCTCTCTCCCTCAGCTGAGGCCACTCCGCAGGGCTAACAGGAGTAAAAATTATAGATTTATTTTTGTCAGTAATGTGGGTAGATACAATTCTGAACACAAGTAGGGAGCAAATCTGTTCAATGAGAAAGTGCCATTCACATAGCCACTTTTCAGGCAAGAATCACACTTCAATTGTAGCCAACCACTAGCCAGTTCTGTAAGAATGACAACATTAGTGGAATATACTGGGGATCATTTGTTTAGGGAATATACTGAGGTAGAGACAAAAGAGAAGACGGAATCCTGATTGCACTGAAGTCAATGGCAACACTCCCACTTATTTCAGTGGGGTCAGGATTTTACTCGGAATGTTTTCCAAGCCCTAGTACTACATATCATGGGCCAAATGCACCCCTGTTGTATCTCATCTCTTCAGAGGAGTTACACCAGGGCTGAATTAGGCACTGTGGGTTTCCTGCAGCAGGTGATGTGATATAAAGCTGCACAGCTGCATTTTGAAACCAAATGTTAAAGGAACTTGTTTTCAGCAAGCACAATCTTCTATCACTAGACTAGAATTTAGTCGATTTTTCCAGATCATCATACAATTGGCAGTTATTACAATCAACATGATTATCTTTAAATTACCTTTTAAAATGTATTTTGTTGTGTAAGCAAGAAATAATCCCTCTCTCTCCTGAGAGAAAGATATTCAATTACTTAAATTGAATTTTTCCTGGGATTACGTTTTGCCTTACATCTCTGTAGCAATTTAAAAAAAACAATGTAAAAGGTTTATTTAGCAGACACAAATACAAACTCTAGGCTCCATTCACATCCCTGCTTGAAATCAAAGGAAGGCTCTATAGCCTATATCTACTGCACCAATACAGAATACACACCCACAACACACACAGACGATCTGATCCAAAGCACACTAAAGAAAGACTTCCGTTGACTTCAAATGTACATTGAATTAAGTCCAGAGAGCAGATAGTGATAAGCCCAGAGCCATAAGACGTTCCTTCATCCTGGCTAAGAAAGAGTCTCACGAGCCAAGAGGTCTAGGTTCTATTACTCCCTCCATCTCAGGCTATGTCTATGCTGCGCAGCCTATGTTGGTATAGCTATGCCAGCATAACCCCCCAGCGTCCATGCTACCTACGCTGACAGGAGTTTTTCTGCTATAGGAACACCACCTAGGCAGTAGCTGTGCCAACAGAAGCATTCCTTTTTATTTACATATGTTGACAAAACCTGTAGATGCGTCTATGTCCAAACAGGGTGTGCTTTCTTTCACACCCTGACTGACACAGCTATGCTGGTATAAGTTGAGCTTGAGCATGACCATCGGCAAATCACAGTCTCACTCTTTGTGCCTTAAGCCAGGTCTACACTACAGACCTATATAACTACAAATCCACACTCCTGAGTGACATAACTGCCCCACATAGATAGCACTATGTTGACAGGAGAATGTCTCCCATTGACATAATACCACCTCTCAGGGAGCTGGAATAACTACAATGATGGGAGAAGCTCATCTGTTGGCGTTAGTAAGGTCTCCACTTACGTACTACAGCAGTGCGGCTGCACCAGTGCACTGTTTTAAATGTAGACCTGCCCTTAGTTTTCCCACTCATAAAATGATTATACTTCACAGAGGTATTGCAAAACTGAATTCAATACACACATAGCTCTTTAAAATCCTTGGATTGGAAGGCACTAGCGAAGTGCAATCTATTACTAGATATTCACTAAGGGCCTCATTCTGCACCGTGCTGAGCACCCTCAACTTCCACTGAAGTTATCTGGAGTCAAGGGCACTTAGCATCTAGCAGTGTAATCATCTATTTCTGCAGAATGAACCATTACAATATAAATCATAGTTCAAGGATCAGGGAGGAAAACCTTGGTTCCCCAGCTCCACACACAGAGGCCTCTATCACTGAAACTAAAAAAGATTATTCTCTTAGCTTATCATAACAATAGGTCCTTTATCCTCTTCATTGGCCAGTTACTAGAGGGGGACATAACTCCCCCACAAAAAAACAATGCATTCCAGCAAAAATCAAGTCCCAAATTACACACCCCTTGAAAAATAAAAGTATAATAGCTGTGCCAGTACTACAGCCTGCGTGTGCATGTAATGTGTCTTTGGGTGGATCACCAGCAACAGAAATTGAAACCAGGATCTATGGTTCTAAAAGTATGAGCTGCTACCGCTTGAGCTAGACGTGGAGGACCTGCTAAGTATACCTGTAGCAGGCTCATCAACCTCTCTATGTGGTCCAACCACCGCTAGTAGGGGACAACCCGCCACACTGAGTGGGGATGGGCTAGACTTGGAAAGAACTGCAGCTCAAAAACACTATTATAGATTCATAGATTATAAAGGCCAGAAGGTACCACTGTGACCATCTAGACTGACCACCTGTATAAAACAAGCCATGGGACTTCCCCAAAGTAATACTTGTTTCAACTAGAGCAGATCTTTTAGAAAAACATCGAAGTGATTTAAAAATTTCCAGTGATGGAGAATCCAACACAATCCTGGGTAAATTGTTCCAGTGGTTAATTATCCTCACTGTTAAAAATATTCACCTTACTTTTAGTTCCCTACACAGCTGTACAAAGACAGCTTTAACTCCCAGCGCTGTACAGCTGCAAGTGTAGCCAAACCCAACTGACCGCATGGTCATGATAAACCCAAACATTCTCCCAGTCCTGAAGTTTAAAGTTGGTCCCTCCTGCTCTAGCCTTCGGACAGCCAGTCACTTTGCACTTCTCCTGCACCTACTCAGCCCCTTCACACTGTCAGCCTCCCTTATCTACCTTTCCCTCCCATTTGGAGAAGCTTAAGACACCTCCCAATGCTGTATGAAAACACACTCCTTCTGCATCGATGCCTGTGCTGGGCCAAGATACAGCAGACTCCTCCCTGTTGGCAGCAAGCCTAGCAGTGACTATGCATGTCCCCATGTGCTGCAGGTAGCTGCATTCCCCACTCAGATCAGCCCCACTGTAATAATAGTTATATTATCCAGCACTATAATGGAGAAGGACATTCATTAGCACAACAGATCAATGTGGCAAAGACCAGCCACATGCTGGGATCCAGTAGCATAAGGTTACTGTAAGGGAGTGGGCATAGGTGGTCTGGCCTAGCAGTCATAGCTAGGATGGTCTTCACACATCAAGGCTGGCCACAAGACAGTAGTTCATAAGCAAGAGTCAGAGGAATGGCTACAGCCAAGTTCAATAAGCAAGAGTCAGAGACTGGAGATCAGAAGACAAGATGTGGTCAGGAATTACAGCAGTTCAAAAACCTGTGTGGTTGCCTAGCCAGCTTCCCAGGGCACTTTCCAGTGTTAAAATAATGCAACTTGATCAATCAGAGGGCTGCTGGACACTGTCACTCTGGACCTTTCGGGCAGTACCAATCTCCACAATGTGAGCTAGATGTGGCTCTGCCTGCCCTCCCAATGGCAGAGTGAGAATGTCATCCCCCGGTGCTGCAGAGCTGGGTTCTAGTCCCACCGGCTCCTTATGGCAACAGAGGGGCCTGAGGCAAAAAAACAGACAAAGAAGAAGGGGAGAGTATGACAGATCTCAGCTTCTATACTAGGATTATTTGGTCTACATAAGCAAAAAAAAAAATGCCATTAGTACATTTGTTTGAGCTATGCCAAGTACACAGCTACCTAAAACTTTTTTTAAACATAAGAATGGCCATACTTGGCCAGACCAATGGTCTACCTAGCCCAGTATTCTGTCTTCCCACAGTGGCCAATGCCAGGTGCTTCAAAGGGAATGAACAAAACAGGGCAATTATCAGGAGCATTGATCACTTGTCACATAGGTATCGACTGTCAGTGATCTGGGGATGGAGCACCCATGAGGGAAAAAATAGTGGGTGCTGAGCATTGACTGGCAGTCCCCCGATCAGCTCCTCCTCCTCCCCCCAGTCCCTCCCGCCCACCATGGAACAGCTGATCTGCGGTGTGCAGGAGGTGCTGGTGGGGAGAAGGAGCAAGAGTGGGGCAGGAAGAGACAGGGTATGGGTGGAGTAGGGCAGGGGCAGTAAGAGGCAGGGTGGAGGTGGACCCTTGGGGGAAGGGGTGGAGTGGGGACAGGGCCTAGGGCAGATCCAGGAGTCGAGCACCCCCCCGGCACATTAGAAAGTCGGCGCCTCTGCCTTGTCATCCAGGCCAAGTTTCTGACAGATCATTTATGAATATGTTCAACAGCACTGGTCCCAGTACAGATCTCCGAGGGACCCTGCTACTTTCCTGTTTCCACTGTGAAAACTGAATGTTTATTCCTACCCTTTGTTTCTGATCTTTTAACTAGTCATTGATCCATGAGAGGACCTTTTCTCTTATCCCACAACTGCTTATTTTGCTTAAAAAGGTTTTGATGAGGGACTTTGTCAAAGGCTTTCTGGAAATGGAAGTACATTGTATCCAATAGATCAGCCTTGTCCACATGCAGAGAATTCTTTCCTGAGTGCTGGCTGGTAAGTCTTGCCTACATGCTCAGGGTTTAGCTGATCGCCATATTTGTGGTCGGGAACGAATTTTCCTCTGGGGCAGATTGGCAGAAGCCCTGGAGGTTTTTCGCCTTCCTCTGCAGCGAGGGGCATGGGTCACTTGCTGGTGGATTCTCTGCAGCTTGAGGTCTTCAAACCACAATTTGAAGACTTCAATGACTTGGACATAGGTTAGGGGTTTGTTATAGAAGTGGATGGGTAGGGTTCTGTGGCCTGCTTTGTGCAAGAGGTCAGACTAGATGATCATATTGGTCCCTTCTGACCCTAAAGTCTATGAGTCTATGTTTGTTGACCTCCTCAAAAGAATTCTAATAGATTGGCAAGGCATTATTTCCCTTTACAAAAGCTTTGTTGACTCTTCCCCAACAAATCATGTTCATCAGTGTCTGATAATTCTGTTCTTTACTATAGTTTCAACCAATTTGCCTAGTAGTGAACTTTATGTGACAACTGTCCTACTGAATAGACCAGATTCATTGACGGTCTGATTCTCTGAACTACTCAGCACTCTGAAAGTCCCACTAAAGAAACAAAGTTGTGGTTGTTCAGATGACTCCCTAAAGAGCATTTGTCTGGGAATTGCTATCAGTGATCACAATTTTGTGCTACACTAAAAAGTATAGTGCTAACGGGGCAGATTCAATGTATTTCATGTAATAACTCTCCTTCCCTGAAATTATTTTGCAACTCTATGTTTATCAGCTAAATTAAGCATTAAAGAACAATAATAGAACAATTTGTTTTCAGATTATGCAGGATTCCAGTAATAAAGGTTACTAATGGTTCATTTTGATGCCCTGGGTAGCTAATTTAACCTTTTTTCCTCATTATAAAGACAATTCATTTAATTTGAAGAGGCCACATTCTTTCTACTTTTATTAGGATTTGGCCCTTATCCAGCATGTCTTAATCAAAAGGCTTATTTTTGCCTGGCTATTAAAGCAAATCTAGTTATTATAGGGATAGTAAATTACAACCAAAAGGGAGAATTTTGTTTCTACCAAAAATTTGCATTGCTACATGTGCATAAAAGGAGGAGATATTTTCGGTTCATTGGCATCAAGTCATTTCTAGCTCAATTGAGTAATTTTAGAATAGCATGATCCTTTCCGCTAGCAACATGGAGAAATGTATGTTGTTTACTTTGAAGGACACCAACTACTTTTTATTCCCCTCTCCCTTCAGAGAAAAAAGCCTGACAAATACATTAGGCTAAAACACAAAGTGGCAAACAGCAAAGACTACCAGATTTACAAAGTATCTTTTATTGCTAAGATGGACTTCAAACTTGGAACGTTCATTAGGTTAGTTGGATGTTTAGTTGAATGATCAGATTATGGCCAAGATTGTTACTTGATCTGCACATCTGAGCTGGATACTAACAGATGTAAGGCACCACTTGCTTCCCTCTACGAACTACCTACATCACTGGTCTATAAATGTGCTGAAGAGTAGTCTCCATATGATGTTGCTCTCCTATGTGTGCAGATGTGCAGGGAAATGGTCAGAACCGTGGCTCTGCCTCCAACATGCCAACTAGCAGCTTCATCAAGCATAAAGGAGGAAGTAATCTGCTACTAGCATGGGCCTGTAGTAATTTTTCCCCCCTATTCTGCTCCTCAAGAAGTGCCACAGCTATTCTCCACCTCTCACTATGGTGGAAAAGAAATGTTTTAATCTAATGCTAATTTAGTCTGATGTGAAATAAAGGGAATGTAAACGTCTAACGTCACTCTTTTACAATACTCTGCATGTTAACAAAACTGAGAGGCACAAAGGATAGATTTTCAAAATGTATTTATTTATGTGCTCAAAGAGGCAGATATGCATTTTTGAAAATCTCACTACATGCCTAAGCAAGTTAGGCATCTGACTCATATGCCTTTCAATCCTACTACATGACTATCTGCTTCTTTAGGTGCCTAAATACTTTTGAAAATCTGGCCCCAAGTATGCTATGAGTTTATCATGAGTGATTTTCAGTGGGCCCTCCATAGTCTTTACTTGTGTACTGTATGTGCAACTTTCAACAAGCATACATCCATAGGTGCACATTTATGTGCTAGATCCTGGCAGAATTTTCCCATGCAAGCTCATTTGCCCAAATGGAATTTAGCTTGGAAAAAATGCTGTTATGTGCATAAGCACGTGTTAGTTCACAAAAGTGCATACATGCAAGCAGAGTCTGAAAATTAGACCCAACGTTGTTCCTACTGATCTCCCTACACATTCAGATAAGTGTAGTCAGGTAGTTACACACACTCCATTATCTGGTGCCTTATTTTGTCATATAAAGATTAATCTTTGCGTTAGTAGTTTGAATTTACATCCATCTTTACTCAATATGGTAGCATTTATCTTTTGCTGTATTCCCAGAGCAGTAGCAGAAACGTGACACAGAAGTCAATTGACACACTCTGTCCTCCCTGAGCTCCTATCACTCCCCTCTTCACTCAAGTGTAACCCTTTTACTGCCCTTGGAACAAGCTGATTTTTCACAGTGAAAATGAAAGGGATGGGAAAATGAAAAGACAAGCAGATGCGGACTAAATCGAGATGTAACCCATGTCTGCCTGTGATGTCTATAGGAGCTGTGCTGCCTACAAGGATTTTACAGCCACATCATGGTTGGGCAGGTGAGGGGAAATAAGGAAGTAGCCCTTACACACCCATACCCCAAGATTAAGCTAGACAGTTAATACCTATAATGCTGTTTGACAAGGGTAGGAGTTTGACAAACCCCATCCCAACTGCCATATATGAATACGACATCAAGTGAGTGATAGGCTTAATCTGTCCAGTCTCTATGTAATACTGGACCCCTGTAGGTATTAGAGAAGACTTAGTACTGAGGTCCTAGCAGAGGAGTTAGGGGAAGGTTAGGATCCACAGGAATTCTTGATGACAGGGATAAGTTAGGAGCATTTCCGTGTGAGCTTCCCCACTCTCTGGGTCATGAGTGGGTTTAGGATACCTGCCTCACAGCCCCCTTTTGGACAACAGCCCCACTACTACCACAGTTGGTTGGCCCATGGCACAACTGTTTCATAGAGCCTGAGAGAACTTTTTGCCCATACTACTATGTAAACCTGGGTCAGATTTTATCCCGTAGAGCAGAACTGTGGCTGGTACTGAAAGATAGGAGAGAGGCTCCCCTAGCATGAAAGCCTACTACAATTTTTAAACCATTTCAGTTATGCGATACGTTTCTTTGCCAAAATATTCATGCCTGCCGGAAAGCGTGCATGAACCATATTTCCATCCATCATTGTAAGTATTAACAAACATGGGTCTTGTAAAATCAGTGTAAATTGCAGGTATCTGAAAGTAGCTTTTGTTACAAGTTTGTGTTTTATGAATATTTACTTCAGACTCCCCCCGTGGATTCTGCTGAGTCATACAGAAACAAAGTAGTAGCTAGGAAAGCACATCTACCAGTGCCCACCTCTTGAAATTGATTGTGAAAGATACCTTGGCCTGAATCCCTATCCATTTTTTTTTTTTTAAGAGGAGAGAAGTGTAAAAAACAAAAAAAAAACAAAAAACCCACACCCCTTCAAAGTCTTCACCATGGGGGAAAAAAATCTTACTGAACCCAGATCCTGTGTCTAAGCCTCATGGTAGTGTTTGATGTTGGCTTGCATGGAAGTGAGCACCTTCAACTGCTATTGTGAGAAATGGGTGCTATCTGGGTAGCAGCTCTCAGGCCTATGTGGACAAGACCTAGCATGGTCAGGAATCAGATCCATTTATACCAAGAAACACCTTTGGAATCCAAGTAATGGCATTACACATAGGTGAATATTGGCATTGCGGCTGTCGATTAATTTGTTTTTGAGTAAATCATGTGAGTTAGCGGCAATTAATCACAGTGTTAATCACATTATTAAACAATAGAATACAAATTGAAGTGTATTAAATATTTTGGATGCTTTTCTACATTTTCAAATATATTGATTTCAATTACATTACAGAATACAAAGTGTACAGTGCGCACTTCATATTACTACAAATATTCACATTGTAAAAAATATATTTTTTCAATTAACCTAATACAACTACTGTAGTGCAAGCTCTTTATCATGAAAGCTGATCTTACAAATGTAGAATTACGTACCAAAAAAAACTACATTCAAAAATAAAACAAAATGTAAAATTTTAGAGCCTACAAGTCCACTCAGCCCTAGTTCTTGTTCAGCCAATCATTCAGACAAACAAGTTTACCTACCTGTGCAGGAGATAATGCTGCCCTCTTATTTACAGTGTCACCTGAAAGTGAGAACAGGCATTCGGATGGCACCATTGTAGTCTATGTCACAAGATATCTATGTGCCAGATGCGCTAAAGATTCATATGTCCCTTCATGCTTCAACCACCACTCCAGAGGACACGCTTCCATGCTGATGACAGGTTCTGCTCGATAACAACCCGAAGCAGTGTGGACTGACACATTCATTTTCATTACCTGAGTCAAATGCCACCAGCAGAAGGTTGATTTTCTCTTTTGGTGGTTAGGATTCTGTAGTTTCTGCATCGGAGCATTGCTCTTTAAAGACTTCTGAAAACACGCTCTACACCTCGTCCCTCTCAGATTTTGGAAGGCACTTCAGATTTTTAAACCTTGGATTGAGTGCTGTAGCTATCTTTAGAAATCTCACATTGGTACCTTCTGCGTGTTTTGTCAAATCTGCAGTGAAAGTGTTCTTAAAACAAACAACATGTGCTATGTCATCATCCAAGACTGCTATAACATGAAATATATGGCAGAATGCTGGTAAAACAGAGCAGGAGACATACAATTCTCTCCCCAAGGAGTTTAGTCACAAATTTAATTAATGCATTATTTTTTTTTTCCCAACTAGCGGCATCAGCATGGAAGCATGTTCTCTGGAATGGTGGTGAAGCATGAAAGGGCATACTAATGGTTAGTGTATCTGACATGTAAATACCTTGCCATGCGGCTACAAAAGTGCAATGTGAACACCTGTTCTCACTTTCGGGTGACATAAATAAGAAGCAGTATCTCCCACAAATGTAAACTAACTTGTTTGTTTTAGTGATTGGCTGAACAAGAAGTAGGTCTGAGTGTATTGTAGCCTCCAAAGTCTTATATTGTTTTATTTTTGAGTGCATTTATGACAAAAAATAAATCTACATTTGTAAATTGTGCTTTCTTGATAAAGAGATTGCACTACAGTACATGTATGACATGAATTGAAAAATACTATTTATTTTGTCTGTCATTTTTACAGAGCAAATATTTGTAATAGAAAATAATAAAAACTGAGCACTGCACACTTTGTATTCTGTGTTGTAATTGAAATCCATATATCCGAAAATATAGAAAAAGATCCAAAATATGTAATACATTTCAATTGGTATTCTACTGTTTAACAATGCAATTAAAACTGCAATAATCATGATTAAAAAATTAATCACGTGATTTAAAAAAATGTAATCGCTTGATAGCCCTAGTTGCCATTAACTCCTGGACAATGGATTCCAAACAGCGACAAAGAGAAAAGGATTATAGCGGGATTTGACTCCCTTTTGCCTGACTTCACATCAGTTGGACTGCAGCCCCTCAGACACTTAACAGGCAGCTGTCTGCCAATGCACAGGGAAAATGAGATGAATGCATTCAAATTAGTCATAATTTACTGAGAAATGTATTCTGAATAAGATACATAAACCCAAGGGAATGGTAAGTGTAATTATTTTTGTGAATCAGATTCTCAGTCATTAGCCTGTAGCCATAAAATGCCATTCTCATAATTCACTCTACCATTTTGGAAATGGTTCTTTAAAAGGTAAATTAATTGCTGGAATAGAGTGAGTTGCATGTTGATCACCTCTTTGAAAGGCTCACATCCGAGCCTGTTCTTCAGTAGAAGCATTACTTGCGTACTTACATATGCAGCTATGAGAGTAGTTTCACCCACTATTTTTTGTTGTGGTTTCAAGTGAAGTAGACTGAGCCTGAAATACTAATTACAGTGTGTGAAGCAAGAACCACCACGTCATTCTTCTTCTCAAAGCTTCATTTTAGAACTCAACATGCTAATCCACCACCATTTTGTAGATCCTTTGTGGTTTGACAGAAGCCCCTGTGCTTGGGGAGTGTAGCTTTAAGGGCTGAGCTCCCCAGGAGAGCCTGAGTGAAGCACAGAGAAGCTCTTGTTACATACACAGGCTGCTAGATGGAAGGAACCAGACACAGAATAAAGCAGAGCTTTTGCAAGCTGAGTGATCACTGAACACCACAGCCCTTTCCTCCTGGAGGCACATACACACAGACATTCATTTAGGGAGGGGTCCTTGAATACATTCTTGTTCTGTGTCCAGCCACTACCATTATCTGCAATGGAAGAATCCATTCAATATTATCCTTGTATTCTTAGGGGACATCTCTGCTCCCACATGTTTTGACATACCCCTGTCATGTGTCTAACTAGCCTCGTGTCAAACTAAAATCCCATGGTCCTGGCACTCCAAACCTGGATTACTTGTCAATGTTGTCATATTGCCCAGATATGCTTGCTATCACTTGTGTTTGAATATGCCCTTGTCATTCTTCAGCCCCCATTAAATACAAGCATGGCACATTTCACTCCACTTAGGAGGACAGAGCACATCAGAGGTTTAGGTAACTTTACTCCATAAATCAGAAGAAACAGGATCCCTCCAAAGAACTACAGCTTCAACTCTACCTAATCCAGACATCTGAAATGCTTAGTCTCCCTTGCCCTGAGAAATAGGTGTTCTGAAGTCATGTGGCTATACAAGTGCTTGTCACTAATCTAGTCTACAATGGAATGATACAGTAGAAAATTCAGTCAATAGCATATTGCCAGCAGCCTGACATCTATGTATGCAAGGGTAAGCAATGGAATAGTATCCCAGGGAATTTTCCCTGTTTCTATACTACCTTGGTGGTATTGAATAGCAAAAGGATTGTGCCCCCTCCCCAGCTCCCTTTATCCAGGTGCCTGCCTGACCTCGAGGACTCCTCTTCCTCTCCCCCATGGGGCAGAGTCCTCATAACCTCAATAATGCTGGCCCTAGGATCCCTGGGGGGGCTTAACCCACACTCTCATCATGGGTTGCTCAGGTCATGGGCTACGGTGTCCACATTCCAGCGTACTCTCTCCTCGCCAGACCCAGTGATCACCACATTGAGTTTAAATCATATACAAAATGTATTAAACAGCCATTGCAAAAACAGAAGGGAAAAACTGAAAAGATTAAAGGATGAAGGAACCCTACCCTTTGGGCACAGGGAACACCATAAACAACAGGCTCTGGGACTCAGGAGAATTCACAGCTTATTCCTCACACCTGATACCACAGGTAAGACACCTGCTCTGGTGGTGGCTACACACCCTCAGGCTCTAGATAGTGGAACCCTTCTCCCCAGTATCAGCCCATAGGTGCTGGAAGTAGGAGCACCCCATCTCCCCCCAGCTTGAAGTGCTTTTCGTTATACATAGCCTTTACAGTTTGGTTCAATGCTCTCAGCACCCCCACTGTACAAATTGTTTCAGCACCTCTGTATCAGCCCTCTCAGAGTTCTCATCCCCACCCTCCAAGTCCAGTCTTCAAGGCCCTCTTGTCTTGTCCGGAGAAGTCCCCCTCTATTGGGTCCTCTCTGTGCAGGGTACCCGCATCATTCTCTCCAGCCAGGTACTGTACCTTTCTCCAGTTTACTTGCAGCACAGTGGGCACCTCTGCAATCCCAGCTCGGGTCCCACGGCTCCACACTGTAACACTGTCCTGGCTCACCATTGGCACAGCTGGTTTCCACTCCTCCAGCTCCAGACTGATGCTCTGGCCTGCTGCATTCTTCCCAGCTCTGCCTTACTCTGCTCTTGCAGCCCCAGTTCACATAGAAGACAGGCCCCGGGCTTTCAACTCCCTCATTTACTCCAGGGGGAAATCTGCGTCACTGCACATGCGCAGAATTCATGTCCCCCACAGATTTCTTTGCTCCCTGCAAAAAAGTGACTTTCTGACAAGGAAGCTGCAAGAGCAGTCACACACCACTCCCTAACAGTGCAGGTATAATGTTTTGGGCCCCCAGAGCAGCTGGCAGACAGGTAAAACACCGTGGGGCTAGGGACACCCCAGCCAGTGACTCCTACCCGGAGATGAGATCAGCTGCTAGTCCCAGCTGGGTTGGAGGCAGAAAAGGACGAGACTTCCTCTTCCCCTGCAAGGAGTGGCTGGGGCTGTGTCAGACCCACCCCCAGAAATCTCACTCAGCTGTAGGAAGCTCAGCATCCTCCCCTGCTTCCTGTCCCCATGTCTCCTTAGTTGTGGGGGGATGGGTTCACTGTCAGGGGAGCTGCTACCCCATCCACCCAACTCCTGTGCATCCAGACCTTCCATACCCAGACACCCCTGCCAAGCCTCACTCAGTACATCCAGACCCCACCCCAGCCCTCCATACTCATACCCCATCTGACTGAACCTCATCCCCTGTACCCAGACCCCCTGTCTCCAGACCCACATCCCTGCACCTAGACAGCCCACTGAGCTTCCTGTACTCAAATCTCCACCCCCTGCATCACCAAGCCCTCATGCCATCCAGAACCCCTCATGCCACTGACAGCCAACTAGCTGCACCAAGAATCCCACCCACCAAGCTCCACTCCCCCAGCACCCCCACTAACACCCAGATCCCTCCACTGAGCCCCAACAACCTTCACCTGGAAGCCTCTGCAGAGTCCCAGTCCCCTGCACCTGGAACCCCTGCAATGATCCTCTGTGCATCTAGATCCTCCCACACCTAGACTCCCCCCCCCCCACTGAGCTGCCTGCACCCTGATTGTCCCACACGGAATCCTCTCACTCCACACCTGGGTCCCCCCACACTTGGATCCTGCCTGGTTGAGCCTGCCTGCCCCACACCTGGTTCAGAGGGGCAGGGCCCCAGGGTGTTTCTAGGGCAGGCCCAGGCCTTGTGCTGTGTCAGGGTCAAGTGCAGCATCACCACTGAGTCTGCATCCTAATGGTGGGAGTAGGGGCCTCAGAGTGATCTTCCACCTTCATGCAGCCAGTGGCCTCTGCTGCCCATTGCCATGCTGGAGCCTCTGCCTTTATTTATTGACAAATAAAACTTGCACAATTTTAAAATAGTGCACACAGAATTAATTTTTTTGCACAGAATGCCCTCAGGGGTACTCATTGGCCTGCCCACCCTGTCAATCCAGTGACTTGGAGTCCTAGTCTCTTGCTATTGGCCCTGGGGACCTGTCAGTCAGCCCACCCTTCCCTTTTCTCTTGGTATTGGGACATGGCCAACCAAAGAACCCACTAAGATTTAGTAAGGGGCCAGCAGCCCCCTTAGACAAAGCAGGCACTACTGGCTTTTAGTTATCCAGCTGGTAGTCCATGGGCTGGATCTGGCTCGTGAGATGATTCTATCAGGCCCTCAGGGAGACCGCCATTTTGTAGAACCAAATGGTGCCCTCTACACAGTGTATCTCACATGCACCAAACAGTGCAAGGTCACACCACATGGAGACACCATTTTGAATTGCTTAAGGCATGCAATCAGTTGTTGCATGCCTTACTAAAACTGTCACAGCACACCACTGCATATTGTTCTTGGATTTATGGAGTTTCCTCCATTAGATCTATTTCACTTTGTCTCCGAATTGTAATGTTCTCTTTGGTCATATTAAGCACAGATTTCATATTACAACCATGTCATGGACATCTGGTCACCCTATGTAAGCTGTACTAACAGCAACAGCAGCACTATAGTCACACAACAGCTCTTCAACTCAAAGCAAAAACCACATTTCTGTTTGTGTAGACTAAGACCTGAACTATGCAGTGCCTTTCTGAGTCTTGCAGTGTTTAACAAACAGGTGTAAACTGACATAATTCTATTTACGTTTGCAGTGTTGTTGTAGCTCTGTTTGTCCAGGATATTAGAGAGACAACATGGGTGAGCTAATATCTTTTATTGGACCAACTTTTGTCAGTGAAAGAAAAGATTTCAAGCTATCCAGAGCTCTTCAAGTCTGGGAAACATACTTGGAGTATCACAGTTAAATACGAGATGGAACAGATTGTTTGGCATAAATACTTAACCGGTATTGTAAGAGAGCATTCAAAGTGAAGTGGCCAGTTAATACCTGTGCAGTCATACGACAAGAAAGGGGGATTAGTGGGTTAGAGAGTGTTGTAATAAGCCATAAACCCACTGTCTTTATTAAGACCATGATTTTTAGAGTCTAGCAAAGTTATGAATGTAAGCTCCAAGGCTCATCTTTTGAAGGTGTTGTGCAGGTTTCCTTTGAGGATGAGGACTGAGAGGTCAGATATGGAGTGATATGTTTTGTGAAAAAGGTTTGCTCATGGGTAATGTGGTGTTTTGATCTTATCGTTTTTCTCTGTGAGTTCATTCAGCTCCACTTTCATCCACATAGTTGTTACCGGAACATTTCATGCATTGGATGAGGTACCCCACATGTTGTGATAGGCATGCCTAAGACCCATGGATCTTGAAAAGTGACCTTCCTGGGACTACTCACTTGTATAAGGACTGGGCCTTAGTTTGATTTACACTTCATAATGGCATTGTGCATACTATTCTGCTAGCCATTCTAAAACAAAATTAATCCATCTAAAGAAGAGTAAATATGATATGCTAAGAAATATGCTACTGCCTGAACTCTAAGGGAAATTGAGCCTTCTTCGCAATGGTATTTGCATGTTCAGAAAACCTGTAATCTAGGTATGTGTAAAAATTTGTACCATAATATTCCCTATATCTTCCATTTTCTCCTTCCAAGCCTTCCTCCTAATCCATCCCCCATTTTCTCTCCCCTCTTTTTCCCCTTTGGTATCTCATCCTCTATTTCTTCCTATTTACCCATTACTCCTCCTTCAACAGCCAATCCCCTAAACCAAGAGACCCACACATTGCTTGAGTAGCTAAGCTAAAAAAAAATTACTTCCATGAGGTATGCACATTCCCTCTCTGCACCCTACAACATGACCTTATTGAGCTGACCCTTGTTTCATTGCTTTATCCTGCCTATTGTCTGTCACCACTAGTCTATTCCTAGATTATAAAAACTCCTTTGAGGGAGGAAGAGCCCATTATGTGTATTGTGAACTCTAAGACAGCTAGTGCTGAATAAATGTTTAACGATGTTATGCTGAAAGGTGCTAATGGCTGCCATCAGGTGGGTTTTGTATTCAAAGACAATCAGGGACCTCATTAAAGCCAGTGGATATGCTCAAAAGAAGGAGCAATCAAGACCCTTTATGGAGTAAAAACAGCTGCAGACAATGGGGCTACTGCCTGAGGCAATAGGCCACATGGCAGGTCACAGCTAAACTGTGTGGATTAAGGGGTTTCCCTGATTGCCAGTGCATAGGCGTGGGGTAAAACGATTGGTTATAGGCTACGGTGGGTGCTAAAAGCAGCAGGAAGCCAGCTGAAGGAGTTGTAAGTATGATATTGAAAGGAAGCAAAGAGTTCATTGCAGTGGCAGATTTGGCGGTTGTGAGCAAGAAAATTGCCATTTCAAAATAAAGAAGATTGTACAAAGAATTTACCTGCTTCATATCACTGATTTCTCATCTTAATGGAAACAGTCCTGCAAAGCCCCAAATCTTGGCTACCCACTTGGGGTAGCGAGGGAATAATAAATATGATTTCCTGGCTTTCTTTCAACCAATTGGTCATTAAAATAAGAGGATGAAGGGGTGATTTTACTGACTGACACCCACCAACTTTAATGGGAAGAATTGTTCCATTAAAATCACAGCAATTAAAGAGGGTAAAGATGTATTCGCTTATCTAGCCTAGCCTACTGCCAGTAACAGTGACTGCCTATCGGATTTTCTCCAGTGCATTTAGAAGTTCAGTTTTAGGCAGTAGGACTCTAAACCACTTCCACTGGGAGATTATTCAACAGTTTAGGACATATTCCATACTAGTCTACTTCGGTTCTTAGTCGCACATCCATTGACTTCCATCACTGCACAAAAGGATATGATATTCCTCCTCCATTCCTCTCACCAGGAAAAATGTGCATATGGGACCAGTTTTCCAGCTGGTGTGAATCAACATAGCTCCACCAATGGACATGTGCTTATTTGCACCAGCTAAAAGAAAAAATCTAAATCACAGAAGAAACTTCATAAATGCAAGATCAAGATGCTAGTTTGACTGAATGTTATATAGTATCATTCCATTGTGGACTAGATTAGTGACAAGCTAACAAGTAGCCTTGCAAGAAACCAGAAAGGAGAAATTTCAGAATCCTACTTCTAATGGCACGGGAGCCTACGCATTTTGCCTTTGCTTTGTTTTCATTTAGGAAGTTCTCCTACTATCCAGCCCAAGTTTAATCTTTTCTTAAGAGATTACCTCTTTTCACCTACAGTGGTTACACATCCTTGACTACGTATTTGCATTTACATCCTTATACAATTGCAGGCTATTCTACTCTCTCAAGTGAGAGTTTAGTCACCCTATAAAATTCTTCCCTTCCAGCCAAAGGATTCTTCTCTGAACTCCTCGCAATCCTTCTAAATTCCAATATGCTGTGAATTTAACCCCCATATGATATTTATCTTCCTAAGTCTAAGACATGAGTGAATTCTACTTTAATTTTGGTAAGAAAAATAAGGAACAATGGAGCGAATCCTCATTATTTACAGCAGCTTCACAGCAATGTAATTCTATTGACTGCTTAGGAGTAATCCTGATTTACTCTGGAAAAAAAAAATCAAACAAATAAACAGTGTTTTTAGAGAGCTCATAGAAGGCATGAAAAGAAAGCAACCTAGTTCAAATGCTCTGGTGATGAGCACAGTGTTAGAACCTATATAGAATAGAAAAAGCAATTTGACCTTATTCCATTTAGGTACTCGCTCTTGTTTCCATTCTTCTTTTTCCTATCATAGCAAACAAATGCTGAGGACGACATTAATTAAAAGATTTCTTCAATTACAAATGTGCCAATAAGCCATTTTGTGAATACTCTGTCACGAACTCTATTCTTCACATACAGCAAATAATGCTGTCCAATAAATAGCATTAAAATGGTAATGTTAGCAATCCAAGTCCTTAATTGGCTGAATATATTTGCGAGCCAATGAGGGTGCTTGTGTAATCAAGATGCCCCTGTGTGTCTTAAAAGCAGAGCTTCTAACAGATGTCTTTAAAGGAGAGGGTGGGGGGAAGTGAATTTAAAAGGATTTTGCAAATAGGCTAATCTCAGTCTCTGTATGCATACATGCAAAAAGCAAGATATTCTCCCCCACGCTGCTTTGAAGTCTTTTGACCAAGACAGCATGGACCACAGGTGGCAGCTTATCCAGATGTCCCTAAGCTGTGAAAAATGAATTCCTGACCAAATCTTTAGTGTAAACATTTTATTCTTATAGGATTGGTAACAGTTGTTCAGTCTTGCATTAGGGTCTAGCGCTGCTCCCATGGAAGTCGATGAGAATTTTACCATTTGATTTCCATAGGATCAGGCTTGTCGTGTATGAATTAATTTCAGTTCGACATATGGAGCAAGCAAAGAGCAACTGAAAATTTGGTCTGTGATAAATTTTTTATTTCTCCCTTGCCATCCCAACATGCACACATTTCACATTTGAAAATTTAGACATGTCTGATCTTTCTGGCAGAGAAAAAGATTTGCAATATTGGATATGAGGTTTTCGGCTGGGCATTATGGGGGAAGGGGATTGTAATCTTTGTACCTTTAACCTATTGTCTTTCATTTAAGGTAAAAATGGTCAATGAATATAATCTTCAAAGAAAAAATTGGCAGTTTTCATTTATATAGTGTGAAAATGAGCAGACCAAGCTTTATTCCTCCTGGCCCTCACAGCTTTATCCATGAAATTCATATGCCATCTGATTTTGAAAAATATGCCTCTGAATTTCCTTTTTTCATCATTTGTTAAAAAAAAATCTAATCATTCAAGCGGCATAATCAAGATCTTGCAGATGATACCAAGCTGGGAGGGGTTGCAAGTGCTTTGGAGGATAGGATTAAAATTCAAAATGATCTGGACAAACTGGAGAAATGGTCTGAAGTAAATAGGCTGAAATTCAAGAAGGACAAATGCAAAGTACTCCACTTTGGAAGGAACAATCAGCTGTACACATACAAAATGAGAAATGACTGCCTAGGAAGGAGTACTGTGGAAAGGGATCTGGGGGTCATAGTGAATCACAAGTTAAATACGAGTCAACAGTGTAACGTCGTTGCAAAAAAAAGCAAACATCAATCTGGGATGTATTAGCAGGAGTATTGTAAGCAAGACACAAGAAGTAATTCTTCTGCTCTACTCCATGCTGATTAGGACTCAACTGGAGTATTATGTCCAATTCTGGGCGCCACATTTCAGGAAAGATGTGGACAAATTGGAGAGCATCCTGAGAAGAGCAACACAAATGATTAAAGCTCTAGAAAACATGACCTATGAGGGAAGATGGAAAAAATTGAGTTTGCTCAGTCTTTTCTTCTCCAGACTAAGAGGGGACATGATAACAATTTTCAAGTACATAAAAAGGTTGTTTGTTACAAGCAGGAGGGAGAAGAATTGTTGTTCTTAACCTCTGAGGATAGGTCAAGAAGCAATGGGCTTAAATGGTAGCAAGGATGGTTTAGATTGGACATTAGGAAAAACTTCCTAACTCTTAGCATGGAATAAATTGCCTCAGGAGGTTGTGGAATCTCTGTCATTGGAGATTTAAGAGCAGGTTAGACAAACACCAGTCAGGGATGGTCTAGATAATACTTAGTCCTGTCTTGAGTGCAGGGGACTAGACTAGATGACCTCTCGAGGTCCCTTCCAGTGCTATTATAATTTAGTTCACCTTTTATTTTTTTAGATGGTAAAGTTATTTATACATATAGGCTCTTTTATACACATTTGAACAAACACCATATGTACAAATGGATTTGGGAGCCTGGTACTGTACGCTGATATAGGATTTAAGTCATTGGGCCAAATCCTTAGGTTGTTGAACAGTTTCCTTAATATACACTTCACCTCCTGCTGAGTGTACAGCTGAACCAACTTCTCTTCAGGTTTCTGTCCTCTCAGAATAGTTTCTTGAGCCTTATCAAAAGCAGGCATATGCAATGTCACCCAGAATTGCCACTGTGAAAGTAGAATGAATTATATTGTAAAAATAAGAATGGATTAAAGAAATGTTGTATGTACCTTTAAGCAGAAATAAGAAATGTTGAAATACAAGTGCCAGGAAAAGAAACATTAGGCATAAACAAGGGTGCTAATGGCGAAACATTAACAGAAGATCGGTAATAGTTAGTAAGGAAATAAGATATGCATGCCTAGCCCAGGTAAACTTATCAGATTCTGCTTCCTTTGTTATCTTGTTAAGTGCTCACCCTTTTAACTGTATAAATAAGATAGTTTGTGTCTTGCATGGTACTCACATTATCTGGGTGTTATTAACAGAGTGCTGTGCTAATAAAACAGAGTGGTCTGACAAACTGTGAGTCCTGAGTCTAACTTTGACACCATGGAAATGGAAACACCCCCTAGTGATTATGTTATTGGGTGAGAATAGAGCCCTCACTCCCTCTGTCTGCTCTCTCAAAAGTCCAGAGATTTTGAAAATTTTGGATTCATGCATCTTGCTTGGTTACCCTATGTATGCATAGAGGAACTTGCCATGATGATCCATTGAGGCCTGAATCAGAATTAAATTAGTACCCTTTCCTGTAAACATATTCTTGGGTTTGGTTGGGAGAAGCACAGAATGAGCACATGGGCTCCTGCACAGTTCAGGAATCTTAACATGCCCAAGGAAGACAGACTATCCTAATTGCAGAGTCCATACTAATTAAAAATGGAAAGAACCTTCTGCAAGAGAGTAGTTATTAATGGCTCCCAATCCTGCTGGAAAGGTATAACAAGTGGGGTTCCGCAGGTGTCTGTTTTGGGACCATCTCTGTTCAATATCTTCATCAACGATTTAGATGTTGGCATAAAGTACGCTTATTAAGTTTGCAGACGATACCAAATTGGGAGGGATTGCAACTGCTTTGGAGGACAGGGTCAAAATTCAAAATGATCTGGACAAATTGGAGAAATGGTCTGAGGTAAACAGGATGAAGTTCAATAAAGATAAATGCAAAGTGCTCCACTTAGGAAGGAACAATCAGTTTCACACATACAGAATGGGAAGAGACTGTCTAGGAAGGAGTATGGCAGAAAGATCTAGGGGTCATAGTAGACCACAAGCTTAATATGAGTCAACAGTGAGATACTGTTGCAAAAAAAGCAAACATGATTCTGGGATGCATTAACAGGTGTGTTGTAAACAAGACACGAGAAGTCATTCTTCCGCTTTACTCTGCGCTGGTTAGATCTCAACTGGAGTATTGTGTCCAGTTCTGGGCACCGCATTTCAAGAAAGATGTGGAAAAATTGGAGAGGGTCCAGAGAAGAGCAACAAGAATGATTAAAGGTCTTGAGAACATGACGTATGAAGAAAGGCTGAAACAATTGGGTTTGTTTAGTTTGGAAAAGAGAAGACTGAGAGGGGACATGATAGCAGTTTTCAGGTATCTAAAAGGGTGTCATCAGGAGGAGGGAGAAAACTTGTTCACCTTAGCCTCCAATGATAGAACAAGAAGCAATGGGCTTAAACTGCAGCAAGGGAGATTTAGGTTGGACATTTAGGAAAAAGTTCCTAACTGTCAGGGTAGTTAAACACTGGAATAGATTGCCTAGGGAAGTTGTGGAATCTCCATCTCTGGAGATATTTAAGAGCAGGTTAGATAAATGTCTTTTAGGGATGGTCTAGACAGTATTTGGTCCTGCCATGAGGGCAGGGGACTGGACTCGATGACCTCTCGAGGTCCCTTCCAGTCCTAGAGTCTGAGTCTATAAGAACAGGCAAACAGGACAATGTCCTCTCTGCCTGCCGCCAAGACATGAGATCTGACTCCAGGATCAGATGATCTTCTGAAGTCAAAGGGCAACAATCTGCTGGTGATGGAGCATATCAGCATAAACACTGTTTAGTGGGATCCCTCACAGACTCTAGATGACTTCAGGGTATTTGGAAGGGTGCTGAAGGGGGAAAAAAGTCCAAGTGATCTCCGAGATCCTTCCTGTCCCACAAGCAAAGGAAGAGAGGAGGCAGAAGCTTCTGGAAGCAAACAACTGGCTATGTAAGTGGTGTAAAGAGCAGGGTTTGGGGACCAATGTTTCACTAAACCACTATAAACCACTGTACTTTTGGATGGCCTCCCTCTCAGTAGAAGGGGAATCAATCTTCCCAAGGACAGGCTTGTAAAAATTTGCTAGATTACAAACGAAAAACAAAAGAGGAAGGTGAAAAGGGATGTCAAGGCTGAATCCCCACTCTGAGTGCAGAAAGTGGGGACCTGCAAGAATTCTAAAAATTAATACTTGCCGCTTCAGGCTTGTATTAAACCCCCAAGGTTACAGCTTTTCTGACCTTGGCTTGGTAAATTATGCCACAACAAAATGCAAAAACCCCTTGGACCCAGGAAGGAGCATTTGGGAATTCTTCCCTGTGGGGAACCCTCAAGCCCTTTCACACACACCCTCCGAGGAAGAGCTGAGAAAGAAAACAAAGGAAATTAGCTGGTAACAGCTAATCAAACAACATGCATAAACCTCTTAGGACACCAAAAATCCAATCCTGTTCTTAAAAAAAGGTAAGATTAAAAACAAAAAGAAAGGAAATACATTTGGAACTTAGGCTTTTTGCTAGATCTTAAAAACAAACAATTACAAAAGTTAAGCATCAAGACAGTTTTCTTGAGGTTCAGCTTAAAGGTTACAAGCAAAACAAAAGCATCTGGGGTTAGCACAGAGGAGATCTACAAGCCAAAATAAAATAAACCTAATTGCATTTATTTAAACATGCCCTGTACAATGAATTCTAGGTAAAGAAGACGAATTTTCAAGCCTTACACAGCATTCCTGCTTATAGCATTGCTGCTCCGTCTCCTTCTCTGGAGAACAACAGACAAAAGGAAAAAGTTTCTTTCCCAATTTTAAAAAAGTTCTACCTTCTCGTTGGCTCTTTTGGTCAGGTGCTCACTTCCTTTTCTTTACCTGGGAGACTTTTAACCCTTTACAGGTAAAGCAAGCAGAGAACAGCTACCAAGAGGGATGTTACAGCTAACTGGCTGGCTGGGTGTCCATCAAAGGGAGCTACCCTCCCTCCACTTCATTTATCACAAGGGGGAACACGAGCGCTGATTTAGGACAAAATCAAGATATCAAGAACAAAATTAATCTAGGCTCCAAGGAACATGAAAAGAAATGTTTTAACTGCCTATACTAGTGCTAGTAGAAGGGGTAATAAACAAGAGACATTTTAATTGCTCATTTATGAACATAAATCCAACCTACCTGTTATTGAAACCTAGTAGGAAGATCTGCATGACTGGACTGTTAAAATCAATGGCAAGATCTGTGTGGGTAAAAGGGAAGGGAGTAGGTGTAAGACAGTACGTCAAAAATGGTATTCCCTGTTTGAGTCTCTGACAACTCATGAATGCTATGGATAAGTGTCCTAACAGATAAAGGACAAGGTGAGGTGGTACTTGGTGTCTGCTACAGACCACCAAATCAAACAATCTGTAGCATACTGGCCACCTTGGTCACATGTTCTTGCAACTCACTGTGTACAGTCAGGTTAGTCTCCAGCACAATGGCACTCAACAAGGACTTCCCAGCCTTGCCCATGTGCCCAACTGACAACTGTCTGGGACAGGAAGTTTCCAAAGGGCACAGGCCACTCTTCCCTTGTGAGCAGAGTGGGTCTTTCTGGTAATTTTTCTCATTGAGGCATGCCGCCACTGCTACATGTCCTTGGGCTCGAGCACAACAGTATCATCAATCGGTGGTTGTGGACTGGTCACAAAACCAGCTCTTCACTCAGGCTATGTCTACAATACTGTGGTAAGTCGAGCTATGCAACTCCAGCTATGTGAATAACGTAGCTGGAGTCAATGTACCTTAGGTGAAGTTACCATGAGTCTACACCACAGGGGTTTGAGATGGGAGAAACTCTCCCATCAACTTATCTTACTCTTCTCGTCGGGAGTAGAGTGCAGGGGTCAACTGGAGTGTGATCGGCTGTCAATTTGGTGGGTCTTCAGTAGGCCTGCTAAATCAACTGCTGGTGGATCGAGCTCAGAGCATCGATTCTGGCTGTAGTATAGATACAGCCTCAGAGAAGTTCATACCAAATACTGCAAAGAACTGTCTATTCCAGGGGAGTGATGGGGTGGGGGAGAATGTACCTGACCATTGAAGCAGTAACAGCCTCAGTTTCTGGTCGGTTTCTCTTCATAGAGGCTGTTGGAACATACTTCACTGCCTCAAAAGGCCTCGTTACGTCTCTCCAAGAGCTCTAGAAGCACTCTCTCATTCCTCTTGGTCTCCATTTTGAGAAACCCATAGGAAAGGGCACCACTAAAGAGAGATTTATAGGAGTTCCCTTCCAAGGAAGCATGGGAGCTTGCTGACTTCTGCCACACTTTTGGGGGCACCCAGAAGCCACTGCTTCACAGAGCTTCCCCAAGAATTGCAATAGATAGATACCCAGAGGACAGTGCAATTACAATAGGCAAAGCAGCATACCAGTATAGACATGAGGCAAAACTGCAACCAAAATGGCATGAATAGCATGGACACTGTACAGCCAGTACCTGCACCAGAGAAAATCCACCAGTTCCATTACCAGTGGTTCAATTTTCTAGTGTAGCCACAGCCTCTGATACCACTAAAACTATTCTGTCCTTATCAGCTGCATGCCCAAGTAAAGAAGAAGGAGTGTAGGGGATGGGAGACAAATGGTCTGTGACAGAATTACAGACTTTAAACAGAATGCCAGGTGTGAAATCAGATTTTCCCAGATTGCTGCTGAGAGAGACACACCGAGAGATTCTTTCCTTGGGTGATTTATACCCCAATTTGGCCTGATCATGTCTGCATTTGTCTCTATACTCTTAGCTTCCTGAAAGAAAACAAAAAATTAGAAACGATTCTTTGAAAACTCTCAGGCAGACAGCATTCTCTTTCCCACCTAGTAAGCGTAATATTTATGACACATCTTAAGGAATAATTACTTCCAATGATAGTGCATCTCTCAGCAGGACCAGCATGGCTGTCTGAAGCCACAATTGCTGCTGAAAATCTCTCTCACTGTGCATTTATTAAAAGGACAGTGCACCTAATTTCTAGAGATTAGATTGTCCCCCCTCTCAACTCCTGCATTTTACATCCAACTTGGAGGGTTTTTTTGCAACAGAACTCACATTGTGCAACCACAATTGTGCTAGAGCAGTTTTCCACAAAACAAAATACCTTTTTGATTATTAACTGCTTCAGCAGTATGTCAAATCCAACTCATCAGAAACAAGCTTTAAGCTGTTTATAGTAATTGAAAATCTTTGGAAATCAGTAATTGCTCTGTTTACACACACACAGTTGGAAACTTTGAAGAGAGGCCTTCATATTTACTGATTATCAGCATTCCTCAGCTTTGTGGGTTCCAACAGAAAGATCTGTCTGCCTCAATTACAATAATTCACAACAATTCTCATTTTCAAAACAGTAGTATAAAATATTAATTGCTTGTATTTAGAGTAAATGAATGTAAGCTAATACATTTACAAATTCAATTACCATGAACTATCCAATTAATTTTATGTAATTACTATGGATTACCCTTTAGGCATCATAATGAAATTAATAGTACACACTGGTAAATCAATGGTAGCTGATTAATTGATTCATCAGCAACACTTATGAAGTCTTTAACCTCCAGACACTTATTTATTACATTATAGTGTAAATGCAAACATACACCAGGCAAACAGAAATGGAACATATCTAGGAATGGAGTGAAAATATCTTGAAGTTATCCAAAGTTCATTATGGGACAATATGGGATCTCTTACTCTTGAAGAGCAAGTATTGTGTTGCTCATTAATATATCAAGGCCTCTTCATAAGTGAAAAATAAATAATTCATGGGTGAGCTGCTTGTATTTATTCCACAAAGATTTATTAAAAATTTAAATGGTATCACATGTCTGCTTGGCCCCATCAGGACCTAAGAGAAATATTCAGTGTTTTTACATATTTTCATTTGTGCACTGACTTTTTAGGAGTCTTCACACTAAGTAGCAACCTCTGCAGTTGTGAGGGCTACTGCCCAGAACCAGCACTTCTCTTTCAAGCAATAGCTTCCCTAGCCTGGGCAAGCAGAATGAACGCAGGGCAAGTTTTTATACAGCACCCCATCAATATAATATGCAAGTACCTTCCAGGGGAATAATGCCACCACCTAGCTCTGATATCGTTCTTTTTACCCACAGATCTCAAAGCACTTTACAAGGATAATCATCATAATTATATCCCCCTTTTACAGATATGGACACAGAATTGGGAAGTTGTAGTGACTTACCACGGATCACCCAGCAGGCTGGTGGCAGAGCTGGGACTAGAGTCCCAGAAAAGAGCTTTATCAGCTAAGCTACACTTGCCTTCTCTGAAAAGCCCTGCACAGCATCCTCCATCCTCTTTAGCAGGAACACTGGAAAGCACTCAGAGGTATAATGGAAGGCCACTTGCTCTTATTCCCAGTAGTTCCCCACCATGTCCTTGCCTCTTGTGTGTCCCGCCCATTTAATGTAGGCTGTGCTCCAGTGAATGCTAGCAGGGAACAGTCCTTGTGCACAGGAAAGTGTAAGAACTGCAACTGTGCATAGCTCCTTTCTGAGCAAAGGGGGAAGATTCACTAACACTGCACTCTGCTGCTCTTCGTGAGGAAGCATGGGGCAGAGAGGATCTGCTCACAGTTAGAAGATAATGTCCTCTCTCTCCAGTGGAGGTGAAAGAAAGCATGAATTCCTATGCAATAGGTGTTCTTTGGAATGGGCCAATTCATCAGACCAGTAATGCTCCCTGAAGCTAATTTCATTTTGATGAGGTTTCTCCAGAAGCCAAGCAGCTTTGAAACCTGCCTGGTTTCTTACCAGCTTGCCCACTCAGATCCTGGGCTGCCCAGGCTTCCAGAATCCACAGGTCAGGGCAGCCCTGGCACACAGATGGTCTGTGAGTCAGGGATCCCAGGCCCAGAGCCGGCACTAAGCGTAAGCGGATAAGCAATTGCTTAGGGCCCCAAGCAGCTCTAGAGGGACCCCTCATTGCTTTTTATTATGCATTGTGGGGAAATCCCACAAATATTCCTGCTTAGGGCCCCAAATGTGCTAGCACCACCTCTGCCCAGGGCTTCCAGCACCTGCAGCCGGGGACGGACAGCCAGCCAGGCAGACTGGAGCTTTCCTTTTCACAGAGGATTTTGAAAATTTTGGTTTCTGAACTGAACAAAAACAGAAACAAATTTTGAAGTATCAAAATCTTCCACCAGAATTACCCTTCTCCACACAACTCTGGTGAAGACACTAGCCAAATCTGGCTGGTACATGTGCAAGGAAAGAACAACACTCAGGAGGCAGCAATCTGCCTTCCCTCATCTGAGATTGCTCTTCTGCAATCAAATCAGTATCTGGAGCTGCAGGGGTTGAGTGGAGGAAGGGTCAGATGGAGAACATCATCAATTCCCAGCAAACTCAGAGCTTCCAAAGGAAACTTCAGTAAGCTAATGTTCTTCCTTTTAGTGTTAAATATTGCCTATGCTTTGTTCTGCCTCAGAGCAGAGCAGTGCATAGCACTGGTGGTGTCTCCTCCTATGTAGAGGGATTTGGCCTTACAGTATATTTCAGACTCCCCTCCATTGCTTTACTGTCCAGGCCAGATCTTACAAAGATTTGTGTGGTATCACTATGAGACACATGGTGGGTGATGTAATATTTTTCCTAGACCAAGAGACATGCTTTCAAGCTACACAGAGCTCTTCATCAGGTCACCACTACGATTAACAAAGCTTGTGCTGCAATCTGGGAGGAAGATAGCCAAAGGCAACCACCAGCAGCCTCCGTAAACACCCTCTTAGTATGCATTGCATCAAAGTCCTGTCTCTCCTCTACCGTGAGAAAGGCAACAGAACACAGGTGCTCTGAGATCTATGGGATTTTCCTGTAGATTCTCTCAAGATGAGAGCAAGTCTGCACATATGGACAATCAAACTTGTTTTGATTTGGCAAATTTATTAGGATGAATTTGTCACCCCATCAGACACTGCTTTTCTGGGTAGCATTAGGCTATTTGTCAGAGTGGTAAGGAGCATTAACCAGTATTACCGCCATGGCGATCGTCAACACCAGTGAATACTGGGACCGAGGAATGAGCCATCACACCACCACGGATACTGTTTCTTGATCCTGACCAAACCCAACCATCACCAGCACAGCCATCTTCATGGCTGTGTGCTGAGAAAATACCAAGGAGTGAATCAGATTCCTACAGTCATCCATCAAACTGCAGGCCAGATTATGATGTGCATTGACCCTTTTTCATTCTCCCCAACCATTGCTGATATATTGCAGTCATGCCTAGGAGCCCCAGGCATGGAACAGGCTTCCTCTGTGCAAGGTAGTGGGGGCGGGGGGGTTGGGGAGAGACCATTCCCCAAAGAGCTTCCAATCCATAGAACAAGGCCATTGGATGTAATCAGAGACAATCAAGTAAGGGCTTTTTTCTTTCAAAGGCACTATACAAGTAAAGAGCAGGAGGAAAGGAGAATTGTTAAAATTAAAACTCAGTTTCAAGTAAATGGTTTAAAAAACAAAACCTTTTTAAAAATGTATTTTCGTTTTCTGGCATGCAGGCAAAACCAAATGCTTGGCATCAAAACACTGAACCCAAATTACTGTTAATAGAACATAGATTATTAGGTTGAAAGAGACGTCAGGAGGTCATCTAGTCTAATCCCCTGCTCAAAGCAGGGCCAACACCAATTAAATCATCACAGCCAGGGCTTTGTCAAGCCGGGCCTTAAAAACCTCTAAGGAAGGAGATTCCACCACCTCCCTAGATAACCCATTCCAGTGCTTCACCACCCTCCTAGTGAAATAGTGTTTCCTAATATCTAACCTAGACCTCCCCCACTGCAACTTGAGACCATTGATTCTTGTTCTGTCATCTGCCACCACTGAGAACAGCCAAGCTCCATCCTCTTTGGAATCCTCCCTTCAGGTAGTTGAAGGCTGCTATCAAATCTCCCCTCACTCTTCTCTTCTGCAGAGGGAATAATCCCAGTTCCCTCAGCTTCTCTTTGTGAGTCATGTGCCCCAAGCTCCTAATCTTTTTCACTGCCCTCTGCTGGGCTCTCTCCAATCTGTTCACATCCTTTCTGATGGGGAAGGGGGAATAGAGCAGAAACTGGATGTAGTACTCCAGATGTGTCCTCACTAGTGCTGAATAGAAGGGAATAATCACACTTCCCTCCGTCTGCTGGCAAAGCTCCTACTAACGCAGCCCAATGTGCCGTTAGCCTTCTTGGCAACAAGGGCCCACTGTTGACTCATATCCAGTTTCTCACCACTGTAATCCCCAGGTCCTTTTCTGCTCAACTGCTGCTTAGCCAGTTGGTCCCCAGCCTGTAGCAGATGTGGGATTCTTCCATCCAAAGTGCATAACTCTGCACTTGTCTTAGTTGAATCTCAGATTTATTTTGGCTCAATCCTCCAATTTGTCTAGGTCATTACGGACCCTATCCCTACCCTCCAGGGTATCTACCTCTCCTCCAAGCTTAGTGTCATCTACGAACTTGCTGAGGATGCAATATATCCCATCATCCAGATCATTAATAAAGATGTTGAACAAAACTAGCCCCACAACCGACCCCTGGGGCAGTCTGTTGCCAACAAGACATAGAGCTATTGATCATTACCAGTTGAGCCTGATGATCTAGCCATCTTTTTATCCACTTTATAGTCCATTCATCTAATCCATACTTCTTTAACTTGCTGGCAAGAATACTGTGGGACACCTTTTAAAAAGCTTTGCTAAGTTAAGATATAGCACGTCCACCACTTTCCCCAAATCCACATTGATTGCCTTCTCTGATGAGATAACTAGCAATCAGGTTGGTCAGGCATGACTTGCCCTTGGTGAATCCATGTTGGCTGTTCCTGCTCACACTCATCTTTGCCAAATGCTTCAAAATGGATTCCTTGAGGACCTGCTCCATGATTTTTCCAGGAACTGAAGTGAGGCTGTAATTCCCCAGGTTCTCTTTCTTCCCTTTTTAAAATATGGGCACTATAGTTGCCTTTTTCCAGTCATCCAGGACCTCCCCCAATCACCATGAATTTTCAAAGATAATGGCCAATGGCTCTGCAATCACATCAGCCAACTCCCTCAGCACCCACGGATGCATTAGATCTGGACCCATGCACTTGTGCATGTCCAGCTTTTCTAAATAGTCTTTAACCTGTTCTTTCAACACTGAGGGCTGCTCACGTCCTCCCCATACTGTGTTTTGCCCAGTGCAGTAGTCTGGGGTCTGGGAGCTGACCTTGTCTGTGAAGACCGAGGCATAAAACAAAAACAAACAAAAAAACACGCATTGAGTACTTCAGCTTTTTCCACAATAGTATAACAAAAATGGTCATGCTGGGCCAGACCACAGGAGTATCTAGCCCATTAACCTGTCTTCTGACAGTAGCTAGTACCAGATACTTCAAAGGGAATTGACAGAACAAGGCAATCAGTGAATGATCCATCCCTTGGTGTCTAGTCCCAGCTTGTGGCAGAGAGAGCTTGGGGTTGCATCCTTGCCCATCTTGGCTAATAACCATTGAGGGACCTAACCTCCATAAAAGGTAGATATATTAAAAATTATAGCATTCTGAAAACACTTAGCCAACCCTCACAACATAGGGGTGATTTAGCCCATTGAAGTAACATATTTGCTGTTTTTACTATTCTACACTGTTTTCCTAGAATGTACAATTTCTGTCCATATCCATGAAATAGATAGTTTTTGCTGCTGAATCACTTTAAAGAGCTGCTCTTTTAGCTCCATTGGTTAAGCCCCTTTTTGCTGCAGGTTGTTGGCATCAGCATCTGATCATATCCTGTGCCATCCTCTCTGGTCTCTCCTTAATGCTGCTAGAGTGAACTTCAGTTAGCTGGAGGTAGCAGCAGCTGTGCATATCAATTGAGTAGATCAGCTAAAGTTATTGGATTGTTCACAGTTGCTTATGTTTCTGTTCTTATAACAAAAGAGCACTGGATGCTGCCGTGTGGGGCTCAGCAATATTTCATTTAGTCAAATGACAGTGTTCTGGCTAAAATGCAGCTGTGCACATGAGAAACTTCCAAGACAAAGCTCAAGAGGACACATTTCATTTCAGTTGGATCTGCAGTCAGGCCCCTGGAGGGACACATCTGCTCCTGATTTCCACCAGGGGCTTATCGGGGTTTTCAGAGGTGATGTCTACACTACGGGTGTGACAGCGACACAGCTATGGCGCTGCAGCAGCACTGTAGCATAGAGGCTTCCTGCAGTGATGGAAGGGATTTTTCTGTCACTGTAGGTAATCCACCTGTTCATATGGCAATAGGTAGGTCAATGGAAGAACTCTTCCGTCTAACTATCCATGTCTATACCAGGGGTTAGGCTGGCATATCAATGGCACTCAAGGAGGAGAATTTTTCATACCCTTTAGCCCCATAGCTATATCAGCCTAACTTTTTAATGTAAACTAGGTCTGATGATTCAAAGAAATCTACAGGTTTTCAGCACCCTGGCAGATCACACTTAAGGCCTGTTCTACATTTCAAAGTTCTTCTGTCAACTGAGCTACCACAACTCAGAGGTGAATTACCTATGTCAATGGAAAAATCCCTTCTGTTGCTGAAGGAAACGTTTACACTAGCACCAGTGGTCCAGCTGCAGGGCCACCACAGAGCTGCTGTTGGATCCATAACAGAGACATGCAGGGCTGGCGCTTCCATTTAGGCGACCTAGGCGGTCACCTAGAGCGCCAGGATTTGGGAGGGTGGCAGACTGCTCCGGTGGACCTCCTGCAGGCGTGCCTGCGGAAGGTTCGCTGGTCCTGCAGCTCCAGTGGAGCATCCGCAGGCACGCCTGCGCAGGTCCACCGGAGCTGCTGGACCGGCGAGCTGGCCCTGTGCCTAGGGCGCCAAAAACCCAGGTGCCGCTCCTGGAGACATGGCTTCAGTGTGCAGCGGCACCTGTTACGTTCATAGCATACAAACAGTGAGGCAGGGGTGCCAGAACATGGGAGACTAAGGGGACTATGACTATGCCCTCCTACTTTTTACTGGCCATAAGGGCAAGGAACACAGGGGTATGTGGTGGTGAAGAGTGGGACACAGGGTTTTTTTGGGGGAGGAAGAGACACCATGGGGGTGGGACCTCAGTTCAGGCATAGGTGTCCCCCCACTTTTAGGGACCTTCTGCTGCTCCTGCAGTGAGGTTAGATAAAAACAAAATACTCTTTCTGGAAAGTTGCAGAGTAACACTCCAGTAACTCGTCACTTAACGTTGTAGTTATGTTCCTGAAAAATGCAACTTTAAGTGAAACAATGTTAAACTAATCCAATTTCCCATAAGATTTAATGTAAATGCAGGGGGTTAGGTTCCAAGGAATTTTTTTTTTGGGGGGGAGACACGTCATTATATACTGTACAGTACTGTACTGTGGTGCGGAAGTGCCTCTGGCTTACCCCTGGGCTGGAGGTGCAGGGTCTGAGAGGGAGTTAGGCTGCGGGAGGGTGCTCAGGGTAATTTCTTAAAATCCAGCACCTTAACGCTCAAGGGAGTGAGGCGCAACTCAGCAGACCTGCTCTAGGCTAGCTCTTTGCAGACTGACTGCTGAAAAACTCCTCTCACATACTCCCATACAGAGACCCCTAGCATGCAAGCAGGACCAGGAAAACCCTTGAGAATTTAAACTGATAGCTTACAATTTTAAACAGTTTTTAGTACACCACTGCTGTGTGTACTTGTTCTGACTGGCTGACTCTGGACAAATCCCTTTCCCTCTCTGAGACTCGGTTTCCCCATTTTACAAATGGGGATAATGATATTGACCTCCATGATCAAGTACGTGAGGTCTACAGATGAACAGTGACATTTGTCAGTGATGGAGAATCCATCACAACCCTTGGTAAGTGGTCCAGTCGTTAATTATCCTCACTTTTAAAAATTAAAGCGGCACCAGCATCCAAGATAAGTGAATATTTTTACCATCCTTTGAGTCTTGAAAATTGTTTTTACTCTTTTTTTTTGGTTATTACAGATACTGAAAACTGCTCTAAAGATACAAGTTTAATATCTTTTTTCATATCTGTATCATGCTTGACTATTTTTGTAATCTTGGTATCATTCTTCATTACCGACGGCTTTACTGCCGTATTAAAGAATAATATGGCATTATAACGTGGTTACAGCGTAAGCTACCAAAAATATCAGTAGGCTAATAGTGAAGAATAGCATCTGTTTTCACTTCCTATGCAAAATTCGACATGCACAAAGAGACAAAATGGAAGGTAAATTTAGAGCACTTTACCCTGGGACACTATTGCTGTGACTCATGATATTTTAGCACTTACTATAAAAGCCTTAAAATATGGGCATTATAACAAGCACAGCTTCATGGTACTAGTGAGTTACTTGGGTGATGTGTCTAGCAAAAGAGACTGTAAGCACAAGTTCCACCATGAGGTAAATATGCTAAGTCCGGTCTGCACCAAAAGTGTGCAATGTTAACAGTTTATATTGGCTCCAGACAGGCAAACTGCAATCTTTAATGCATTATTTCAGTAATACCAAGAAGCCCTAGTCACAGACCACGAATCCATTGTGCCAATGTGTGTATACACATGCAACTACCATTGACACTAGTAAGAGATTTAAGCCTGTTCCTGTTTAATTGGTCAAAAGATTTGAGTCAAAGTTTAGCAGCAGTTTGTAAAACACCTGCTACTAAAGAATCTGAAGGACTTTAATAAAAAAAATATTAAAGGTTTAGAAAACATGACCTATGAGGTAAAATTGAAAAAATTGGGTTTGTTTAGTTTAGAGAAGAGAAGACTGAGAGGGGACATAACAGTTTTCAAGTACATGACAAGTTGTTACAAGGAGGAGGGAGAAAAATTGTTATTCTTAACCTATGAGGATAGGACAAGAAGCAATGGGCTTATATTGCAGGAAGGACAGTTTAGGTTGGACACTATGAAAAACTTCCTGTCAGGCTGGTTAAGCACGGAAATACATTGCCTAGGGAGGTTGTGGAATCTCTATCATTGTTTAAGCTGCTCTTAAATAAAAACTCCAAACACCTGTCAGGAATGGTCTAGATAACACTTAGTCCTGTCATGAGTGCAGAGGACTGGACTAGATGACCTCTTGAGGTCCCTTCCAGTCCTATAATCCTATGATTTTATGCAGCTATTTCCACACAGCAACCTTGGACTTTATAAAGATGCGGTTTTTCAGACCATTGTCTCCTAATAAATGTCACATGCCAACACATCACTGATGTCACACACACCAAGCCATCATATACAGATATATATTTTCACTGAATGTTAAGTAGGAAGATATGATCTGTAACATCAAATGAAATCATTGCTTTGTCTAAATCACTGTCCTGCAGTGGCCAATAATTGATCCTTCAGAGGAAAATTAATCCCTTCCACAGTCTCCCTATAGTAAATGTAGCCAACTGCACATTGGGGAGACGGGAATAAGTCTTTTTAGACTGAGTTTATGCCCTGAGACAAGAGGTTTCATTGCTTTAATTACCATCTTAACTTGGATAGCCACTAATTTATTAATGGTCATTAAATGAATTTTAAATCCAATTGAAGTCGGTAATACCATTTATGTATCAACTTATTCAATGTTCAAGTTCTATTCAAAGACCCTTTAGTACAAACTTTGAGCCATTTAATTTTTAAAAATAAAAATTCCCGTTTTCTCCTAGCAGCAGGAACACCAATTACTTATTCCAAGCCTTGTTTGTGCCAGCAGGTACTACAGTGATGGATGCGTTAGAAACAACTAAAATAGATTAGATAGAAACACTATTCCCTTTCACATCAAGGGCCTTCTCTACCAGCATTAGGTGTGGTTTAGTTAAATTTCTGACATTGCCAAAATGGAATGTTTGTACACTTCGTGTACGAGGGACTCAGACCCATAATGCTCATACTGGCAAAATCTTGAATTAATTTCATACCCATAATCCCCCACATACTCATTATAATCACCCTCCTCAATTCCCCACAAATTGATTCAAGTTAGTGGAAACATAATTACTTAAAATAGGCAATAAATTAACAATGTTTACTTTCTAGTCTAGATAGTGCAAAAAGGAACTTCGACATATAAAGACTTCCTGATCTATTCAGTTCAAGATACAGATATAAAGCTGGTTGGGAATTTTCTGTAGAAACTGAAATTGTTTATGGGAAATGGTCAGTTTCTAATGTCCTGATTTAAAAAGAAGCTTTGAAAAAAAGTTTTACAACTGTCAACATGGAACATTTTGACATTTCCAAAACCAAACATTTCATATTGGGTTTAAAGCAGGTTTTTATTTTGAAATTGTAGTTAATTTATACTAAAAAAGTTCTAAAATTAAAATGGTCCAAATCAAAATGGAGCGCTTTAATTGACCCAATCAGGTTTTCTTTTAAAAAAATGAATGTTGCATGAATATTTGAGATTTTAAAGTTCTCTCACAATTTAGGATACGGAAAATTTTGGGATAGGAAAAATTCCTGCAGGACAGGAAAAGAGTTTCCCACCCAACTCCATAGGGATACCACTGTAGGCGAGTCAGAAACAGAATCAATTCTTGTTACTCTAGTGTAAATGGAATGACTCCATTGACCTCAGTGGAATTCCTCCAGATTCACAGGGACTTAAGGAAGAGTAGAATTTGGCCAATGACAGATAACAAATTTAATTTAAAAGTGCTCTGCTTCCTTAACTGCCAGACTTTACTGTGAACCAGAAATGCACTTCCAAGATCTCATATTAATTCACTTCATGTATCTTATATTAACTATCTTAAATCTCTAGTTACAATCAAATACACATTGATTTGTTTTTCTCCTTCTCCCCCATCCACTCCATCTGCTTGATTTCCACTTCCTCCTGTCATCTCCCAGCTTAGTTCCTCAGAAGGAATAGATAGTGCAGTACTTTACACTGGACAAGCACAGACAAGCTATGATGCAAAATCATTGGGGCTCAAAGAGATCCCCATCCAAAGCGGGGGGCTAAAAGCTTCAGTACTACAGTTTGTTTTCTTGGTCTTATGGAAGATATTACAATGAGCCTCTGGAATAGGCCGACCTTTTGCCATGAGATCTTCCTTTCCTTTTACTGAGTTTTACTTTTAAAGGCCACTCTATGAGGGAAGAGCACTGAAACATTTGGCTGAGTCTGTTCTAGTAAAAAGTTAGTACTTGGTCATAAATGTTAAGCCTCCCATCATATTGCCTGAGGGATGCAGAACTCAGGAATCCTAGGAAGAAGGGTCAGGATTCCCTGGTGAAAGAGCTGCCGAGGCATTAAAGTAGCAAAGCAGGACCCTGGGGTTTATGAAAGCAAGTTAGAGGTTTTAAACCAAAGGAACAGAACAAAGAATAAAGCACTTAAGAAGCTTTGCTACCAAAGAAGAGCCTTGCCAAAGTGTTTAAAAGAGTATATAGGTTAATACTGGTGTTTCAAAGTTTATCAAACTTCAGTCAGGAGCGCTGGAAGCTCTGTGGAAGTCAGGGGGCCCATCAGCACCTGGACCATAGCCCTCTCTCCCCGCTCTACCCCTCACCTTGAGGTCATGCCTGTACTCAACCCCCTCACCCTCTACCCCTGCTCCACCCCAATCCCCCATCCCCATTCTGCATCTTCCACAGGCCCCACCCTTGCTCCATCTCTTCCCTCCCCACTTATTCCCCTGAGCCCCAGCTACCGCTTCCTTCTCTCTGGCCCTTCTCCCTCCCCGTCACTCACCTTTAAGGCAGGAAAAAAGTGAGGGGGTCTGTGGTCCCTGTGTTCAGGGGCATCTCTAGACATTTCGCCGCCCCAAGCACAGCGGCATGCCGCGGGGGGCGCTCTGCCGGTTGCTGGTCCCGCACGCCTTCGGGAGGTCCACCAGAGCTGCAGGACCAGCGGACCCTCTGCAGGCATGCCACCGAAGGCACCCTCCCTGCCGCCCTCCCGGCGACCGGCAGAGTGCCCCCTCCGGCATGCCGCCCCCTGCCTGTGTTCCAGCACCCCGACTTCAATACAGAGCAGTGAAGTAAAGAGCAGCAGATGTGAGTGAGGAGGTCCTCTTCCTGGGATGGAACGCCAGATCGTCTGGAAAAGACCCCCAGTAGCGATTGCTGCCGAGTGGCCACGAGCATCCATCCTAGAGAAAGACAAGGACATCCTACTGAACGCAGGGACATTATGGAGACAAGGGGATTAAAGTCTTTTCACTCAGATTTGATTTTTTTAATCAGGGTACATGGCACCTAGATATTATGGAGATGAGTGCATTTAAAAAAAAGCTTTAGTTTCCCTTACTCCTTCAGCCCCAAACATGATCCTTGAAAGGTGATTTGTAAACTCAGCAGAGAGTCCTGTGGCACCTTATAGACTAACAAACGAATTGGAGCATGAGCTTTTGTGGGTGAATACCCACTTCGTTTGTAAACTGATCACATCCATTGCCAACCAAACCAGATCTACACCATCCTGTCCCATTTGCCTCTGATTCTGGGAACAGCTGAATATGTGGAAATTAAGATACCACAATACAATAACAGTTCTGCCAGATTTTATCCACTGTACACAGGCTCACTTATTCTTTTTTTATGTGCCATCACTTGTACAGATCATCGGCCAGAATTGGGTCCCAAAGGTTTGCATGCTTTTCCAAAGCTTCTTAGAATCTTTGTTAACTTCTCATACAAACATACACTAAAAAAGAAAGTAAGGAAATCAATGAGAGTACATCAGGGATGAATTTAGTCCAATAAGTCATTATGATAAGATAACTTCCTAGTTGTATCAATATCAGTGTAAGAGATAACTAAATAAAACTGTACTGATCCCTAGAAAACTGAAAAAGGGGTTTCACGCTGTTAAGCTGTAAGCTGCTAATGGCTGCCATCCACGAAGCCTTGGACCCAAAGACCTCATTATGCACAATCCATGTGTCAAGCTCAACAGAAGAAGCAATCAAAACCCTCTATGTAATAAGGGCACAGCTGCAAACAATGGAGAGTACCACACAAGACACTAGGCTGCATGGCAGATCAGAGCTAACTCATACAGACTGGTTGCAAACACAGGAGCTAGGAGATTGGGTTGCAGCCTGTGCATGTTGGAGGCAAGAACACCAGAAGAAGAAAGTACAAGCATGATCCTGAAAGGGAGAAGACAGTTTCTTGGATAGAGCTGCTTGAACAATCAATCATTTTGCTTTCCAGTATTTAATATTTTTAAAATCATTTTATTTTAATAAAAAGGTAATTCTAAACAAAAAACTTTCAAACTAAAAAATTGAAATGGTTCATTTTGAAAACATTGAAATGAAACTTTGAGTGAAATAATTTGGAGAAATCAACAGGATTTCACAAAAATCTTTTGATTGACCTGAATCTGCATTTTTTTATCATTAAAAAATGCTCAGAAAATTTCTTCCAGCTCTGTTCTAGGGCACAGAGCTCAATGGAATGGCAGTCTTGAGGATTTCTGAACAACCAAATGCCTGCTTTTATTTACAAAGTATTCAAAGAAACAGAACTTACTGTATGTTTTGCAAATGAACAAGATCAAGAGCAGGGTAGGCCCCTTACTATTTCCCCCTGCTTCACTGAGTAATAGAAAATGTGGAAATGGTAGAAGTGCTATATGACTTTTTTGTTTCAGTTTTCACCAAAAAAGGATAGTAGCAATTGGACAGCTAACATACTGAATGCCAGTGAAAATGAGGTAGGATCAGAGGCTAAAATAAAGAAAGAACAAGTTAAAGATTTAGTCAAGTAAGATGTCTTCAAGTCACCAGGGTCTAATGGAATACATCCTAGAATCCTCAGTGAGCTGACTGAAGAGATAGCTGAATCATTAGCAATTATCTTTGAAAAGTCATGGAAGACGGGAAAGATTCCAGAAGACTGGAAAAAGGGCAAATATAATGCCCATCTATAAAAAGGAAAAGGACAACCCGGGAAATTACAGACCAGTCAACTTAACCTCAGTACCTGGAAAGATAATGGAGCAAATAATGAAACAATCAATTTGCAAAATACCTAGAAGATTATAAGGTAATAAGTAACACTCAACATGTATTTGTAAAGAACAAATCACGGCAAACCAACTCAATAACTTTTTTTTTGGGACAGGGTAACAACCCTTGCAGATAGTGGGGGAAGCGGTAGATGTGGTATATCTTGACTTTAGTAAGGCTTTAGATATGGTCTCACATGACCTTCTCAAACAAACTAGAGAAATACAACCTAAATGGAGCTACTAGAAGGTGGGTGCATAAATGGTTGGAAAACTGTTCCCAGAGTAGTTATCAGTGGTTAACAGTCAAGCTTGAAGGGCATATCAAGTACAGTCATGCAGGGATCAGTTCTGTGTCTGGTTCTGTTCAATATCTTCGTCAATGTATTACATAATGGCATAGAATACTCTTATAAAGTTTGTGGATGACAACGAAGTGGGAGGGACTGCAAATGCTTTTTTGGAGGATAGGACTACAATTCAAAATGATCTGGACAAACTGGTGAAATGGTCTGAAGTAAATAGGATGAAATTCAATAAGGATAAATGCAAAGAACTCCACTTAGGAAGAAATAATCAGTTGCATACATACAAAATGGGAAATGACTGCCTAGGAAGTAGTACTGCAGAAAGGGATCTGGGGGTCATAGTGGATCACAAGCTAAATATCAGCGTAACGCTATTGCAAAAAAAGCAAACATTCTTCTGAAATATATTAGCGGAAGTAGTAATTCTGCCACTCTACTCCATGCTGGTTAGGCCTCAACTGGAGTATAGTGTCCAGTTCTGGGCACCACATTTCAGGAAAGATGTGGACAAACTGGAGAAAGTCCTGAGAAAAGCAACAGAAATGGTTAAAGGTCTAGATAACATGACATATGAGGGAAGAATAGGTTTGTTTAGTCTGGAAAAGAGAAGACGGAGAGGGGACATAACAGTTTTCAAGTACACAAAAGGTTGTCACAATCAGGAGAGAGAAAAATTGTTCTCTAACCTATGAGGATAGGACAAGAAGCAATGGGCTTAAATTGCAACAAGGGCAGTTTAGGTTGGACATTGGAAAAAACTTCCAAATTGTTAGAGTAGCTAAGCACTGGGAGGTTGTAAAATCTCCTAGTCCTCTGCACTCAAGGAAGGACTGACTAGATGACCTCTTGAGGTCCCTTCCAGTCCTATGATAAGTTTATACCAAGAATATACCTGACTTGTATGAGCAATCTCTCATCCAAACAGAAAATCCTGCAAGGCTCTGAATTTTGGCTAACCACTTGGACCAAAGGGGCAACCCTATTTTAAGTTCCAGTTTACATCCTGAGCAATCCCATGAAGTACCATTTCCCTTCAGATGCCTTTCATTACATACCACCCTAGCACTGGATTTTGATGCTTTTCCTCTACAGAAAAAACTGAAAAAATTATGGTTCAAAACAAAGGCATCAGGTGTTGGGTTTTCCTATGAAAAAACTCGACATTGTCTTTAGGCAGCAGACAGACACTTCTCATGAGGAATTTTACTTTAACAGAAAAACAGACTTGCTGAAAAATTTTGAAACCAGATCTATTGTGAGCTTCCCCAGTGCTCCCACAAGCACCCCAGCTCTGCGAGCAGTCACCTCTCACATACTATCAGTGCAGGGAGTTATGAATTGCCACAATCTTGTTCTGTTACACGTTGTATAGCATGAAGCTTAAAAGAGTGTGTCACATTTCCTGTTTATTGGCTAATATACCCACAAGCTGTCTTTCAGCACAGCATCGTGCAAAGGTTAATGGAGAAGTGTCAGCCATCTTTGACATGGAATGATCCCAAATTGTCATAAACAGATAAGAAAAGTTAATAGCACAGAAGTACTTTATATCTCTTTGACTGTAAAGGGTTAACAAGTTCAGTAAGCCTGGCTGTCACCTGACCAGAGGACCAATCAGGGGACAGGATACTTTCAAATCTTGAGAAAGGGAAGTTTTTTGTGCTGTGCTGTTAGAATTTGGTTGTTGTTCACTCTGGGGGCTCAGGGGACCAGACGTGCAACCAGGTTTCTCTCCAATCTCCCTGATACAGGTTCTTTTAGATTCAAAATAGTGAGTACTAGGTAGATAAAGTGAGTTAGGCTTATGTTTGTTTTCTTTATTTGCAAATGTGTATTTGGCTGAAAGGAGTTCAAATGTGTATTTTGCTGAAAAGATTTTAATTTGTACTTGTATACTTAGGCTGGGAGAGTATTCCCAGTGTCTATAGCTGAAAGACCCTGTACCTATTCCATTTTTTTAAATTTACAAAGATAATTAAAGAAAGAAAAAACAGTAAAAATTAAAAGCTTTTCTTGTTTAAGAATCTAATTGTTTTTTTATTGTGGTGAGACCCCAGGAGACTGGGTCTGGATTCACCAGGGAATTGGTGGGGAGAAAGGAGGGAAGAGGGAGAGAGGCTGATTTCTCTGTGCCAGGATTACTTTCTCTCAGGAAGAGTCTGGGAGGGGGAAAGAGAAGGAGGGAGGAAGGTGAATTGTCCTCTCTGTTTTGTGATTCAAGGAGTTTGAATCACAGTGATCTTCCAGGGTAACCCAGGGAGGGGAAGCCTGGGACAACGGTGAGGGAAAGGGTTTACTTTCCTTGTGTTGAGATCTAGAGGGTCTGGGTCTTGGGGGTACCCGGGCAAGGTTTTGGGGTGACCAGAGTGTACCAGGCACTGGAATTCCTGGTTGGTGGCAGTGCTACAGGTTCTAAGCTGGTAATTGAGCTTAGAGGAATTCATGCTGGTACCCCATCTTTTGGACGCTAAGTTTCAGAGTGGGGGATTGTACCATGACACAAATACAGAACATAAATTTGTCATTCTTATTTAATCCAGTCCTGGCTCCCTCCTGCTTACTGTTCTGTGTGCATTAGCCTACAATTTTTTTTTTATTGCAGTCTCTTTCCCCGCCCCCCCCCCCCAAACATATATTTGTGACTTGATGCCTGAGATAGTCAAAGCTATCTGTGGGTGGAACCCAGGCAATTTATTATTTCTTTCCTTTTAATGCTATAGTTCTCAAAACAAATATTGAAAAAAATGTATGTAAAATGCCTCTTCTTTCACCCCCCTTCTTAGCAGTGCACTCAGACATCTAAACATTAATTGATTGCATAAGATAAGAGGAAGGAAAGTAGGTAAAGCTAAAGAATGAACAAGCTACCCATGCTCCATGAAGTTATTTGATTAATAAAAGGGAGGTACCCGACAAAGATCTACCACCGTTTATTGCACGTACTCTGGTTTTTCAGCTCCAGTGCTGTCTTTTGTGGCATTTATTTATTACTACTAAACATTTTGTTCAAATAAAAGTTATAAAAACAACCACACAAACAAACAAAATCAGCTCCTACTGCAAATCATTCCAGTTCTCAAGCTATTCCCTTTAGGCTAGTTTCATGGTTTATTTATTTCTTATTTTGTAAATAAACACATCTAGTTTAACACTTTCCTAGTGTGTTCCTTCTTTTTCTCCTACCATCTGCTTTATTTGTCTTTTTCGATTGTAAGCTCTTTGGGGAAGTAACTGTGCCTTCCTGTATGTTTGTTCTGCATCTAGCACATTGTGGACATTCTGAGAAACTAGACCCCATGGGAAGATGCAAATGTGCAGAGGACTTCCCCCCTCCATCCAGGGCCAGCTCTAGACATTTCGCCGCCCCAAGCACGGCGGCACGCCGCGGGGGGGGCGCTCTGCCGCCCGCCGGTCCCGCAGCTCCGGTGGATCTCCCGCAGGCGTCTCTGCAGAGGGTCCGCTGGTCCCGCGGCTCCAGTGGACCTCCCACAGGGAGGCCTGCGGGAGGTCCACCGGAGCCACGGGGCCAGTGGACCTTCCACAGGCACGCCTGCGGGAGGTCCACTGGATCCGCCTGCCGCCCTCCAGGCAACCGGCAGAGCACCCCCCACGGCATGCCGCCCCAAGCATGCGCTTGGCGCACTGGGGCCTGGAGCCGGCCCTGCCTCCATCTCTCCCCATTGAAACATGATATTTTGAAATTTCCAATTGCTAAATATTTCAATCAGCTCTACTGGAAACAAAAATATTTTGCAAAGGCAAAAAATGTGATTCAGAGGTATTTTAAAAACCTCTGAATTAGTATCAGTTACACACAAAACACATTAAAGTCGCAAATCAACAACTCAAGTGTTCAGAAATGCCAGAGTTAAGGTTGCAAAGAGTCCTGCAGCACCTTGTCGACTAACAGAGATATTGGAGCATGAGCTTTCATGGGTGAATGCCCACTTTGTCGGATGCATGTTGAGGTTGTTTGTGCAACCACAATAACGCAGACACTTTGTGCATATACATTATGATACAGTCTTTAATTATGTGAACATACTATTTTTTTCCACAGGACCCCTACCTGATTCATTGCATGGACAGAACCGAAAGAGCAGCTATTGAATATTTGGTTTTACCCTCAGCGTGTGGCCCCAGGCCTCATTTACTGCAGACTCTGCAAGCACGGCTCTGAAGACAGAATATTGATTTCCTCATGACTATAGTATCTGAGTGCTTCACACAAACAGTTAGACGTTTTGGAGCATGAGCTTTCGTGGGTGAATACCCTCTTTGTTGGATGCATGTCATGCATGCATCCAACAAAGAGGGTATTCACCCACGAAAGCTCATGCTCCAAAACGTGTTAGTCTATAAGGTGCCACAGGATTCTTTGCTGCTTTTACAGATCCAGACTAACACAACTACCCCTCTGATACAAACAGTTTTCAAAACACCATATGAGGTTCAGGCTATAATTATTCCCATTTTACAGACAGAGAGCTGAGGGGCAGAAAGATTAAGGTCAAAAGTGTCCATTAATTTGGAGTGTCCAATTTGAAATACTTAAGTTCTGATAATTCACTATTCATGCTCCAAAACATGGGAGTGCTATGGTTTCACAACCCACCCCCACTCTACTTATCACCTCTCATTCACTATCAAAAGGTCAAATCCCACCTCCGATAGGCCCAAAATGCCATCCTCCATCACTTACTGTTTATATTTTCCAACAAAGCACCTTTGTGCTTTCTCCCATACTGCCTCTCATGGCTGCGAGGTGCACAACTACGTCATTATTCTCCTTCAAATTCTCTTTGGCCATGAAGCCTACAAAGAACTTGACAGTGGTTAGATTGCTGATGTGCTGAGACCAGTCCTTAAAATGCATTGTCATTGTTTCCTTGTCCTCCCCCATCTGTCTGTATCCATCTGCCGTCTCTTGTTTTCTACTAAGCCCACGTCCAGACTAACCCGCGGCATCGGCGGGTTAAAATCGATTGCTCGGGGATCGATATATCGCGTCTAGTCTGGACGCGATGTATCGATCCCCGAGCGCGCTTACATCGATTCCGGAACTCCATCAACCCGAACGGAGTTCCGGAATCGACACGGAGAGCCGCGGACATCGATGCCGCGCCGTCCAGACAGGTGAGTACCTCGATTTTAGAAATTCGACTTCAGCTACGTTATTCACGTAGCTGAAGTTGCGTATCTAAAATCGATTTTAATACCCTAGTCTGGACGTGGCCTTAGACTGTAAACTCTTTGGGGCATGGTCTGTCTTTGTTTTGTGTTTGTACAGAACTTATCACCCAGGGGCCTTGATCCATGACTGGGACTGGTAGGTACTACGATGGTAAAATTAATAAGAGGGGGGAGGGAGAGGGAAAAAAAGAAAGATTAATGAAATAGTTGTATAATTTTTTTTTTATTTAACATGGGTAAACCAATTTTCCTCTTAGCTCTTTTTTGGAAATGCCTGAACCATTTTTTGCTGAAACTTTCCAGAAAATTTCAGCCCAAAGTGTACACATGGCACAAACATTTTCAACTCAAACTGTTACAGTTTAGTAAAAATTACAAGATGCAACAAAAAATGCACCCGACAAAGTGGGTATTCACCCATGAAAGCTCATTCTCCAATACGTCTGTTAGTCTATAAGACGCCACAGGACTCTCTGCTGCTTTTAACAAAAAAACAGGGTCTTATAATGGGCAGTATGGAAAACCTTAAGTACCAGCACCACCTATTTTACAAATTTTCTCCCTCCCAACACATATAGTCCAATGAGTATTTAAAAAAAAAAAAAAAAAAAAAAAAAACTTTACTACAAGCAAAAAAAATTCAAACTGTCATAAGTTAATAACATTTTTCATACTTGCCTCAGGTGGTTTTTTTCCCTCCTCTCCATGTAAGCAAAGTAATTCTGGCAGGCAGAAAACTGAGCCCATTCTTGAAGCAAAGTCACTTCTACCTGTCGTCATTTCTCATAGACTCATAGACTCATAGGTCAGAAGGGACCAATCTGATCATCTAGTCTGACCTCCTGCACAAGGCAGGCCACAGAACCCCACCCATCCAATTTTATACAACCCCTATCCCAGGACCGAGTTATTGAAATCCTCAAAAATGGTTTGAAGACCTCAAGCTGCAGAGACACCACCAGCAAGCGACCCGTGCCCCACGCTGCAGGGGAAGGCGAAAAACCTCCAGGGCACCTGCCAATCCGCCCTGGAGGAAAATTCCTTCCCGACCCCAAATATGGCGATCAGCTAAACCCTGAGCATGTGGGCAAGAGTCACCAGCCAGCACCCAAGAAGGAGTTCTCCGCAGCAACTCAGTACCCATCGCATGCAACATCTCCCTGCAGACCATTGAGCAGACCTGTCTGGTGGTAATTCAAGATCAATTGCCCAAATTAACGATCCTATCATAACATCCCCTCCATATACTTATCAAGCTTTGTCTTAAAGCCAGGAAAGTCTTTTGCCCCTACTACTTCCCTCGGAAGGCTATTCCAGAACTTCACTCCCCTAATGGTCAGAAACCTTCGTCTAATTTCAAGTCTAAACTTCCTAATATCCAGTTTATACCCATTCGTCCTCGTGGCTACATTAGTACTAAACTTAAATAATTCCTCTCCCTCCCTAACGTTAACCCCCTTGATATATTTATATAGGGCGAGCATATCCCCCCTCAGCCTTCTTTTGGCCAGGCTAAACAAGCCAAGCTCTTTGAGTCTCCTTTCATAAGGCAGTTTTTCCATTCCTCGGATCATCCTCGTAGCCCGTCTCTGAACCTGTTCCAGTTTGAATTCATCCTTCTTGAACATGGGACACCAGAACTGCACACAGTATTCCAGATGGGGTCTCACCAACGCCGTATACAACGGTACTAACACCTCCTTATCCTTGCAGGAAATACCCCGCCTGATGCATCCCAAAATCGCGTTTGCTTTTTTAACAGCCGTATCACATTGGCGACTCATAGTCATCCTGCTATCAACCAGTACCCCAAGGTCCTTCTCTTCCTCCGTCGCTTCCAACTGATGCTCCCCCAACGTATATCCAAAATTCTTATTATTAATTCCTAAATGCATGACCTTGCACTTTTCACTATTGTATTTCATCCTATTTCTATTACTCCAGTTTACAAGGTGGTTCAGATCTTCTTGAATAGCATCCCTGTCCTTCTCCGTGTTAGCAATACCCCCCAGCTTCGTGTCATCCGCGAACTTTATTAGCACATTCCCGCTCTTTGTGCCAAGGTCAGTAATAAAAAGGTTAAATAAGATCGGTCCCAAGACCGATCCTTGAGGGACTCCACTGGTGACCTCCTTCCAGTCCGACAGTTCACCTTTCAATACGACCCTCTGGAGTCTCCCCTTTAACCAGTTCCTTATCCACCTTACAACTTTCATATTCACTCCCAGCTTTTCCAATTTAACTAACAGCTCCCCGTGCGGAACCGTGTCGAACGCCTTACTGAAATCTAGGTAAATTATATCTACCGCATTTCCTTTATCTAAGTAATCCGTCACCTTCTCAAAGAAGGAGATCAGATTGGTTTGGCACGATCTACCTTTAGTAAATCCGTGTTGCAGTTCGTCCCAATTACCATTGACCTCTATGTCCTTAACTACTTTCTCCCTTAAAATTTTTTCCAAGACCTTACATACTACAGACGTCAAGCTAACAGGCCTATAATTACCCGGATCACTCTTTTTCCCTTTCTTAAAAATAGGAACTACATTAGCAATCCTCCAGTCATACGGCACAACACCCGAGATTATCGATCGCTTAAAAATTCTTGCTAACGGGCTCGCAATTTCACGTGCCAGTTCCTTTAATATCCTCGGGTGGAGATTGTCCGGGCCCTCCGACTTCGACCCATCAAGCTGTTCAAGTACGGCCTCTACCTCAGTTGCAGTAATATCCACTTCCACATCCACATTCCCGTTTATCATCCCTCCATCATCGCAAGGTTCCTCACTAGTCTTATTAAAAACCGAGGCAAAGTACTTGTTTAGATGTTGGGCCATGCCTAGGTTATCCTTAACCTCCATTCCATCCTCAGTGTATAGCGGCCCCACTTCTTCTTTCTTTGTTTTCTTCTTATTTATGTGGCTGTAGAACCTTTTACTATTGGTTTTGATTCCCTTTGCAAGTTCCAGTTCAATGCGGCTTTTAGCCTTCCTCACTTTATCCCTACATGTTCTGACCTCAGCAAGGTAGCTTTCTTTACTGATCCTGCCTTCCTTCCACTCCCTGTAAGCTTTCTGCTTTTGTCTAATCCCCTCTCTGAGTTGCTTGCTCATCCAGTTTGGCCTGCAACTCCTGCCCATGGTTCTTTTCCCCTTTCTCGGGATGCAGGCTTCCGACAGTCTCCGCAGCTGTGACTTAAAGTAATTCCAGGCCTCCTCCACATTTAAATCCACTAATTCCTCCGTCCAATCCACTTCCCTAACTAATTTCCTTAACTCTTTAAAGTTAGCCCTCGAGAAGTCAAAAACCCTAATCGCAGATCTACATTTGTTTATCCTTCCATCTAGTTTGAACTGAATCAGCTCATGATCACTCGAACCAAGGTTGTCCCCTACCACCATTTCTTCTACGAGGTCCTCACTGCTCACCAACACCAAGTCTAGAATGGCATCCCCTCTAGTAGGTGCTTCAACTACTTGATGAAGAAATCCATCCGCAATCACATCCAGAAAAATCTGACCCCTATTATTCGTGCAAGTACTCGTCCTCCAGTCTATATCCGGGAAGTTGAAGTCCCCCATAATCACACATTTCCCCTTTGTGTTTACTTCATTAAAGACATTAAAGAGGTCTCTATCCATATCCCAATCCGATCCCGGCGGTCTGTAGCACACCCCAAGCACTATCTCAGGGGAAGCTCTAGTTGCTTTTTTACCCAGCGTGATTTTTGCCCAGACGGACTCCGTCTTATCCATTCCATCGCATCTTATTTCGCTACATTTAATTTCATCATTGATGTACAAGGCTACTCCCCCACCTTTGCCTTTCTTCCTGTCTTTTCTGAACAGCACATAGCCTTCAATACCCGTGCTCCAGTCATGAGTACTATTCCACCAGGTTTCGGTAATCCCTATAATATCCGGCTTCACTTCCTGCACGAGTAACTCCAGTTCCTCCATCTTGTTACCTAGGCTCCTCGCGTTAGTGTACAAACCTTTTAATTTTCGGCGTTTGGCGTCAGTGACATTCTTTCCCCCGTCGTGCACAAACTGTCTGCCACCAGCATCACCTGTTACTCTGGTTTCTACTCCACTATTCCTCCTTGGATCAAATCTTGGGGCCGCAAGGGTATCCCCGCTCACTTTGTTTACTTCCCTCTCCAGGTTATGTTCTGGCGTGGAGATCTCCCGAACATTTCCCAACCATCTCCCCCAACTTTCTAGTTTAAAGCCCTCTTGATGAGGTCGGCGAGCCTCCATCCTAGAATCCTATTTCCCTCCTTGCTGAGATGAAGTCCATCGTGAGCAAACAGTTGTCTATCCGTAAACGCGTCCCAGTGACCGTACATCCCAAAGCCCTCCTTATAACACCACTCCCTGAGCCATCTGTTGATCGCCATAATCTTGTCCCTCCTTCGTCGCCCCGCTCTAGGAACCGGCAGAATCCCACTGAAGATCACCTGAGCCTCGATGTCTTTAAGCCTCTTCCCCAGTCTGAAATAGTCCTCCTTGATACAGTCCAGTGAGTAACTAGCCGTATCGTTCGTTCCCACATGAAGGATAATCAACGGATTTTTTCCCGCTCCCGCTAAGATCGTATTCAGGCTCAAGTCCACATCCTGTATCTTAGCCCCCGGCAGACAGCACACTCTTCTGTTCTCCCGATCCGGTCTAGTTACAGGCCTGTCTACTCTTCTCAGTAGAGAGTCTCCAATCACGTAGACTTGCCTTTTCCTGGTGACAATGCGAATTTCACCAAATTTTGCTATGCAAAACTGTGTTGACCAGCAGAAGTGACAATGGTTTGTTACCAATTGTATGGTCACTGTCAGTTTATGAATGCTAGCAACATTAAACAAGCTGATAGTGAACTAGAATATAGTATATCCCTGACTAACTGAACCCAACCAAACATTTTTAAAAAACATTTTGGATCTAATGTGATGTTTGCCACTGTTATACTGAGCCCCTCTCCCCTTCTCCCTGTCTTGACTGATAGATTGTAAAGTTTACCGGGCACGGACTAGCAGTGTTTACTTCTCCATTTATACAGTGCCTAGGAAAATGGGGCCCTCTTCTTGGTTGGTTCTTAGGCACTACTGTATTAAAAATAAATATGAGTCATTACAGCGCACTGTAACATGCAAAATGCAATTCCAGTTATATGGAACTTCCTTTCTGAGCAAAGCAATTCTTTGAAAAAAAAATTAAGAATTTGCTATTGAGGGATTCCATTGTACTCAGCAAGTGAGATTAATGAGTACAGGATTAGATAAACATATTCTGACTGCAGAATCAGTATTATGAACCGAAGGGTCAGCCATATCTAGAGCTGGGGGAATATTGCAAAGAAATTCTATGGATATTTGTTTGCATTTGTACATGAAATTCTCTTCAGAGGTATTTATGCCCTTCTTGTATTGGTTTCACAAACAAGTTACTGACCAGAAAGTTAGCAGACACAGAAAATACAATAGTCACAAAAGCAAGCTTTTGCATTTCTGAATATACAAATTAAAAATTTGATTAAACACTCATTCACAAAACTATTATTTATTTGGATTATGATAGGACCTAGAGGCCCCGAGCATGCAAGTATCTTAACCACAAGATCATTTTAGTTTGCTACATATCATTGACCATTGAGCCTAGTCAAAATAGACTAAACAGTGTATATTCATGTATCATATTGGAGTATTCAGAACAACTATACAGACCAACAATTATTCACAACAACAAATACATTCAAACAAGAGGTAAAATTCATTGAATCAATTATTCACCCATCTCTACCCACAACAAACAAATTAATAGAATCATAGAATACCAGTGTCGGAAGGGACCTCAGGAGGTCATCTAGTCCAACCCCCTCCTCAAAGCAGGACCAACCCCCGACTAAATCATCCCAGTCAGGGCTCTGTCAATCCTGACCTTAGAGGTGTTTAAGGAAGGAGATTCCACCACCTCCCTAAGTAACCCATTCCAGTGCTTAACCACCCTTCTAGTGAAATAGTTTTTCCTAATATCCAACCTAGGCCTCCCCCACTGCAACTTGAGGCCATTGCTCCTTGTTTTGTCATCTGCCACAACCGAGAACAGTCTAGATCCATCCTCTTTGGAACTCCCTTCCAGGTAGCTGACAGCTGCTATCAAAGCCTCCCCCTTACGTCTTCTCTTCTGCAGACTAAACAATTCCAGTTCCCTCAGCCTCTCCTCATAAATCATGTGCTCCAGCCCCCTAATCATTTTTGTTGCCCTCTGCTCGACTCTTCCCAATTTTTCCACATCCTTCTTGTAGTGTGGTGCCCAAAACTGTGCACTAGGATGTTGCTATGAGCCGTGTGCCACATCTTAAAATCAACAGCCAATTGCAGTTGCTCAGCACTACTGAGGTTTTAGCTCTAGGGGCCACAGGCTCACTTCTACTATATGGAATGGAGCAAAATGAACCGGAAGAGCTCCTTTTTCTATGGAAGGGATGAAGTTAGGGCCGGCGCTTCCATTTAGGCAGCCTAGGCAATCGCCTAGGGCGCCAGGATTATTGGCGGGTGACGTTTTGCCGGAGGGGGTGGCAGGCAGCTCCGGTGGTCCTACCACAGTCGTGCGTGCGGAGGGTCCGCTGGTCTGCGGCTCTGGTGGAGCTGCCGCCATCGTGCCTGCGGACGGTTGGCTGCTTGCGTGGCTCCAGTGAACCTTCTGCAGGCACGACGGCGGCAGCTCGACCGGAGCAGAGGGACCAACGTGCAGGGCGGCGAAATTGCCGTGCGCCTAGGGTGCTAAAACCCTTAGCGCCAGTCCTGGATGAAGTAGTGCTTCTTCAGTATGTTACCCCCAGTCCAGAGATGGGAGCAATTCCTGTGTGATAGCCCTACAGGCTCTGCATTATATGCGGGTCACACTCCCATTTCAAGGAGCAAGGACAGGCATAAGCAGTCAAACCATGGCAACAGCAATGAGGCCAAGGGCTGGGACTCAGGCCAGGGACTCAAGAAACAGATCTTTAGCTGCATCAAAGTTGAAGGGGGGGGGGGGAAATGGGCACAAAAGTGCCTTTACAACACCTTTGCACTTAGCCCTCATTCTTCTCTGGTTGGTTATTTCAACTAGCACTGACTGCCACTAGTCCCAAGGAATCAGTGGTGCATTAGGACCCATCAAGCACATCCTCTTGATCTGGCCACTAAGATTGTGGGGAGTATATGGGCCATTACACCAGTAATACAATGCAAAGAGGGTGCATCACAGCCTAGATCTAGGTCAGAATCTCCATGTTCATGGCCCTGGACTCTAATGTTGATCTCTGTGGTTTTAAGAGGGGTGACTCCTTTTCCAGTTTGCCTGGGAAGCGGCATGACAGAGTAGGAACCTGTGGACAAGCTGTCCACCTAGCTTAGCCATTTATATATACCCACCATTACTGTGATATTGAGCACCTTGTAAGTTTTAAAGTATTTATCTTCACAAAATCCCTGTGAGGTAGAAGTGTTATCATCCCCCATTTTACAGACAGGGGAGAGAAGCAGAGACACACACTATGGGCTTGTCTACGCTACTCCTGAATCACTTCATGTGTGGACACTTGTTGCAGAATAAGAATTCCTGTTTAGCTTAACCCACAGAGTATTCAGAAAGACCTGATCCGAAAGAAATGTAGGCAAGCCCCAAGAGACTTACCCAAGGTCACTCAGGGAATCCTCGGCAGAACAGAAGATTAAACCCAGGTTTCCCAAATCCTAAACTAGTGCTTTAACTACAGGGGCATCCTTCTGCCACATTCCTGCTGCGTGCATGTGTGTATTCATTCTTGTCCCCAGGAATAATCTGGCTCTTGGTATCTGTCCATTTAGAAATCTATTTGCTTAAAAAAGAAAGAGTTAAGGTGTATGGCTACAAACTACTCCTAGCAGTCACAAAAACTTCGTACAAATAGTAAAGTTTTAGTAACGGAAGAAATAAAGTTAACTAAAACAATAGTTTGTAACTTCCATCAACAGCTAGAGACAACTGTATTCTTCACTACCATGTACCTTTTTTAAACTTCTATAACGTATTTGAGTATTAATGCCAATGGCTACAGTTTAAATTAGGGTGTCACTTAATTTTAAGATACCAGCATTAGCTGGGATTCAAACATCATTGTTCTATGCAAATTATGAAGGAAGGGACCTGCCCTGAGTATTCTGCTCACCGACATTATTTCAGCCTGCCTTGGAGCTTACTTTAAACAAATGTTATAACCCAAGCTGTATCCGCCTCATTTATTATGAGGGCCCTTTTAATTTTTAATGGAAGCCCCAACTTCATTCTGAACCCCAACATCAGGGAGGTTGCAGGTGAAGGCCAGCTGAGGACAGAGCTACATTGTTTTACTACTAGCATGGGAAGAGACTAACAAACCATGGCCTCAGGCCTTTAGGGACGTACCACTTGGGATTCAGTAACAGCAGCGATAGCTTTCTGTCCACACAATTCAATATTTCCGGGAAATGAGCCCAACATGGACTCGCTATCCTTGAATGATACCATTGTGTCTTTAGCTATCATCTAAAACTAGATGTTAAGCAAAATGGTTTAAGATAAAGCGCAACCATTATTAAGGGCTGGTTGAGGCAAGAGGGTGAGAAAGAGCCACTAAACGCTGCAACAGGCTATAGTTTCGCTGTCATTATTTTCAGTTCCCTATGGACATGCAAATGCATGCACAAAAAGCTTAGCGATTGACCTAGACCAATGGACATGGCAGCCAGTCCCAGGGCTGATATATTTGCTTACAGTGAATTACAGAAATTGGCTGTTTTCTAGATGCAAATTTGAAAATAATCAATCTTGTGTCGAAGATGACTGCAACACATGCATGTGGTATGTTCAATCAATTGCAGATCCCCCTAGGTTTGGTTTTGAGCTAGAGGTGGTAAGTAGTTCAAGCAGGCAATGATATCCTTCTAAACTAAAACTGGGTAGTGACTCCGATATAATCTGAACAGAGGTTTATTTTAAAATGCCCATGTCCTTTTCTGTACTGTAAGAATAGTATCTAGCTGTGAGTAGGAACGTGTTACTCTGTGAGGAAGTACCTTGATTAAAGGACAAACATGCGATCTCCACAGTTTTTGCAAATCTTTTTCCCAGGAGAGCTCAGCTGAGATGTAGTATCAGGGTTTCACTGAGGTTCCTTCTTAACCAAAATTTTCTAGCTGGGTTCGCTAGGCATGAGGAGGGAAAACAACTTGCACAGTTAGTGGCTCGGCCAAGATCAGTAGCCTAGATCCTCCTCGTTCATGGTCTTTTGATCTGACCAGTGGGGCACAAAATTCCAAGGGTTTTAGGTTCCCACCCCCACTCCAACTGGTGAGGCTGTTTAATAAGTGATGAAAATTATTTAACCTAAGGGCCAAATCATGCAAGCCCTCTGACTGTGCAACTCTCCCCAAACACGAGGCATGTGGGAGCAAACAGAGGCATGATTCTCCACTCAGTTGCACCCTGCGTTGTTATTCACACACCCACGCACATGACCAGAAGGGTAGCATTACACATCCACTTTGCCCAGATGTAAATGACTACAGAAAGGCAGCAGGGCTTTGCAGGTTCAGGTCCTAAGTGTTTTCTCCTCTCAGATCCTCGTACAACATAACAATTAAATAGACAGTGTCCTTAGGAGCTGTTCATGCACTAAAAGGAAACAAAAACAAGCACTAGTCGATTGATTCATCCTTGAAATAGGAACAGGACCGCACTGCACCAAGATAAGTAATGAACTGAAAGCATGACTAAAGGCAGAGCAGTCTCTGAGTAGTATTAGTGATTCACATTTAAGATAAAAATAAAAGACTAACAGAATGCCCAGTACTGCAGCCTTGCAGGCCACATGCAAACACTGGGCAGCACTTATGCATCGTTTCCTGTGGCCTATTTTAACAATAGTTGTGCTTTGGACTGAATGCAGCCAGCAAAGGGCCCAAAAACAAACAATAATAATATAATGAATTAGATTTAAATAGGGCCTTTCATCTCAAAGAATCCCCAAACACTGAACAGACTGAGCTAGACGGTGTCTTGTTCTGCACTAACAAGGCAAATTAGTCACAATCTAGTCTTTGCAAGGATATTTTTAATCGGAGCCACCATTTCATTCATAATTCCTATGTCACTGAGGTTGCAGATGAAGACCAGCTGGGGACGGAGTGGTATCTGATGATTTTAACATTAGCATGAAAGAGGCCAATACATCTTAGCCCCGGGCCTTCGGGGATGAAACACTTGGGATTCAGTAGTGGAAGGGACAGTTTTTCATTTGCACAATGCTCTTTTCTTGAGACATTAGCCTAGCACAGACTCACTATCATTTAGGGTTGCCAACTTTGTAATTGCACAAAACTGTACACCCTTGCCCCACCCACTATCCACCCCTTCCCCAAGGCCCACCCCCATTCACTCCATCACCCCTCCCTCCGTCGCTCACTCTCCCCCACCCTCACTCACTTTCACCAAGCTCAGGGCTGGGGTATGAGAGGGGGCGAGGGCTCCAGTTGGAGCACACTCCCAACTCTGGGGTGGGACTAGGGATGAGGTGTTTGGGGTGTACAAGGGAGCTCCGGGTGGGACCAAGGGGTTCAGAGTGTGGGAGGGGGTGCAGGCACTGGGATGAGGCCTGAGATGAGGAGTTTAGGGTGCAGGAGGGGGCTAGGGGTGCAGAATGTGGGCTCTGGGAGGGAGTTAGGATGCAGGAGGGCAGCTCAGGGGTGGGACTGGGTGCAGGAGGGGGTTCAAGGTGAGTGCTCTAGCGGGGTGGCACTTCCCTCAGGCAGCTCCTGGAGGCAGCCAGCATGTCCGGCTTCCAGGCCATGGCTTCTGGAGCCAGACATGCTGGCCATTTCCAGGAGCCACATGGAGCCAGGGCACGTAGGGATCCTGCCTGAGCCCTGCTGCACCACCAACTGGACTTTTAGTGGCCATCAATGATTCTGACAAAAGCTGCCAGGGTCCCTTTTCAACTGTGCGCTCCAGTCGAAAAAAATCAGACAACTGGCAACCCTGATACTATTGAATTCAAGTAATTCACTTGCAGTGCCAAGAGCTATGCTGTGCTGATGTAACACCACATCACTATGGATCACCAGCAGGGACTTTCCTCAAAACAAAATCCTTTACCTCTTAAGCTAAGGAACTTCAGTTACTGGCTGCTGCAGGAGGCAGTTACTGACTGTGTGCACCAGCCAGTCGGAGCGGGACACAGTACGCATAGCTGGTGTACTATGCAAGGCTCCCAGACAGGGCAAGGCTGGGCTCAATGGGCAGCAGTGCATTTATCTTCTTAAGTTACTCCTTCCTTGGTTGCTTACCTTTCCCAGGGGTTAATACTGGATGGATTCATCCCTGCAGGAAGCTATGTTGGTTAGCCTGAAAATGCAACGATCACCAAGGACTGAACCAGAGATCTCCAGACCTGAAAGCACAAGCTGCAACAACATGAGCTAAAGAGCCAAGACTCTCCTGCTGGGAACCATGTGGACTGGCACACTGAGGGAAAGGGTGCTTGTAACTCACCCTGAGCCACACAAATTTAGCACAGAACTGCCATGACTTGCACCTTGTCAAAAGTGCACCTTAACTTGGATGGGAGGGTCTTCCAGGGATCTAGCTTTCATGTCACGATTGACCTTCCTCCCTGTGTGGATGCAGAAAACTGAATATGGCTCAGTCAATCCCTCTGCAAGCTCCCACAGTGGCCATGTGCTTCTGCATAACCCCCTTTACGATATTGTGACTTCCTTGTAGCATCTCATGGGAATACAGCCACCTCCACAATGCAACGCAACAGCCATTTTGCCTCAGCAATGCAACATGCCATTTAATTAATGTATTATGAGGTTGTTCATTTTTGCTCCTTGTGAGGGGCACACCTGCCCGTTAACACATAGGCTTTTGTCTGACAATTGTCACCTGTTCATACACAGTATCTCTGAAAGAGCCTGTAATTAATACTTCACTGTACAAATGGTACAGGGGGTAGAATGCTGCAGAGTGGGATTCTGCCAGTTCCTAGAGCGGGGCGACGAAGGAGGGACAAGATTATGGCGATCAACAGATGGCTCAGGGAGTGGTGTTATAAGGAGGGCTTTGGGATGTACGGTCACTGGGACGCGTTTACGGATAGACAACTGTTTGCTCACGATGGACTTCATCTCAGCAAGGAGGGAAATAGGATTCTAGGATGGAGGCTCGCCGACCTCATCAAGAGGGCTTTAAACTAGAAAGTTGGGGGAGATGGTTGGGAAATGTTCGGGAGATCTCCACGCCAGAACATAACCTGGAGAGGGAAGTAAACAAAGTGAGCGGGGATACCCTTGCGGCCCCAAGATTTGATCCAAGGAGGAATAGTGGAGTAGAAACCAGAGTAACGGGTGATGCTGGTGGCAGACAGTTTGTGCACGACGGGGGAAAGAATGTCACTGACGCCAAACGCCGAAAATTAAAAGGTTTGTACACTAACGCGAGGAGCCTAGGTAACAAGATGGAGGAACTGGAGTTACTCGTGCAGGAAGTGAAGCCGGATATTATAGGGATTACCGAAACCTGGTGGAATAGTACTCATGACTGGAGCACGGGTATTGAAGGCTATGTGCTGTTCAGAAAAGACAGGAAGAAAGGCAAAGGTGGGGGAGTAGCCTTGTACATCAATGATGAAATTAAATGTAGCGAAATAAGATGCGATGGAATGGATAAGACGGAGTCCGTCTGGGCAAAAATCACGCTGGGTAAAAAAGCAACTAGAGCTTCCCCTGAGATAGTGCTTGGGGTGTGCTACAGACCGCCGGGATCGGATTGGGATATGGATAGAGACCTCTTTAATGTCTTTAATGAAGTAAACACAAAGGGGAAATGTGTGATTATGGGGGACTTCAACTTCCCGGATATAGACTGGAGGACGAGTACTTGCACGAATAATAGGGGTCAGATTTTTCTGGATGTGATTGCGGATGGATTTCTTCATCAAGTAGTTGAAGCACCTACTAGAGGGGATGCCATTCTAGACTTGGTGTTGGTGAGCAGTGAGGACCTCGTAGAAGAAATGGTGGTAGGGGATAACCTTGGTTCGAGTGATCATGAGCTGATTCAGTTCAAACTAGATGGAAGGATAAACAAATGTAGATCTGCGATTAGGGTTTTTGACTTCTCGAGGGCTAACTTTAAAGAGTTAAGGAAATTAGTTAGGGAAGTGGATTGGACGGAGGAATTAGTGGATTTAAATGTGGAGGAGGCCTGGAATTACTTTAAGTCACAGCTGCGGAGACTGTCGGAAGCCTGCATCCCGAGAAAGGGGAAAAGAACCATGGGCAGGAGTTGCAGGCCAAACTGGATGAGCAAGCAACTCAGAGAGGGGATTAGACAAAAGCAGAAAGCTTACAGGGAGTGGAAGGAAGGCAGGATCAGTAAAGAAAGCTACCTTGCTGAGGTCAGAACATGTAGGGATAAAGTGAGGAAGGCTAAAAGCCGCATTGAACTGGAACTTGCAAAGGGAATCAAAACCAATAGTAAAAGGTTCTACAGCCACATAAATAAGAAGAAAACAAAGAAAGAAGAAGTGGGGCCGCTATACACTGAGGATGGAATGGAGGTTAAGGATAACCTAGGCATGGCCCAACATCTAAACAAGTACTTTGCCTCGGTTTTTAATAAGACTAGTGAGGAACCTTGCGATGATGGAGGGATGATAAACGGGAATGTGGATGTGGAAGTGGATATTACTGCAACTGAGGTAGAGGCCGTACTTGAACAGCTTGATGGGTCGAAGTCGGAGGGCCCGGACAATCTCCACCCGAGGATATTAAAGGAACTGGCGCGTGAAATTGCGAGCCCGTTAGCGAGAATTTTTAAGCGATCGATAATCTCGGGTGTTGTGCCGTATGACTGGAGGATTGCTAATGTAGTTCCTATTTTTAAGAAAGGGAAAAAGAGTGATCCGGGTAATTATAGGCCTGTTAGCTTGACGTCTGTAGTATGTAAGGTCTTGGAAAAAATTTTAAGGGAGAAAGTAGTTAAGGACATAGAGGTCAATGGTAATTGGGACGAACTGCAACACGGATTTACTAAAGGTAGATCGTGCCAAACCAATCTGATCTCCTTCTTTGAGAAGGTGACGGATTACTTAGATAAAGGAAATGCGGTAGATATAATTTACCTAGATTTCAGTAAGGCGTTCGACACGGTTCCGCACGGGGAGCTGTTATTTAAATTGGAAAAGCTGGGAGTGAATATGAAAGTTGTAAGGTGGATAAGGAACTGGTTAAAGGGGAGACTCCAGAGGGTCGTATTGAAAGGTGAACTGTCGGACTGGAAGGAGGTCACCAGTGGAGTCCCTCAAGGATCGGTCTTGGGACCGATCTTATTTAACCTTTTTATTACTGACCTTGGCACAAAGAGCGGGAATGTGCTAATAAAGTTCGCGGATGACACGAAGCTGGGGGGTATTGCTAACACGGAGAAGGACAGGGATGCTATTCAAGAAGATCTGAACCACCTTGTAAACTGGAGTAATAGAAATAGGATGAAATACAATAGTGAAAAGTGCAAGGTCATGCATTTAGGAATTAATAATAAGAATTTTGGATATACGTTGGGGGAGCATCAGTTGGAAGCGACGGAGGAAGAGAAGGACCTTGGGGTACTGGTTGATAGCAGGATGACTATGAGTCGCCAATGTGATACGGCTGTTAAAAAAGCAAACGCGATTTTGGGATGCATCAGGCGGGGTATTTCCTGCAAGGATAAGGAGGTGTTAGTACCGTTGTATACGGCGTTGGTGAGACCCCATCTGGAATACTGTGTGCAGTTCTGGTGTCCCATGTTCAAGAAGGATGAATTCAAACTGGAACAGGTTCAGAGACGGGCTACGAGGATGATCCGAGGAATGGAAAAACTGCCTTATGAAAGGAGACTCAAAGAGCTTGGCTTGTTTAGCCTGGCCAAAAGAAGGCTGAGGGGGGATATGCTCGCCCTATATAAATACATCAAGGGGGTTAACGTTAGGGAGGGAGAGGAATTATTTAAGTTTAGTACTAATGTAGCCACGAGGACGAATGGGTATAAACTGGATATTAGGAAGTTTAGACTTGAAATTAGACGAAGGTTTCTGACCATTAGGGGAGTGAAGTTCTGGAATAGCCTTCCGAGGGAAGTAGTAGGGGCAAAAGACTTTCCTGGCTTTAAGACAAAGCTTGATAAGTATATGGAGGGGATGTTATGATAGGATCGTCAATTTGGGCAATTGATCTTGAATTACCACCAGACAGGTTTGCTCAATGGTCTGCGAGGAGATGTTGCATGCGATGGGTACTGAGTTGCTGCGGAGAACTCCTTCTTGGGTGCTGGCTGGTGACTCTTGCCCACATGCTCAGGGTTTAGCTGATCGCCATATTTGGGGTCGGGAAGGAATTTTCCTCCAGGGCGGATTGGCAGGTGCCCTGGAGGTTTTTCGCCTTCCCCTGCAGCGTGGGGCACGGGTCGCTTGCTGGTGGTGTCTCTGCAGCTTGAGGTCTTCAAACCATTTTTGAGGATTTCAATAACTCGGTCCTGGGATAGGGGTTGTATAAAATTGGATGGGTGGGGTTCTGTGGCCTGCCTTGTGCAGGAGGTCAGACTAGATGATCAGATTGGTCCCTTCTGACCTATGAGTCTATGAGTCTATGAGTCTATGAGTCTATGAGACTGCTCTAGCCAATCATATGGCTCTTAAATGTCCTTCTACTTGCTTCTTTGGGCATCCATCTGTGGCACGCCGGTATTGCATTTGAGTCAGTGAATCCTAGCCTCCTGGTCCCTGCAGTCTTCAGGGACTTTTTGTGAGATATTTCACAGAGAAAATAAAATTTATAGATATACACATACACATACACACACACACACACCCACCCACCCACCCCAAATTAAATGCAAAAAACCCAGATGCACAAGGGTGGAGACTATCCTTTGGTAATCTTTGTACACGAAACAGTGTGCAGAATATACCATTGCTGCCAAAGATAGCTGTTAGCCCTCTTTGTGAACCCTTATGAATGGAGCACCTTCCCTGAATTGACCGGTAAAGCACTGTACTCTCCTTCAAATCCCCCCTAAAGACCAACTCAACAGCAACATTTACAGGTTGGCAGGCTAATATTGACTTGGTTGAGGGCCATTTGGGAATTGCTTATCTCGTTATTAGGTATTATTTGTATTACATTAATACCAAGAGTCCCCAAGCAAGGTGGGATCCCCATTGTGCTAGGCACTGCACAGACATAAAAAGAAACAGTCCCCATCCCAAAGCTCTCACCAGAAGGAAAGGATTACTTAGGTGTTGGTTCCTGCCTCAAAGACTCTTTTTTTTGCATTTGTACAGCACTTAGCACTATGACTGGGGCTCCTGGGTGCTATCATACTAGAAATAAAATTAATTATCCTCATTTTACAAATGAGGGAACTCAGGCAGACAGAGGTTAAGCGTTACACTACCAGTCTCTCAGGGTATGTCTACACCACGGAATTATTCCGATTTTACATAAACCGATTTTGTAAAACAGATTGTATAAAGCCGAGTGCATGCGGCCACACTAAGCACATTAATTCGGTGGTGTGCATCCATGTACCGAGGCTAGTGTCAATTTCCGGAGCGTTGTACTGTGGGTAGCTATCCCATAGTTCCCGCAGTCTCCCCCTCCCATTGGAATTCTAGGTTGAGATCACAATGCATGATGGTGCAAAAACAGTGTTGCCGGTGATTCTGGGTAAATGTTGTCACTCATTCCTTCCTCCCTGAAAGCAACGGCAAACAATCATTTCACACCCTTTTTCCCTGGATTGCCCTGGCAGATGCCATAGCATGGCAACCATGGAGCCTGTTTTGCCTTTTGTCACTGTCACCGTATGTCTACTGGATGCTGCTGACAGAGGCGGTACTGCAGCGCTACATAGCAGCATTCATTTGCCATTGCAAGGTAGCAGAGATGGTTACCAGCCATTCTGTACCGTCTGCTGTGCCATTGTAAATTGGCGATGAGATGAAAGTTATCAGTCGTTCGGTACCGTCTGCTGCTGTCATGGGTGCTCCTGGCTAGCCTTAGCTGAGGTCGGCCGGGGGCGCAAAGACAAAAATGGGAATGACTCCCCGAGTCAATCCCTCCTTTATGGTGTATCTAAAAATAGAGTCAGTCCTGCCTAGAATATGGGGCAAGTGTACTAGAGAGCCAGCGAACCAGAGAGCACAGCCGCTCCATGTCAGATCCCGCAGAAATGATGAGCTGCATGCCATTCTAGGGGGTGCCCCTGCAATAACCTCACCCGTTGATTCTCTTCTCCCCAACCTTTCTGGGCTACTGTGGCAGTGTCCCTCATTTGTGTGATGAAGTAATAAAGAATGCAGGAATAAGAAACACTGACTTTTTAGTGAGATAAAATGAGGGGGAGGCAGCCTCCAGCTGCTATGATAGTCCAGGCTGACATTAAAGGGTCGGGGGGAGAGGAGCCCAGCATCCCACTGCTATGATAGTCCAGGAAGTACAGAATCTTTTTTTTAGACATGAAAAGTGTGGGGCTGATGGAACTCAGCCCCCAGTTGCTATGATGAGGACGGTTACCAGCCGTTCTGTACCATCTACCAGGAATGACCGGGAGTCATTCCTATTTTTACCCAGGCGCCCCTGGCCGACCTCACCTGAGGCCAGCCAGGAGCACTCACGGTCTGATGATGACGATGGATAGCAGTCATATTGTACCATCTGCCACCAGGGAAGGGAGGGGAGAGGATGCTGCTATTCATTGCCACAGCACCACGTCTACCAGCAGCACGCAGTAGACAGAGTGACATATAAAAAAGTCAAGAAACTATTTTTCCCCTTTTCTTTCATGGGGTGGGAGAGGGGGTAAATTGACAACATATACCCTGAAACACCCCAGACAATGTGTTTGACCCTACAGGCATTGGGAGCTCAGCCAAGAACGCAAATGCTTTTCGGAGACTGCGGGGACTGTGGGATAGCTGGAGTCCTCAGTACCCCCTCCCTCCCTTCATGAGGGTCCATTTGATTCTTTGGCTTTCCGTTACACTTGTCATGCAGCACTGTGCTGTGGACTCTATCATAGCCTGGAGATTTTTTCAAATGCTTTCTCATTTAGTCTTCTGTAACAGAACTCAGAAAGAAAAGATTTGTCTCCCCATACAGAGAAGTTCCAGTATCTCCCCTACGGCCCATGCTGGAGCTCTTTTTGGGTTTGGGACTGCATCGCCACCCATGCTGATCAGAGCTCCATGCTGGGCAAACAGGAAATGAAATTCAAAAGTTTGCGGGGCTTTTCCTGTTTACCTGGCCACTGCATCTGAGTTCGGATTGCTGTCCAGAGCAGTCACAATGGCGCACTGTGGGATACCGCCCGGAGGCCACTACTGTCGATTTGCGGCCACACTAACCGTAATCCGATATGGTAATACCGATTTCAGCTCTACTCCTCTTATCGGGGAGGAGTACAGAAACCTGTTTAAAGAGCCTTTTATATCGCTATAAAGGGCCTTGTTGTGTTAACAGGTGCAGCATTAAATTGGTTTAACACTGCTAAAAATCGGTTTAAACACATAGTGTAGACCAGGCCTCAGAAAGCCAAAAATTCAACCATCCTCTCTCTCTTGTATTGTACGACTTATCTCTTTCCCTCATTTCTAACAGGTTGTTTTGATTCTTAGATTGCCAACTCTTCAGGGTAGGGACACTTTCCCTCTTGGTGTTGACAGCACTTCGCAGAATGTAAGCACTGCAAAAATAATACAAATCAGTAATGAAGAAAAAAACCTCTTCATTGTGTTATAAACTCAGGCTACCACCTCTAAGAGTTAGCTATATTGTAATATTTTTATGAAGTTGCATACATTTGCAACAGAGCTTTACGAGTTCGTCATAAAATGCTAGAGGCGTGTGTATATGTTATAGTCTCGCATTTACCAGTACTAAGCTTATTGCACTGTGAATATATTTGTGTTATACAGTGCATAAAGTCTACAATCTAGTTGCATCTTCATTACTGTGCAGCATCAGAGTAATGAATCCATTAGGTTATTCGTATTTGGAAGCCAAGTAATTGGCCACGTAAGTCTGCACTCGCACATTAGAAGCTATTGAGTGTGAACTCCTTTACAGAACGGTCACATTTAGCACTATGCAACGTTTTCATTTCTTTTTTAAAGTCAATAAAATACAACATGTAAGAAATCATGTCCTGAATAGTTAATGAATAATCTATCAAACTTGATTTAGTATTCCTCTCTCAAAAAATACACAGAGGACAGCATGGACTCATGGTGATAAATACAATATCTACCCTTGGAAAAGAAAATCTGACCTTGCATCAATTCTGTAGTGTCATGTTAAGATACAGTTAAAGATGCAATATAAAATAATTTCACTGATTAATTTACAGTATAATCAGCATCCTAGGGAGGTTGTGGAATCTCCATCTCTGGAGATATTTAAGAGTAGGTTAGATAAATGTCTATCAGGGATGGTCTAGACAGTATTTGGTCCTGCCATGAGGGCAGGGGACTGGACTCGATGACCTCTCGAGGTCCCTTCCAGTCCTAGAGTCTATGAATCCTGACATGCATGGCCATATAATGGGCTTCCAAATAATAACAGATCCATTATGATAATACTCTCTAATACAGGAACAATTTTTCACACACTACATAACATTTTTAGGCACTGATCCTGCATCAGGATCCATCATCCCTACACCTTTTCAGCATAGTGGTAGGTTGTTAATGAGAGCTATAGAGAAGAAGGATCGCCCAGTGGTTAGGACACTATGGAGACTCAGGCTCAATGTCCTTCAAGTTATTGGGCTCAGTACAGGAGTAACTAGATGAAATTCAGTGGCCTGTAATACAAGGTCAGACTAGATAATCTAATGCTCTCCTCTGGCCTTAACCTCCATGAATACTATGGCAATATAAACACTAAGCAGATATGCCTTGACTTTCTAAAGTGTGAAAATTCTGGTCTATAACTAAAAAAAAATACATTAGCTTGGTTCATCACCCTGGAGGTGTATTTGATTGTGTTTTCCCATACAGTGCTTGTCGATACACAGAAGTTGCACTGGTTTAGCTTGAGTCACCTTAGTTAAGCCACTGCCACTTGTGTGTGGACTTCCTTATACTGGTTTAAAATTGGTTATATTCATTTTACTTGCAACTGTACATTTACAAATGCAAGATCTGTTTTCAGGTTGTCATATCAATCTGAGCATTTACACACAAAAGCTGCACCAGTTTAACTACATCAGTATAAAAATCATTCCGTTAGCTAAATTGGCATAACTTTACAAGTGGATCAGCCCATACATAAGCCACAAAATTCACTAAGTGGCAGTGGTTCTATCCACTGATGTAGATTAAAGACGTTCTTCCCTAAATTATAACCCAAAATCCCTGTGGCACAACCGCAGTATCCTTTCTCATTACAAGGGATGCCTTACAACTCGCAATGAATACTTATGATTAGAACATAAAAGAATAATTTATAACATGAAGGTAACAATATTGTTATTGTACAGTATTTCAGAGGAATGTGCAAATATAGAGTTTAAAGAATCTCAACTACTGTTTGCAGAAGCGTAGCTTATGTTCTTATAAAGTCACTGATGTTATCAGTGGACTCCAAGTTATTATATGACTGGCAAGCCAAATATTACCAGGAAGGGGAAAAGCTTGAAATGGAGTAAGAATCTTATCCAAAATGTGATTACCTGTAATGACAAACTAACGGCAACATTAAAAATTCCCACTAACAGACGGCATACAATGGGGCTTTTATGATTTAAATGAAGGACACTACAAACAACTCTTTGATAGCGTCATGCCGGGCTATTGTTCTGCTGGAGTCAGACTTGATTAGGATGCACTTCCCTATTTTATGAACACCTGTGTCTAAAGCTGAGGAATAATTAGCTTAGCCATACCATTTCACTCCCATAATGGTGTAATTTGCCATGCCTTTCAGACCCAGGACAGCTGGTGCTATTGAAAATCACCTCAGGATTAGGCCTGAACTCTCAGGCCTGACTCTTTGGGGGCTTCTTAAGTATCCATGGTAACATACTTAGGCTGCAAATTATCACCTCTAATAATAACAACTGTAATGTCTATTTTATTTTATTCTAGTTATATCCATAATAAAAAGATAACACACAACAATTGGATAGAACTTTGTGAGCTGAATAATATTACCATCCCTTGTCTAGGAATGAATCAGCATATACAGACAGAAGGTCTTTTTTGTCAGGAGTTATTTTTCTGTTAAAATCCTACCTGTTCAGTTGCTTTTGACTTTTAGGGACTGGGGCCGTGGGTGGTGGAACCACCATTCCATCTGTATGCAGTGGGGAAATTACATTAACAACAGGACTGGTCAGCACTAGTTGATGCAGTTGCCTACAGCTGCACAGTAATAAGAAGGCAGGTAATTTTATGGAGGGATCCTCAGCTGCAAGGAGCTGTGAAAATGCATTCCCCGCCCTCCACTGAATCTGTTCTGCAGCTTAACCATGGATAGGTGAGCACAAAGGTGACAGTACAAAACATTTAACTATGCACACACACTTCATGGAGCTCCTGAATACATCACTGGTCACTTCAACTTGATTATGCTCTAATGAAAAAGACAGCCAGGCAGTGAAAGCTACCAAAGACAAAAACCACTGCTACCTGGAGTGCTCCCAGGGCAGCAGAGCTGAATTGCTCAAGTTCCACTCTGCAGCAGAAGCAGGATGCAAGAAGCTTTCTTAGGGAAGTTGCATACCCTCATCCCAGCTTCTTTCCTACCTCCATGAGGGATTTATTGCTTGGTGCGGTGTGCCAGTATGTAAATTACCCATTTTTAAAATTAAGATGCTCTCTCCCCATGTGATTTGGAGGTGGAAAAGCAGAGCAAGAAACCTGTCCTTCACAAGCTCCTCTTTTCCTCCTGGCTGAGTTCTGAACAGCGATCAGAATAGTTCTCTGTGCCACACCACCCCATTGTGCCTACCCACTTCCTTGGCTGAGACTCAGTGCACCACCTGATGTGAACAATTTAAATGTACTCCCTGATAATCCTGATTGCCACACAGAGCTATCAAGCCTTGCACACACTGTGAGGGAGGGACCAGTGTAAAGCCTAAATCAGCAGGAGGCCATCACTGCTGAAGGAGAAGTACCCAGGCAGAATACAGAAAAGCATTTGCAGCTACATAGCCAAGGAGCTTCTGGGTGGACACAGGTGCAGAGGCCATTTTCTGCTTGCTAACACCTTTTGCACAGTGAATGAAGTTTGCCAGGGAGGGTACAACTTGCCACTGCCCCTTAACACCTGCATCTTCTTCTAGAAGTTCTTTTAAAAGTATATGTACAGAGTAAGGGCTAGTTACTAACATCGATAGGAACACTGATTACCAGATCACACTTGGAATACTCATCCCACTTGGAATACTCATCCAAGGGCAGAGGGCTCAAGCCCTAGCTCTAACTGGCATAGAGTATTAGGGCCAGTTCCTAGAAAACGCTGAAGACCCTCAACACTGGTTGACTTTGACTAGAAGGGAAAGCCCTTACCATCTGGCAGGATCAGGCCTTAAAGCACCATATCCTGCGCAGGCAGCAACATGGAAAAAAATAGACACTATTTTATACAGTTTTGTAATTTGCGGTACATGAGCAGTGTGCTTTGCCTTGATAGAAAGGTGAGAAAAAAGAAACAGATCTGGAACATATATATATTTTTAATGTTTTACTTCAAAATGTTTCCTGAGCCAAATACTCAGCTGTCACTGCGATATGCTTGGCATAGCTGAGCAGAGGTAGATGGTGAAAAGGCAGCTTTAAGATAATGTGACTAACTCCTCCTTGGGTTGCTCTAAATTAAGTCTAGTTGACTTGGCCTTTCGGGTTGACGGGGATTGTCTGCACTCAGGGGCAATCCAACCACATTCCTTTTTACCTTGAATATGCCCAGTGCTGGGGGGGACTGGCAGGGGAGAAGAGCATAGAACTGGTTCTGCGCTACTTGGAGATTCACCAATTCTACAATACAGACCAGTGGGGTTTGGGTCTGCTCTGTGCAGAATGTGGCAGAGGATTGAACACAATCTTTTTAGCCTCTGTGCGAGTAATAGATGGAATAGTGGGAACTAGTGAATGTTGGATGTCTGCTACCACGTCACCTCTTCCTCCAAAAATTTGTCACAGTGCTGTAATGTTATTTGAAATGTAAGAATTATTCTTCCTTGCCTATGCTTCAAGTCTGCAAAAAAAAGTTTCAGTATGATCCAGATGTAAGACATACTATACATTAAGCCCTATTTTCCAACCATTTGTCCCTTGCATGGGGCTAGTTTCCATTTTAAGTTGCAGAATTCACACAATTATTAGTTTACATTACTGTTGCACAAGGAGGCCCCAGATAAGATTAGGGTCCTATGACAAGTTATTTTACTCACCACTGGATAGTGCTGCCTCCTAGTGGTTCTGGGGATTAGCACTGTCAAGCTGATGCCCCTTCCAGCTGTCACACCCTGGAAGTTTCTCCTCTGCAGCCCTTCTCTTACTCCAGGAACTGCAGCATGGTCTTTGTGACTCAGACCTCTGGCTCAGTCACTATTGTGATTTCCCCTTCTGGGAGTAGGGGTAGTGTATCAGGCAGTCTTCTGCTTCATTGCCTCATAGTGCCATTCCTGCAGTGGCCAGCAGGTGAACCTGGGCCCACCCTCTACTCAGGGTTCTGGCTCAGGGACCCTCTACAAAACAGAGAAGGTCCATTCCCTGCACCTTGCTGCCTTTCCCTGAGCTGCTGCCATACCTCCTGGCCTGCCCCATTCCTCTGGATTTAGGAGTCTCTTCTCTCTCTCCCCTCCCAGGGAGTCACCTCCAAACAATCCTCTGTCTTCCTAGGGAGCAACTGCAGCCTTTCCCAGCAACCCCTTCTGTTTCCATTTTCCTGTATTATATAGAAGCCCCACCCAGGAGCACCGCCAGCTTTTTTGGCGCCCTAGGCAGCGGAAGGTCCCGCCCCTGAAATACCACCGATGACCAGGGTGGCCGACGATCCGGCCGCCGCGGTCGCCACCCCCTAAATGTTAGCGCCCTCTTGTAGGTGAGCTTCTCTTTAATTAGCTGCCTCCGGCTTAAAGCTCTCCCCCTTTGCAGCCTCATTAGCTGATTAGGCCCATGTGGCCTAATTCAGCTCTTGCAGGGCCAGAGAGGAGAGCACATCCCACGACAGGCCGCAAACTCAGAGACTTAGAAACATACAAGATGACAGTCCTGGCCCTGAGAATTTTACAAAGTAATTGGACAAGACAGACAAAGTATTGCTATCCCTATTTTAAGATGGGGACTAAGACATTAAGTGACTTGCCCAGGGTCCTACAGGCAAAGTCCGTGATAGACCCAGAAATTGATCCACATCTTCAGAGTCTGAATCCGCTACCTTAACAGTAGGGCCCTCCCTTTCTTTCCCAAACAGCTGGAATGCATTCACCTCTAACTTTTCATGTATCAGTATGCCACATCATAGATTCTTGGCCATGTGATTAAATGCGCATCCAAAACCAGCAGGGTCAGTGGGGAAAACTGTGTGATTCTGAAAGGTGATGGACAGTGATGGGAAAGTGTGGAAGAGGTAGCACAAAAGGCCAAGTCACATCTTGATCATGAAAGTAAAATTTAGAGATTATCACAGAAGTCAGGTGCATAAATTCATGCTTCCCCCACGATCACCACTGATATAACAGAATTCCTGCAAGATAGAAACCTTGGCACCATTACAAGGATAATATTTTCCCAAGGATGAAATGTTCCTATATAATTTTTTAAAATGCGTTCAGAAGGAATAAGCTACTCTCCAACATGTCTGACTTTGTTTCTTCACTTTCTCTGTGAACTCATTTAGTGACCAGTGGAAACAACTGTTCATGAAAAAGACTGGCAATGCACGAAAAAAAAAAGCACACACACAGGACAGATTCTGTCCTTAGTTAGAGCAGCTTTGTGCTAGTTCTGCAGCACAAGGCTGCCCTAAAGCTAGCAGATCCATAGCCTCTGGAGGATGCCCCTAGAGAGGATTCCCCTAGCAGCTCTCATGTTACCCTCCTCCCTGAGCCACTGGGCACGGCTGGGGAGAAGGGAATTGATTTACCCTGGTGATCTCCGCTGCCAGAATGGTCATTTGAGGCAGTTGGCATAATTTAGAGCAGCACTTGGACAGCTCTAAATTGTACTTTGGAACCAGACCAGCACTTGGCAGCCTAAGAATAGAGTGGTTTAAAGAAACCTTAACCCCCACCAACCTCAAGCAGTCCCAAGCCAACAAAAAACAGACCCAAGGCTCTAGCATTGTATATGGGCTAATTATTAATTAAATCTTGACATATAGTTTAGTCTCAAAGTAGGGTTATGCTAAAAATAAAAAGTTAAAGAGACTGATATTGCTAGAAGTGTTCTCTTATTACAATGAAGACAGATTTTTCATGTGGAGTAAATGTTTCTCTGAGGCGTGTATCAGAAACAGCAAGTGACATAAATATGTTCTAACAAATCCATAGTCTTCCAGAATGTCACAGTGCTGCTACCATAGTCACTCAGAACATCATAGGGACCAAGGGGATAAAATTCAGATTATCCTCTTCCAAAATACAGATCTAATTGATGCTGGCAGACCAGGTCATGTCAGAATATATTCTGGTCAATTCACCTGCATATTAGTATTGATCAAAGGAATTGTTAACTGTGTAAAGGTGTATTTGGTGTTTAAATATCATAAAACTAATGGGATGTTACATGCATTGTTTTTACTTATCTGTATCCTCTCATAACATAATAGCAACCATTTACATTGTAAATACCCCTGTAACTAAATAACTCAGACATCAAAGAAGTCTCGTGGAATGCTAATGAAGGATTTCATCAGAAAAGTTGCTAATTTCAAAGTAAATAGCCATTGTGTGTGATAACCTGAGGACAGATACTCAAAGTGCATTCCTCACTCATGGTCATCAAAGGGAAAGCCCATGTGAGAGAGGCTGTCAGCTTGCACCCTGGGAGAAGAAGAATGGATTCAAAGCAAGATCCTTCATCTCAGAACTGTTTGGACTCTTACAAGGAAGTGTACCAGATGCAAAGCGGAGATCCCCAAAGACAACCTGAGTACGTGTAATAAAGTGCCAGTTTCCTAAATCACTACAACCATTTGGAGTTACAAACTGTGATTCACTTGTGCATATTTTACCTGCTTTAACCTCTCAATAACGTCTTTTTTTCTTAGCCAATAAATCTTTAGCTAGTTTACTACAGAACTGGTTGTCAACATTGTCTTTGGAGTAAGATTTGGAGTATCAATTGATCTGAGGTAAGTGACTGGTCTCTTGGGACTGTGATGTGATTTTTGGGTTAAGTGAATTATCACAAAGTTCAGTTTGTCTGGGTAACAAGATAGGCAAGAGCGTCTGTGACTCCAATGTAAGACTGTTACAGTGATCCAGGAGTTCACATTTGTTACTGGTTTGGTGAAATCTAATTATAGAGCACACCACCAGCTTGGTATATCTGCCCTGTTTCTCACAGTCTGCCCTGAGGTAGGCACTCAGAGTTGTGAGTCACTCCAGACAGCATGACACTAACCACTTGAGCTAAAGTAGAATCTTTGTTGGCCATTAACAGTACAACATCTATGATACTCAGTTGAGCAGTTTCAATTCTGTATAGTATGGGGCAGGAGCACTCATTTACTCACTAGTTCATTTCAATAGACGTTTTAAAGCTGAGTGTACCCCTTTAAATGGGAAAACAGACATCCACATTTGAAAAATCTGGTCTAACATTAGTCACCTAAAATATAGATTTATCGAATGTACCTAAATTAGAGAGGCAAGTTTTCAGAGGTGCTGAGCTTGTACACTTTCCATTAACTGGAAATTCTGGATGTTAGTATTGCTGAAAAAAGACAGGCAAATTTGAAGATTTTTGCTTTAATTAAAAACATTTCTGTTCAACTCTTTTCCCCCCCAAATGAACCCCCATTTAGAATCTGACTGGGCCATGACTGGTTGAGTTTCTCTCCTTCCCTCTCAGAAACAGAATGTGATTTGCTGACATCTAACAGTAGGGTTACCAAGCCTCCTGAATTGTCCTGGAGTCTCCAGGAATTAAAGATTAATTTTTAATTAAAGATTGTCATGTGATGAAGTTTCCAGGAATTCATCCAACCAAAGGTGGAAACACTAACAGGCTCATCATTTTTTCCCATTACTAATCATGAGTGTCTGTGTTTTCACCTTTGGCCTTTGTAGCAAAACATTATATTAACTCTTATCCTCATGGTAAATCAGTCTCCAGGGTTTTGCCTGATGGGAACATTCCTTAGTCACTGACCACCTCTTAATCCTGTATATATCTTAATTCCTGACCTTGCAGAAGTGCTGAGTAACCTTGATTCTCATTAAAAAGCTGAAGGTGCAGAGTAGCTCAGACCACAGAATCATGCCCCAAATGGATGATGCAGGGAACTTCATCACAACTCTTGAACTAAGGTAATAAATGAAGTCACTCCTGAAGAGTGCCAGGTTGGTGTAATATTATTATAAGCCAAGGTCTGAATGAGCGCTCCCTGGCCATCTATCAATGAATTTAGGGGAAAAAGGCCTTAGGAATAGAACGTGTTTGCACAGAGACAGCTACTTTGCCTATGTGCTCAGCAGGCAGACCTGCTTTCCCCAAGTGTTCCATTTTGGCTGTTTAACCTTAAACTTCACTTTAATCTTGAATGCAGCAGGGTAATTAAATGCTATCATCCTTACTGTATGACTAAAGGGCAACAGAACTGTACTTAATATGGCCTGAGGGGGACTCCTAACTTTAACCTCACTCTCTAAGCAAGGGGTAATGATGCCAAATCCAAGTGAAAGTCAGAACGGGTGGGGACAGGTGACCCTACCTAGTGGTATGAACTCTGTTTAAAGAGGTACCATTTGATCCTCCCCACAGCCTTTAAAAAGAAAGCTGTTCAGACAAAGAGTCCTTGTTTCTGCTCAGTGAGCACTAGAGCTGAAACCACTGATAAGCAGGTGGGGAGGGGAGCCTTAGAGCAGGTGTGTGGACAGCATTGTGGTGAAAGACATTGCAGAGAGGTTCCCCACTAATCAGGAAAAGCTGCACTGAATGATGGAATCTTGGACCACAGCATTGCAGCTAGAGGCAGAAGTGGCAGAGACAGAGGTGAGTAGCAGTAGCTGCAGAGATATTGCTCAATGCTTCCCACTCCCAAAAGTGGAAAGTGAACCCATGTGAATGCACCCCTGAATTCTCGGATGCTGCTGGTTTCAGACAACACACCATGGGTGGGGTGCAGCGACAGGAGAAAGGAGTGGTGCGTTAAGGGACATTTGTCCATTAAGACTCATACCACAAGGTGGGAAACTGAGGCAAAGGACTACTGTGGGAATAGTGTTTATGTATGTTTGCATATTTTTCATTCATTGTTGCCATGTCTTCCTAAGTTAATGCTATGATCTCTCTCCCTTTTATTAAAATTTTTTCTTGTGTTAAACACAAACTCAGCCTTTGCAAGTGGGGAAGTATTGACTCTTGGTGCCAGGGGATAGTTTAGTTTTCCCAGATTTCTGAGTGGGACTCAGGCTGATTCTGTAGCGTAAGGGTAAGAAAAACTCCTAGATATGGAACCTGCCCATTGCTGCTGCTAACAGCATCATCATCTTTAATTTACTAGTCTGGGTCACTTTCCAAGCATAGAGGAAAATATTCCCATGACCAAGAAAAGCTTAAACTGTAAGAACCAGATTCTCTCCTCATTTGCATCTTCTTCTATCCTATTGTATTCAGTGCAGTTGCATGGGAGGAGACAGTAAAATGACCCATTATTAGACCCAGCCAATACAACTTGGAAGTTTCGAAGAGCTAGATTCTACTCTCAGTTACACCAGTGCGGACATGAGCACCAATTTCCTCTTTACCTGGGGGTGATCAATCCCCCCTCTGTCCCAGGCTCTGCCTCCACTCCACCCCTTCCCACCAAACCCCACTCCTGGCCCCACCTCCACTCCACCCCTTCCTCTAAGTCCCCACCCTCACCCCACTTCTTCATACCCCCTATTCCTCCTCCTCCCTCCCAGCACCTTCTGCATGCTCCTGGACAGCTATTCCACGGTGTGCAGAAGGCACTGGGAAGAAGTTAATCAGCAGGGCTGCCGGTGGGCAGGAGGCACTGGGGGTAGGGGGCAAGCTTGGCTGCTGGTGGGTGCTAAGCAGCAAATTTTTCTTTCCATAGATGCTCCCACCCTGGAGTATCCACTGAGTCAGCACCTATAAGTTTGGATCAGGAATTAAGCTACTGAAGTGAGTGGGATTGCTGTAGATTCACTTCAGCAAGACTGAACTTTCATCCTATAAGGCCTATAAAAGACAAAGTCCAGCTAGTTTTTCTTTAAAAACCCCTTACAAACCTCATACTTGAGCAGTTTGCTATTGAAAGGCTGCATGGAGAAAAGGTGTGTTAAGGGAAAATTGTGTAGAACAATAGTTCTGCTTAATGGACTAAAGATAATTAACTGGGTTGTGCTTTAAAGGCATTAGCTTTCCACAGAGCTCATCATATTATCTCTCCTTTCATATCAAAAAGACTTTCAAGGAGAATAGGCCCTTAACAAGCCAGCCTTTGCACCCAAGAGTCATCTATACTGTAATGAAATGCAGTGTCAACATTTCATTCATGTACTCCACTGCAGCATATGAAAGACAGGTTATTGCATGGGGTCTGAGGATTGTTCTAAGTCTATGATCAAATAGATGTGATATAATGTACCAGCACTTCAGGAAAAAGGAGGGAAAACAACAGCAATGTCAAGCTTACCTACCAGATGAAAGAGAGAAAGCTAAAGCAAATAGCATCACATTACAAAATGGTCACTTTAGGGTTGCAGCTACCTGTCTTTACCAAATTTATAGAACCAGCACTGCTCCCCTCCCTACCCTGTGAAAAATACTTGCTAGAGAAAAGCTCCTGTAACATGATGTAATGGGGGGTTGTTCACCCCCACACCAGCCTTAAAAGGCTAATGAGGTTGAGAAGGGAGCCAATTAACTTGAAAGGCTGGACTTGAGGGAGAGGCAGGGTGGAAAGTCTGATTGGATATGGAGCCCAGCTGAGGAAGAGTGGGTGGGGGAGCCGATAAAGACAGGAAGTTGGCAGCAGAAAGGGCTGCTGGGGAAGCAGTCTGTAGTCGCTTCCTGGCAGAAGGGAGTTTGGGCTGGCAAACCCAGATGGGGAGGAGTCAGAAAGTAATGCTGAGAAATAGGAAGGCATCCAGGGGAAGCACAACATGATCTGGGAGTGAGCAGGCCACCATTGCTAGAGATGAGTCCCAGGTTTCCCTCGCTGTTACTGGAGGAGTGGTGTAGTCAGGGCAGTGAAGAGAAGGCTGCCATTTTGTATAGTGAGACTTTGATAACCCAGAAGGGGAGGACTATAGTGATCTGACCAGTTAGTTGAGTTATGAAGGAGCACCCTGAATCTCCGAGAAAGACCATGGAGAGAGGAACTGACAGAAGGGGGTATTGGACCTGTGAAGAGTTAATCTCCAGAGCAACCAGGAGGAGGTGCCCTAGTGTTAAGTGGACCTTGTGACACATGGTAATCCTATCCCAGGGGAAATAAGTAGCGAGGCAGGAAGGGTCATCCAGGGATTAGGCTACTGATTTAGGTAAATCTGGGTTTGATTTCCCAAGATTTCTTGTATAACCTTAAGCAATTCATTCAGCCTCTCTGCCTCAATTCCCTGTCTGTGAAATAAGGATAACGGTAGCTTTCTTCACAAGAGTGTTGTGAGAATAAATGCATTAAAGATTGTGAGGTACTGAGGTAATAAGGACTGTAAGTACCTAAGCTAGGTAGTCAAAGGAAAGTGGGTCTTCTGGGTTGTGTGCATGTCCCAGTATGCATCTATAGCACCTTTGACCTGAAAATCTCAAGCAATAAATTCAACTTCATAATTAGGCTGGAGCAAATAATTCACAACACAGGATGCCTTGGTTTAGTCGCTCTTCCCACTTGTGGAATGCCCCACCTTATCTGTAACTGGGATTTATTCAACAGGGCCTCTTGAACTTTTCACTGTGTGTATTGAGTGTGAACCTTGAGCCCAGTTGCTTAGTTGTGACTTGTGAAATAAGGCGAGTGACGTTGTTCCTTGGCTGGATGAGTGCACATAATCCAGCACCAACACCTGTCTGCACATTTGGTTTACGGGAATGGCCTCCTATGCGACTTTGAAATTTGCTTTCACACTAACATTTGCGGTAGTTAAATTTAATGACTCAGCCATGTGAGGAAAGCGAGCACAAAAAGGATGCATACACAACTGAGCCAGGTTCTTTTCAGTGTAGTTTGTAGAATTCCCTCAGGGGTCAATTCCAAAAAAAACATCCAACAACAGAAACAAATTCACGTGACAGGAAGGTAGAGGAGGTGTCAGAGGTTGTTTTGTCACATGACCCATGCCACATCCAGAGTCAGCAGCCCAGTCTGTCAGACTGAGGGCACTTCACAGAGGGAGGAAAAAACAGGTGGAGACAAATAAAAACATCAAAAGAAAAGTTCCAAAGCTGGTAAAAAGAAAATAACCTAACAGGTCATTGAATGACTGGTGTTTAACCACAGTAGGGGATCATCCAAAATCCATTTAAGTCAATAGATTCATTGATTGACTTCAGTGGGCTTTATATCAGACCACTGGGCAATACAGCCTAATCAGCAAACAGGTCCTGCCCAAGGATTCTCCATGGAGCTTGGATGGAATTGTTCTCCCTATTCTACTACACCAGTAGCTATAAGTGATTCCTACTAAATGCAATGGGACTTAATGGAACCTGTGATAGAAGGATAGTCCCCACCCCTGCAACATAGCTGTTCTAACTGCTACTGTACCCATTGGGCTACAGGACCTTTCACATTTGGGCAGCAGCTCTAGGCAGAGGCATGGATCCACTTGCCATGCAAAAAAAACCTTTCTAAACTATCACAGTAGGAGCACCACCCCCGGCCAACCCATAGCTCTGCAATGTGCAAAGGTCTCTGTGCTACCTTCTGAGTCTGCAGAGTGTGCGGGGTTAAGAAAAAGGGTGTGGACCCTAAAGTGAAGTTACCTTTGCACTAGATGACAGTTCACCAAAGCCTGATAATCTTTCCATTCCCAGTTAATAGCATAATTTTCCTTTCCTGCATCAATAAGCTTCTAAACCTTCTCCTTTCTATCCTTTACTTTTTCTTGTGCCTCTAATCCACAACTATGGCATTGCACTGGCTGATTCTAATCACAAATTCTAAAGGATATAATGAAGGAGGGAATAAGCACATATAAAATGAAGTCCATGCTTAATGAAAATGATCTGCCTCCTTCTTTGTTAAGAGAAACCCAGGGGTTAAAGGAGGGGTGATATTTAGAGTAAGAAGCGCTATAGAGCAGAGCTCCATTATTTGTTTTTTCTGCTTCAATTAATAGTCTGAGCTTGGCCTCTCAGGTCAGCAGAAACTCCAGGGTGAAATGTCAGATTGCAATTTCTCTGTCTCCCACTTGCTTCAAGTGAGAATAAAAGCTTTGAGCAATTATCTTGGAGCAGAGGAATTAGAATGATGCATCTTTGTCCTTGATAAATATTTACAAGTTGGTGTAACTGTGATATTGATAATAAGGCACTTGATTCTTTCTATCTTCAGAGCATGTGACAAGCATTTATTAATTCTCATGCCACTTTTGCAAGGTAGGTGGTATTATCCCCATTTCAATCTTGCCCCAGGATTTTTATGAAATTATGAGTCAGCCCTCCCTGCCCCAAATAATCATGAGATTTATTTTTAAAAATGTGAGATTCTTTTTATTTGCTTTCTGGTGTCTGAGCTTTCAAGGTTCACATTTTCATACTTTTCCCCACAACCATAATGAAAAACTTATTTTGTTTTAAATAAAAAACTGAGATTCTCATGTAAACACCTGACTCTAGAAGCTGAGGTTTTCAGCCAAATATCAAAAGACTTACAATAAAATTGAGACATTTAGCAACACTGCTTTATAGATCTGGAAACCAAAGCCAGTCTTCCCCATGCGTTTGCAGATCATCTATGAACATAGGCCCAGATACACACAAGCATTTGGGGCCACCAAGATCCTCAAAACCCCTGCTTACAATTGCAAAACTGCTAGGCTTGGGCTAGCCCTAAAGGACATAAAAGCTTGCTTATTATAGAATCTTCTTTTACTTTTTGAATTTAAGGTTGTACCTGATTTGTGTATATGTTTATCTGCTTTAATCTTGTAAATAATGTATTTCTTTTTCTCTAGCTAATAAACTGTTAGTTCGTTTGTTACAGGCAGTGGTGGATTAGCCATTGGACCAACAAGGCCCATGCCCAGGCATCCCAGCCAATTGGGGGGCCCCTGGAAAAATGGGCATCCCTATGCCCTGACCTGCTCCATCTGCCCACCTGGCACTCCTGCCAGGGAGGGGTCAAGGTGCGAAGGCTTTCCCCACTCCCCAGCAGAGGGGCGGGGCAGGACAAGCCCCCGTGCCCTGACCCTATTTCCCCAGCAGGAGCGCCAGGCGGGGGAACACTCCATGCTCCGACACAGCTCCCCGGCAGGAACACTGGGGGGGATTCTAGGCAAAAGATATGGGGAGAGACTCCTTCTAGCTCTGGCCCAGGCCCCCACAAACCCCTAATCCATCTCTGGTTACAGGATTGACAACATGCGTTGTCTCTGGATTGAGATCTGAACACAATTGACCTGGGGTAAGTGACTGGTCCTTTGGGACAGGCAGTAATCTGAAAAATGTGATTTTTGGTGTAAGGGCCCATCTTTCACAAGAGGCAGACGTGCCTGAGTGGCAAGATAGATCAGAGTACCTAAGGGGACACTCTGGGATTCCCTATTAAGGCTGTTAGTGCCTGAGGAGTTCACACTTGTTACTTGGTTGGTGAAATCTAAGTCTAGACCACACAACCAGGGGAATTTGTGCCCTGTTTGACAGTCTGCCCTGAAGCTAGCAGTCACAGTAGTGAGCAGATAGCATGACAGTGGCACCTTGGTCTCTCCCATTACCTTCCTGTGGCTCACAGATAAATTTCCTGAGTATTGAAATGTTTGGATCTAAGTAAAGTCTTTGGGTTTGATATAGGACTAATAATAAGAATTTTGGATATACGTTGGGGGCGCATCAGTTGGAAGCGACGGAAGAAGAGAAGGACCTTGGGGTACTGGTTGATAGCAGGATGACTATGAGTCGCCAATGTGATACGGCTGTTAAAAAAGCAAATGCGATTTTGGGATGCATCAGGCGGGGTATTTCCTGCAAGGATAAGGAGGTGTTAGTACCGTTGTATACGGCGTTGGTGAGACCCCATCTGGAATACTGTGTGCAGTTCTGGTGTCCCATGTTCAAGAAGGATGAATTCAAACTGGAACAGGTTCAGAGACGGGCTACGAGGATGATCCGAGGAATGGAAAAACTGCCTTATGAAAGGAGACTCAAAGAGCTTGGCTTGTTTAGCCTGGCCAAAAGAAGGCTGAGGGGGGATATGCTCGCCCTATATAAATATATCAAGGGGGTTAACGTTAGGGAGGGAGAGGAATTATTTAAGTTTAGTACTAATGTAACCACGAGGACGAATGGGTATAAACTGGATATTAGGAAGTTTAGGCTTGAAATTAGACGAAGGTTTCTGACCATTAGGGGAGTGAAGTTCTGGAATAGCCTTCCGAGGGAAGTAGTAGGGGCAAAAGACTTTCCTGGCTTTAAGACAAAGCTTGATAAATATATGGAGGGGATGTTATGATAGGATCGTTAATTTGGGCAATTGATCTTGAATTACCACCAGACAGGTCTGCTCAATGGTCTGCGGGGAGATGTTGCATGCGATGGGTACTGAGTTGCTGCGGAGAACTCCTTCTTGGGTGCTGGCTGGTGACTCTTGCCCACATGCTCAGGGTTTAGCTGATCGCCATATTTGGGGTCGGGAAGGAATTTTCCTCCAGGGCGGATTGGCAGGTGCCCTGGAGGTTTTTCGCCTTCCCCTGCAGCGTGGGGCACGGGTCGCTTGCTGGAGGTGTCTCTGCAGCTTGAGGTCTTCAAACCATTTTTGAGGATTTCAAAAACTCAATCCTGGGATAGGGGTTGTATAAAATTGGATGGGTGGGGTTCTGTGGCCTGCCTTGTGCAGGAGGTCAGACTAGATGATCAGATTGGTCCCTTCTGACCTATGAGTCTATGAGTCTATGAGGGTGAAATTCAATGGCTTGTGATATACAGGAGGTCAGACTGGATGATGTGAGGGTATCCTCTGGCCTTAAGCTCTATAACCCACTGGTGAATGGGTTAAAGATCCTCTTTTGCACAGAAGATGAGCATCACAGCACCACCAAGGCAGGCTTGGCTATTTAGCTGCTGCTGTAAAAGTGCAGGATTTTTAGGGCTGGAGCTCTCCAGTTCAATTCCTGGTGTCTCAGCCTAGAGGGTGTCTGGTGCATACCCAGGGTACAGGGACAGCTGTGCAGTGCACATAGGGAAAGGTTGTCATACCATTATGAGCAGAACATCTCGTGCAATTTGCTACTATTCACATAATGGTCAAGTAACTAACTAATAAGCCAGGCATCTCATTTGTTTAGTTCCTTGGGCATCTATCCTTGTTTGCATTGCTTCTTAGCTTGTGCTATGCTGTATATTTCTTCACTTTGTCCTGACTACAATCTCATTTCCTCACCTACAGCTCCCTTCACATTTCAAGCTTCCTTCTTGCTGCTGATTGCAATTCCGTCCCTATAATACAATATGCAGTACACTGAGAGTTCATGGATCATTAACTCCTCCTAATCTGACTTTAATGATATACCTACCTGCGGGTCCCTCATTAATAGCAGATTTGTTAGCTGGAAGAGGGTTCCAAATCAGCTTGGAGACTGCTGATCCCTGCAGTCACTGGAAGCAGCAAGAACTAACGAGTCTATTTACTCAGCGCCCATTTGGTTCTTATTTTTTACCCACATTTGGTTTATTTAATTCATGTTTCTATAGAGATGTGAAGTCTAGTGTTTAGAGCAGCAAACTAGGAGTTAGGACTCCAGAGTTCTTTCCCTCTGTAACTGACTTGCTGTTTGACTTTGGGTAACTAATTTATCTCCTGTGCTTCATTCTTTAAAAAATCTTCCTGTAAACGGCAGGTAATTTTGGGACTGTCAAAAAGCCTTTGACAAACTCCCTTCCAAGAAGCTATTAAGGAAACTAAGTAATCAGCGGGCAACATATGCAATTAAGTACTTAGTTATAAAAGTATCAAGAAACATTAACAAACTAGTGAAGACAAATTGGGATCCTGTACACTCTCATATAAAACTAGTGTAACCCTTTTGGGGTTTAGAGAGCATGGCCCAGGGAGGGGGAGAGAGAGGGAAACTCCAGGGGGCGGCACTGGAGCTCCAGGGAGGGAGAAAGGCTGTTGGCAGGCCCTGGAAAAGTGAAGCAGGGAGAACCTACCAGAGGCCTGAGGAGGACAGGCCCGATCGGGGACAACCCAGGACAGGAGCCAGGACAGGCACTGTGCCAGGGAGGAATCGCTTGAGAAGGACAGGCCAGAGCTGGACCCAGTATCACGGCTGCCCAGAGCTGCATGGGGGTTGTGACAGGGGGGGTTGGCAACCTTTCACAAATGGTGTGCAGAGTCTTCATTTTATTCACTCTAATTTAAGGTTTTGGGTGTCAGTAATACATTAATGTTTTTAGAAGGTCTCTTTCTATAAGTCTATAATATATAACTAAACTATTGTTGTATGTAAAGTAAATAAGGTTTTTAAAATGTTTAAGAAGCTTCATTTAAAATTAAATTAAAATGCAAAGCCCCCCGGACCGGTGGCCAGGACCCGGACAGTGTGAATGCCACTGAAAATCAGCTTGTGTGCCGCCTTTGGCACGCATGCCATAGGTTGCCTACCCCTGGGCTGTGAGTACTGGGGCTTGTGACTCTGCATTGAGAACAAGGAGGGAGGCTGCTAACTAATTAAGTAGGGAGGTGGTCACTCTGCGTGGCTTTGCAGAGAGCGGCAGAAGAGGACACCGGAGGGGTTTGTTGGGGGAAAGTTCACTGGCGCCGAAGATGACCAGGAGCACCCAAGACTCACCACTGGACTGAAACTTTGCTCAGGCCTCCTGAACTCTGTGTGCAGACACATTGCTCAATGTCTGCCCTTCCAGACTGTGCTACCACTGGGCCTGTGGGGCCTTGGTTTGGATGCAACCCTGTTTTACCCTCCCCTATATTTCCCCTTGTTGTTTTTGTCCTCTCATCTCTCTGTAAATAAATATTTCCCTTGTTATATCCATTGTACTTTTCCTGTGGGGAGGGGTGTTCACTCTAGGGGGGTGGAACAGGTGCCCCTGGGGTGGAAGGGATTTCTCCAGCTGCATTCCTGCACGTGCCTTCTTTTGGACAGAGCTGCCTGCAAAGCAGACTCCATCTTGGCCGTGAGAGTGCTAAAGTTACACTATTGATACTAACATGGGGCATCCTCACTCCCTGAACCTATAGGAAAGGTTTAATACAAGACAAATTATATTGTACCTAGGGTCCTTCATATTTTATGAAGCCTACCTGAATATATCCCTCCATCTTATTTTAGAAAATTTAATAACAGAGCTTTTCTGTGGGGTTGTGGTCAATATTCATGATTGCCACTTAAAAAAAATCTACCTCCTTATAGCCAAGGGGAGTTTGGACTGCCAGACCTATTAAAAAAACATGCTTTTATCAAGTCACAGATGATACTTGACAACACCTTTATACCATGGGTGGGAACTGAATGGGTATTAATGCATCCAGTTCCCTCAGAGGGTCTCTTTGAGCCCTCTTTTTGCATGGTGAGGAAAAATAAGATGCCTAGAGTGGTAACGGCATGAAGGATCTCCTAGCAAGAGGTAGTAAAATTCATCCTCTCTGTCATGTAAACACACCTATCTGGGGTAATTGAGCCTTGCAAACTTGGGGGGAAATCCTATAATTTGGAAGAACTGGCTGAGCAAGGTTATCATATGGATATCCCAATTAGTCAAGAATGAGGGCTTTGTCTCTTTTCTAACACTAAAGCAATGATGTGACCTGTCACCTTCAGCAGAATGGAAGTGCTTATAACTAAAACACTTGCTAATGTACCAATTTGGTCTGGATGCCCTAGGACTGTCAGAGACCCCAGAGCTACTGGGAATCTTTGCCCCTTAAAAGAACCCCAATGGCAGAGCATATTATGGAATGTTAAAAATGCTTCTGCAGGTCTCAGGCTAAGCCTAATACTGCAAAAGATTCTATTCAAAATGTGTTGGATGCCACAGAGGTGGTGTAAGATGGGGGTCTAGTCCTCTGACGGATGTTGGCATCGTAATAAAGAAAAAGGAACCCTGATGCATGTGCTATGGGATTGTCAGACTCCCAAGCAGCTGTGCAAAACTGAAAATAGTTCTTCGCTTCAGAAATCAAACTTCAGATGAAAATTACATCCTAGGTTATATACCTACTACACTGGGTTTAGCTCCACCACAAAGACTTTGTTTCTTGAAGGCCATAAGGATTTCCAGTGTATGATTTTGGAAAAATGGAATAAACTTATGCCCAGAATAGAGCAGTGGCATTTGGAGCTGTCTGAGTTAGCCTCAAAAGAAAGAATCACTTATTGATGTAGAGAAATATTAATTCAGAGAATTTTCAGCCCTGTTTCTTGATACATTTAGAAATCAAATGCTAAGATATCTGACCTCCAGTCTCCTCCTTCCCTTTTTTGCCTGTGTATATTCTCCCCAACAGTGTTATCCCTACCCTAACATGTTATGTTTGTGTAACACTGTCTGATTTTGTATTGTCAGGTCTTGCAGCTATTACAAGTTGTAAAGTTGCATAATTTTATTGGCTGCCCTGTGTAATTTATGGTATCTGGTAATGTACAAACTGTAAGTCATTTACCTTTTTGTATTTTTGTTGTTTAATAAAAAGTTAATCACAAAAAAAGTTGTCCTGGGGCAAAAGTTAAAGTAGTCTCATGGAAACTGACTAAAAGACCAGAAACAAAGAGAATAAATGGAGAATTTTCAGTGTTACCAAAGGTTAGCAGTAGAGCTGGTCATACATTTTCCATCAGAATAACTTTTTCCAACAGAAAATTTCATTTCTGCAAAATTAACACTTGATCTGGGGAAATGTAGACTTTCCCCAAAAAAATTCTGTAAGAAAAATAAATGAAATACTTCGTTTTGAGTTGCTTGACACAAATCGATTTTTTTAAACTGACCTGATACATTGTTTCAAATTAATTGAATAAAATATAAAACTGCATTTCCCTATCAGTTCATTGCCTTATTGGAATTGTAGATCAGGGCCCCATTCTCTCCTATGGACAGAGCTACTAGGAGAATGTATCTCACACAATGCAACGTGGATTTACCTCTGACCAAACCCTGCCTATATATCATGGGAGTCGTATGATTCTGGGTGCCTCATGGGAAATATGACCAGGTTCCCTGGCCAGACTATGGGAGAATGGAGGCACCAGACCATTCCTGTAGGAAATTATCACAATGGGAAAATGCAGTTGTTCTGAGGTTTTTCAACATTAAAAGCATTTCAGATCATTTCAATAAACTGATTTTTTTTGATAATATCCAAATGTTTCATTTTGATTGAAAATGTCAAAACAAAACACAGACATTTTGGAACTGAAGTTTTTCAGAATTTTGGTTTTGTGAAGAATTTCAATTTTTCACCTGAAATTGCAATGAAAGCGCATGTTGAATTGTCAGTTTCCCACAGGACAGACATTCTAAGTTTTCCATAGTTCTAGCTAGCAGTGATTGAAATTTTTTTTTTTAAAGGCCAAAAGGGACCGTCATGATCATAGTCTGACCTCATGTATAATACAGGCCATAAAATGCAGACATTTGTGGTGATGTAAAGCCCATAATTTCTGTTTGAGTTACAGCTCAATCTTAAATCAAGACTGAATATCTTTCTAAAAGATTTAAAGAGATGGAGAATCCATGATGTCCCTAGATAAATTGTTCCAATGTTTAATAATCTTGCTGTTAACCATTTGTTCCTTATTTCTAGTGTCAGTTTGTCTAACTTCAGCTTCCAATCACTGCATCTCATCATGCCTTTTTCTGCTAATTAAAGAGCTGTCTATCATCACAAATCTCTTCTCCATATAGGTTGTTATGGACAGAGACCATCACCTCAAACTTGTCTTCAATAAACCAAATAGAACAATATTCTTTAGTCTATCAATATAATAAGCATGTTTTTCAGACCTCAAATCATTGTTGTAGCTGTTTTCTGAACTTTCTAATTTTTCAACATCTTGTTTTGAAATGTGAACATGAGAACAGGACACAAGCTGATCTCACTAATGCAATATTCAGGAGTAACAACACTTCTATTTGATATTTCTCTGCTTACACATCCAGCAATTGGAGTTGCCTTCCTAGATGCAGCAGTGCAGTGGGAGCTCAGAGACAGATGGTTATCTACCATGACACCTAACTCCTTTTTCAGAGTCTCTTCTTTCCAGGAGACTCTGGACTTTTCTACTAGATATAGCCTAAATTCTTTATTCCTAGATGCATTTTAACCCAGCTAAATATATCACACATGTTGTTCAAATGAGCTTATTTTACCAAGCAATCCAGGTGGGTCTTTATAATCTGTGTGAACCCATCATTACTTCCTAGTCTACCAATATTTTTGTCATCTGGAAACTGGCATTTTATATTTTTCTTCCAGACCACCAATAAGGATATTTGAATAGAATTTGGCCAAGAACAGATCCCTGCAGGATCCCACTAGAAACATGCCTTTTGGATGACTGTTTCCTCTCAGAATTACTCTGATCAGTTAATCCATTTTTAATCAGTTTAATATTAGCTACATTGATTTTATATAGAACTAATTTAAAAAAAATCAGAATGTCACCCAGGCCTAAGTCACATGTTTTACAGAAGTCCAAGTATTATATCAACAGTTACCTTCGGCGGTCTCCAAGCTTCTGTACTAGGATTGGTAATATATGTTTATTATTCAGGAAAGAGAATGAATAATATAGTGGCAAAATTAAGAGATGACAAATATTTAGGTTAGTTGGAATTAGAAGACACTGAGGAACTTCAGAGGGACCTAGCAAAACTAGGGCAGTGAATGGGTAGCTGGATGGCAGGTAAAGTTCAGCTGGTGACAAATGCTCGGTAATGCAGATTGGAAGGAGGGATTTGAACTATTCACACATGGCTGAGTTGTAAACTAAACCACAACTATTCAGAAAAAAAAATAATTAGGTGTCACTAGGAATCTCAGATAAACCTTCTATTAAAAAATCAGCAGTGGGCAAATAAGCAAAATGAAAGATTAAGGTGCATAAAAAATGGGATAGAAAGCAACACTGGAAGTCATTATATAAATCAGTCATCGTATAGTGTCATTATATAAATCAATGGTGCACCTCACTTGGAAAATTGTGTTCAGATGTGCTCACCATAACTGTAAAAGGATTTGGCAGAAACTGAATAGGTTCTGAGATGGGCAAAGACAGACCTCCTTAGGAGGAGATGCTGGAAAGTTTAGAACCATTTATAGGGAAAAACAAATAAGCAGGGATTTGATAATAAATAATGAATGGTCTAAGGATGATACAAGAACAGGAGGACAGATAGAAAGATGTGATAAGAAAATATTTTTTGTGTAATACATAATTAACCTTTGGACTTCACTTTTTACCAGATGTCACTGAGTCCGTGACCTCAGTAGGATTCAGAAAAGGAGTAGACATATATGTGGAAATGTTCTCATTATCCATAACTCCATTAGACAGGGCAAAATCCCACCACCAAATTGCCCTATAAAACAACAGCCTCTGCAGTCAGCATCCCCGTCTTCTATTCAAACCCCTCCTCATAGACACATGAGAAAAGATGTTCCATGCTGCTGGATCAGAATGAGGGCAAACTCAGGATCTGACATCTGGCCCACTCTTTTAAAACAGGTGGGTGTTAAGTTAATCACTCCTGTCTATTCAAACTTCATTGGGAGTAGCTGTGACCAAAGCTACAATTTTTCAGCTGCAGCTGGTGGGAAGGGTATGACCTGTTCTTTCCCATATGGACTTTGACACATCTATCCATGCCTTTGTTACTGGAGGAGATTAATTTCTGTAATGCAGTGAGGCTACATCTTGACATCACCTAGGAATATAATGCAAAGCAGAATATAGCTGCCCACTGCTTTGAAGGGTGCCTCACACCAAAAGCCCATTACTCCTATGTTCTGTGGTCTGCTCTGGCTTCCTGTTGGTATTCAGGACCATGATCCTGCAAAGACTTGTACATACGCTTAACTGTATACACAGTTCCATTAAGGTCAGTGGTAGTTTTTTATCTCTGAAGCCCTAAATTGATTCTGCCCTGGAAACTTGTGCCAATATGACTCAGAGCATTTCCAGTTTAGATGCTGGTCAGCTGCAGCAATCCCATGAACTTACATTTTGGCCCACAGTGTCAAAGAAGATCTTTTGTGCAACCCTTGTGAACATAAACTTATTGAGCTGGATTCCACCCACTGGACTAGAGAAAAAGGGGGAGACTTAAGCTACACCTATAGGGAGTGGATGCAGGCAATTCTGAAATTTTTTTTCCAAAAAAAGTTTTGAGCCTGGAGATTTTTCAATTATTCATAACTTAGAGAGAGAGGCAGGCTATGTTATATACATGGCTGGCCAGGAAACATTTGAAATTGGTTTTCATTCCACATTGCAACAAAATGTGACCTTTCAAAGTTTTTCATGGGAAAAAAAGAATGGCTGAGGCCTGGTCTACATTACGAGTTTATATCGAATTTAGCAGCGTTAAATCGCTTTAACCCTGCACCCGTCCACACAACAAAGCCCTTTATATTGATATAAAGGGCTCTTAATACCAATATCTGTACTCCTCCCCGATGAAGGGAGTAGCACTGAAATAGGTATTGCCATTTTGGATTAGGGTTAGTTTGGCCGCTATTCGATGGTATTGGCCTCCGAGTGGTATCCCACAGTGCACCATTGTGACTGCTCTGGAAAGCATCTGAACTCGGATTCACTGGCCAGGTAGACAGCAAAAGCCCCGCGAACTTCTGAATTTCATTTCCTGTTTGCCCAGCGTGGAGCGCCGATCAGCACAGGGGACCATGCAGTCCCAGAATCAAAAAAGAGCTCCAGCATGGACAGTACGGGAGATACTGAAGCTGATCTCTGTATGGAGAGATGAATCTGTTCTGTTAGAACTCCATTCCAAAAGACAAAATGCCAAAGCATTTGAAAAAATCTCCAAGGCTATGATAGACAGAGGCCACAGCAGGGACTCAACACAGTGCTACGTGAAACTTAAGGAGCTAAGACAAGCATAACGGAAAGCCAAAGAATCAGATGGATGCTCACAGAGGGAGGGACTGAGGACTCTAGCTATCCCACAGTTCCCGCACTCTCTGAAAACCGTTTGCATTCTTGGCTGAGCTCCCAATGCCTGAAGAGTTAAAAACATTGTTGCGGATGGTTCAGGTTATATGTCTTTAGCCCCCGACCTCCATGAAAGAAAAGGGAAAAAAGTCATTTCTCGCCTTTTTTCAATGTCACCGTATGTCTACTGGATGCTGCTGGCAGACGTGGTGCTGTAGCGCTACGCAGCAGCATCCCATTGCTTTCCATTCCTGATGGCAGATGGTACAATATGACTGGTATCCGTCATCATTATCCCGTGAGTGCTCCTGGCTGGCCTCGGTGAGGTCGGCCGGGGGAGCCTGGGCAAAAATAGGAATGACTCCCAGTCATTCCCTTCTTTAAGCTTTGTATCCTGGAGATTCAGTCCTGCCTGGACTATCATAGCAGCTGGATGCTGTGCTTCCCTCCCCCCCTACTTTAATATCTAATGGAGATTCAGTCCTGCCTGGAATATTATAGCAGCTGGAGGCTGCCTCCCCGCCCCATTTTATCTCTGATTGCAAATGCAATAAAGTCAGTGTTGTTTCTTATTTATGCATTTTTTATTACTTCATCACACAAATGGGGGGATAACTGCCACGGTAGCCTAGGAGGGATGGGAGAGGAGGGAAGCAATGGGTGGGGTTGTTGCAGGGGCACCCCCTAGAATGGCATGCAGCTCATCATTTCTGCGGGATGTCTGGGGCTCTGACCCAGAGCGGCTGTTTGCCTCTCTGGTTCTTTAGTAGAGTTTCCTGATATTCTAGGCAGGACTGACTCTACCTTTAGACAAAACTTAAAGAAGAGAATGATCTGGGGAGTCTCCCATTTTTGTCCATGCGCCCCCGGCCAACCTCACCAAGGTCAGCCAGGAGCACCCATGACAGCAGCAGATGGTACAATATGACTGGTAACTGTCTCTGCTAACTTGCAAAGGCAAGGGGATACTGCTGTGTAGCACTGCAGTACCGTGTCTGTCAGCAGCATCCAGTAGACATACGGTGACAGTGTAAAAAGGCTGAACAGGCTCCATGGTTGCCGTGCTATGGCGTCTGCCAGGGCAATCCAGGGAAAAAGGGTGCGAAATGATTGTCTGCCGTTGCTTTCACAGAGGGAGGATTGATTTATGACATTTACCCAGAATCACTCGCGACATTGTTTTTGCCCCATCATGCATTCTGATCTCAACCCAGAATTCCAATGGGCGGGGGAGACTGTGGGAACTATGGGATAGCTATGGGATAGCTACCCACAGTGCAATGCTCCGGAAATCAACTCTAGCCTCGGTACATGGACGCACACCGCCGAATTAATGTGCTTAGTGTAGCCGCGTGCACTTGACTTTATACAATCTGTTTCCAAATACTGGTTTCTGTAAAACTGGAATAATCCCATAGTGTAGACATACCCAAAGAGATAGAAAGAGCCACACCCCAAAACAGCCAATTGTCTGAGAGTTAGGGGTCTCATCTGAGATGTGGGATGTCCAGATTCAACTGCTCTAAACACAGGAATAGTCTAATGTGGGAGGGAAATCTCTGGTTTTAACATTTCCATTCTGGACCTGAGAAACCTCCCCGATTAAAGTTTCATTGGAACTGATACAATTCCATTATAAACCTTTTGATTTTGACTAATCAGCATTTTCTGATGGAAAAACATTTTGTCAGAAATTCCCAGCCAGTTCTTATTATGTATTAAGTGCATCTGTACTTTGTTTCTTTTCCTTGTGAACAGAAAAGCAAGTTCATTGTGACACGTAGTTATGTAACTGAAAGAGGTCATTTTGTCCAATGTGCTGCACCTTTCAACATAACAGCCCATGTTTTGTTTCAGATTCTTAAGGTTCTGTGCTCTTTTTCATTCACGGATAATTTTTTTCTCTCTCTGTTTTCTTTATTCTAAAATAAGTCATCTGACCTGAGAAACACATTTTGCTCTTTGTTTATGGAAAACATAGCATTCATGTTTATACTGTACATATAGTTCCAAAATTAAGAAAACCTTTTGTTTCCAAAAGCAGTTAAGGTTGCTAAGTAACATTTACAGAACCCATGCACTTAAAGACAGAGAAATAACTGGAGTAGTTCAGAATATCATAACATTTAAGCTGCCTGCGCAACAAATAGAAACCCAGTACTTTTATCAAGTCTAAAGAAATGTATATTTCACCTCAGGTCAGTCAGCTTCTCTCTGACCCATGGATTTCAAAATAACTGATATTTGGATTTCAGTCTTCAAGTATTTTCTTTTAGTGGGTACAGTTAAATGGAAAATAATCAGTTAATTAGAGAGAGAAGTAATATCTTTCATTAGAGCAACTTCTGTTGGTGAAACAGAGCAGCTTTCGATCTACATAGACATCTTCATCAACAGAAGTTGATCCAATGAAAGATATTACCACATCATCTTATCACTCTCATATCCTGGGACTAAACACAGCTACAACAATGGAAACAGTTAATAATCAATCACTAGTTCTTATATTTATCAATTGACAGAATATTTTTGGTAAAGTCCTACAATTATATTGCAATCTTAAGACTGGATGAGGTTAACACTAATGCAAGGGAGTAATTTCAGTCAAATAAACTGTCCCATTGAACAAATATTCAATATTATTCTCAAGAATGAACAATTGTAACATTAGTACTGGGTTGTTTTACAGCAACACTCAGAGGCCTCAATTAGAATCAGGGCCCCTTTGTGTCAAGTGCTATCCAAACACAGAGGCATCCATGCCTCAATCTCTTTCAAACACTTACCCGCTGGATAAGGCATTCCACAGCATTGGTTGGGTTGGATGAGACACAGACTTCCACCCCAGATCTATGATACTGCTTTGGCTACATTGAAGGACTGTAAGCAACCTGCAAGGAGCCAGGAAAAAACTCTCCCAGCACAGGCACTGCTTTGGGACACCATAAATGGGCCTCCAGTGGCCTCCCTCTGCAAGCTCTGCAGTCAGGGTGGAGCCAGGGAAAAGAGGGAGCAGAAGGGCTGCCTAAATTATGCCTCATGCCATTTCAACTCTGCAGCAGCCCAGAATCGAGAGCAGGGAAAAGTGGCTTAAAGTCAGCTGTGCCTCGTTTCCCATTATCTGCACCATCAACTCCATTGCTTAAAAATCATTTGTCGGGCCCCAAAAAGCACGAGATTAGCTTAAAATCATTCATAAGATTTTTCTTTTTTTAAAAAAGGAGTATTTTTTGTTTGCCTTTTGGTTTTTGAGCCTTTATGATGCATTCAGATCATGTTTTCATGTATTTTTAGGCAACCACCATAACTAGAAGTTTACTTGGAAATTTTCATGTAATCACTTGAATCGAGGTGCTAAGGCTTTGAGGAAAATACCAAATATTGTGCGACTTGCCAAAATATACAGGAGCTGGTAGCACTGCTTCTATGTCGTACCACTGAATCTGGTCTACGGAGTTGGGTGTCATCACCATACTTGAAACACTAAAATTCATGCCTCTCAACGGTCCCCATATACTAATGCTGATCAAAAATTTTCATTCAAAATTCTTTCGTGATGAAGAATGGCTTCTTTGACACACAAAAAGAAAATAAATATTTTTTACAAAAAATCTCCCCCCCCTCAATTCTACCACCCTTTTGCTTCTTGAAACAGAGGCTGGGGAGAGGGAGAAAAAAGGGGTGGGGAAACCCCTCATTTGATGTTTTCATTGAAAAATTAGGAAAATATTTTTTAAAAGTTGTTCCCATGAACCATATGTACCATTTTCCAACCCAACCAGCTCCATTGTACACACAGTGAACCAGAGAATGTGAACCAACACAGAGCCATTTCAAACCTTACATGAGAAAACCTTCAGAGCAACTTCCCTCTGAGATCCCTCCAAGAGACAGGAGCCACTGAAAGGAAGTCCTCTCTGCTCCCATTAGATTTTTTGTGTGAGTCAGCAACAAAAGGAAGGAACAATCAGTTTCACACATACAGAATGGGAACAGACTGTCTAGGAAGGAGTATGGCAGAAAGGGATCTAGGGGTTACAGTGGACCACAAACTAAATATGAGTCAACAATGTGATGCTGTAGCCAAAAAAACCAAACATGATTCTGGAATGCATTAACAGGTGTGTTGTGAGGAAGACACAAGAAGTCATTCTTCCGCTCTACTCTGCGTTGGTCAGGCCTCAGCTGGAGTATTGTGTCCAGTTCTGGGCAACGTATTTCAAGAAAGATATGGAGAAATTGGAGAAGGTCCAGAGAAGAGCAACAGGAATGATTAAAGGTCTTGAGAACATGACCTATGAAGGAAGGCTGAAGGAACTGGGTTTGTTTAGTCTGGAAAAGAGAAGACTGAGAGGGGACGTGATAGCAGTTTTCAGGTATCTAAAAGGGTGTCATCAGGAGGAGGGAGAAAACTTGTTCACCTTAGCCTCTAAGGATAGAACGAGAAGCAATGGGCTTAAACTGCAGCAAGGAAGGTTTAGGATGGACTTTAGGAAAAAGTTCCTAACTGTCAGGGTGGTTAAACATTGGAATAAACTGCCTAATATCAGTTTTAGTATAAAGCCCAGCCAAATATCAAGCAAACCTGAGCCTAGTTCTGAGCAGAACACCACAACTTGTAGTGTTTGCATCAAGTTCATGGGGGAGTAAAAACCTGTGGTTTCTTGCCATTTGGGCCATATCATTGGGTACTTTTCTTATGATGTTACATCTCAAATTCATACTTGTGGCAGGGTCCAAACAAGAGCTGGTTGAAAAAGTGGGCCGGGGGAGAATTTTCTAATTTTTTTCCTTTTGTTTATTTCTTAATTTGAGTTTGAATTTTCCCCCCAATTTTTAAATTTGGGACATTTCAGCAAGCTCTATAGCTGGCCAAAACTGGGGGAACTTTTCAGTAACAGTGTCAATCCATTTCCCATTTTGTAAAAAAGTTTTAAGAGGCAAAATATTGTTGACATGTCACTTGCCCAAGATCACAGAGGAAATCTGTGGTTGAGTTGAATGTAGGTCTCTGAAATCCCAGCCCAGTGCCCAGGGCTGGCTCCAGGCACTAGCCAAGCAAGCTTGTGTTTGGGGCAGCAGATTCTAAGGCGCAGCACGGCTGCTCTATTTTTTTTTTTTTTTTTTTTTTTTTTGCTTTGCCACTCCAGCTGCCCTACACCCAGTTTTATTTTGTTTTTCCCTGTTTGTTTGGTTTTTGCTTTGCATCCGAGTCCGGCCGCCCTACGCCCTGGGGTTTTTGTTTCGTTTTTTTTGCTTTGCCTCCAGGTCCGGCCGCCCTGTGCCATGGAGGTTTGGGGTTTGGAGTTTTTTTTTGCTTTGCCTCCGGGTCCAGCCTCCCTGCACCATGGTTTTTTGTTGTTTTTTTTTTGCCCAGGGCAACAGAAAAGTCAGAGCCAGCCCTGCCAGTGCCCTATCTGCTAGACCATCTTTCCTCCTCTTAAATTGGTGCATTTCACCTGTCTGCAACTGAATGGAATGTCCCTGCTGCTCCAAATCATTTCTGAAAACACTTATCCAATCCATTTGTGTAATGCCAGGAAAGAAGAGGTATTGTACTGTACCCAGTCCAGCAAGGAGTGTGTAAAAGGCAGTATCTTATTTTTCAGCTGTGTCCCTTGCTGTCACTTTGTGATAATTTGACCTCTAATTATTGGGCTAGAAGAATTGATTACAAACTGAGGTTGTACAGCTTTGGGGAATTAAATTACTTAAAAGGGTTGAAATAATTTACTGTAATCTGTCAACGACAAGAGCTATATTGTTATCAAAGAGCATTATAGTCTCATTTCTGCAACAGAGTGTTCTCTACCAGTTTTTCCTGTGGTTTACTTTTGTTCCAGTTAGAATTTATAATTCAATGATGAAACTTCTTTATGCTTTTACTTTTCACTCAACATTCAGAAATATTTACTATATTGTACATTTAGACCTGACCAAGCCAAAGTTCTGAGGGGATAAGCCTCATATGTGCCAATATCAAAATATTTACACTTTTATATTATAAATATAGTATAATATCAAAGTCAAAATGATATAGATTCCAAGGCCAGATGGAACCATTGTGATCATTTTGTCTGACAACCTGTCTAACACGGACCATAGAACTTCCCCAAAATAAATCCTAGAGCAGATTTTTAGAAAAACATCCCATCTTGATTTTAAAAAATGTCCACTGATGAAGAATCCATCCCCATCCTTTTTTCACATCACACCCCTCCTATCTGGATTCTTTCTCTGGAAGGGGTGAACCAAAGTTCTAGACCCAAAGTTTGGGTGTGTGTGGTGTTTTTTAGTTTGAATCCAGGACCAAATTTTGCAGCTGATCCTAAATCTATAACGGGTACAAAAAATCCATTGAAACACTTCGATGCAATTCTAAATCCAGATTCTGCTCAAAATTTTGCAGTTCTACTAATAAGGACAGGTTCTGTTAGATGTGGTAAAGGAGGAGGTTGCTCAAAACATCACATGGAAAACAAAATTCCACAACCCTGTAGTCTGCTTGACAAACACAGGATGTATAAGCGTAAGCGTAAGGTAACCCTAATAACAATTAGCAATGGGATTGTACAGTAGGCAACTAAGGCTAGGACTTTGAAATGTGATTAGTGATTTTGGAAGCCTCGTATTTTTTTTGTTATTGAGCAATAGGCCCCCTAAAAATAATCAGACCCCTTTGAGGTATCTGAAGTTGAGAACACGAAAATCAGTAACCTTTGCAAACCTTGGCTTTTCAAGTCCCTTGTACACAGCAAAGTTTCCCTACTTCTACGTGAAGGGATGATAATGTATGTGAAGGTGATGTTGCTGTTGAAGAAGTTTGCAGCATCTCCACTGTTAACTCAAAGTCAGATTTGAAATAACACTACAAAGTCAACACATCAGGGTACAGGATCCATAGAGCCAAGTCTTGGTACGGCTACACAAAACCATTTGTACCATTAACACATAATTTATGTGGATAAATCCAGATTACAACATGCAAGAAAAACCATTTATAGACGAATGTCAGGTTAGGGAAGCTCACAGTATAGTAACTCCCAGGTCAACAGGCTTCTCAAGGACAGTGACTTGATTTACCCTTATTATATAACATAATGCCACAGGTACCAGGACAGAAGTCAGATCAACTTCTGTGTCTGCAAAGCATCTCCTTGCCATTTTTCTGAGGCATACAGTAACAGAAGAAAAGCAAACTTATCTAGAGATGCAGTTCAGTGTGTTTAGCTATCAACCAATATACATCATATAAAGAACACAGTCGAACAATAAGCTGAATATGTTACTGTGCTTAGAAATATCAAAACACTGCCCAATGACGATTTGAAAAAAATCAGTGTATTGAAGGCAGCATTTTCAGGATCAATGCAAAAATACAATGCCCTCCACAAAGTAATGTCTGATTATTTACAAGCAATGTATTAAGATATCCAGATATAGACAGATTGGCTCATCCATAACTACCTGCCTGAAAACATTTGGAAAAGCTTTTTTTTCAATATTTAATTCAATCTGCTACCTCTAACCTCACAAATAGGACTATAGGGACTATGGAGCAAAGGCTATACATGGTTCTAACATTTCTGAATTAGAGGTGGGATGCATTTCATACATTGAACAGTTCTCATAGCTTGTGCGGTTTCAATAGGGAAGTGACAGCTACAAACCATGATTCTCCTGCTGTGAAATAAAATCATGTTATTCATTCTCTCAAAGCTTTGATCAAGGATGTTGTAGGTAAGAGTGCCTTGTTAATATTTTACAATATCTTACTGGATTTGCATGACTATGTCTTGGAAAACATCACGAGCGAGACAGCATCTTCCCACTTCAGCTGAACTTGGTAAAGCAGAAACACCACATCCCTTGTCCAACTGAGACTGCAATAAAAGATACGTCTTCTGAATCAGTCACCTTGAATTAGGTAATAGCACTCACAAGACTCCTCTGAGCATCAGTTAACTGCCAACGAATTGGAACTAACAAATGCATAGGGAAGCATTCTGGTTTTAAAAATGTCTGATACAGCTGCACTGGGAGATCCAGGTTTGAGCTTAACCTTGGGCTCCTGAACATCAAGATGATACAGTCTGGGAACAAATGCACTGCTCACTGCTGAGTGTCTTTGACCAGCCATCTTAAGCAGGTGTCACAGTCTGGAGGGAGAAGAATAGTCTTCACTGCTGTGTGGATTGGGTTCCAATATGCAGCAAAACCATTTCCATCTGATAGAAGATGAGGAAGGGAATAGGAAAAAGCTGCATTTCAAAATAAGTGGCTACTGTAAATCTCTTAAATATGAGACAAAATGTCCTGAGGAGATGAGAGACAACCCCTCTTGATATATTCCTTACCTGGAACCTGAGCTAAGCTCCTGCATAAATGTGAAGCAAAGAGCAACAATAATGCAACAGGAGAATAATATATTGTTGCAAAGTAATAACAAGGTAAATGGGACAATTACCACTAGAGATTGCATAGCTCCACTGCTCTACACAACTCAAGCACAAGCAGCCACAAACATGGTGACTTCCTGTGACGGTGCGCACTCACCTCTCATGAGTGGACCCTGTCAGGTGGGTGCAAATCTGCACTCTTTTTTCACTGTGTCCCCTGTCAGCTGTTAACCTCATCAGATGGGTCTTCAGTGGCTGAGCCCTCTGGCGAAGTCACACACTCAAATGCATGAATGAACTCTTTCTGGGGTAGCTGCTCACGAATCCTGCAGGAGTTAACTTCACACTGTGAACCATGCTCTCCTCAGCCCTGCTGAGCATGCTCCAGCTGGAAACCAGGTATAAAAGGAAGCAGCTGGGCTCAGTTGGGGCTGACCACCAAGGAGGGAGGATGTACATTGCAAGGTCCAGCAATGGAGCTGCTGAAGCCCCAGAATGCAGAAACCAATGGTGCTGACACCCAAGTGGATGCCCAAGGAGGGTTGGAGCTGTTCGGAGCTGCACAGGCCAAGGAGCCCAGATACTCTAGAGATGCCTGAACCACTGCATCAGGGACAGGCTAGGAAGTAGCCCTGGGGGACTAGTCTCTATGCCAGTTGGCATCAGCGTGTTTTGGTTGAATTCCTGATGACTCAGAGGCAAGCACACTTGCCACTGCCTTTGAAATGGCTGGCCCTCTCTAGCATCTTCAGCCCCATCCTTGAGCACTTTAAATTCTAGCCCTTTCTTGGGCTTCTAAACACCACTTGTCCCCTTCTCAGGGCTTTGGCCACTCTGCCAGTGGAGGGACCCAGGCCCACTCACTACTCCAGGTTCTGACCCAGGAACCCTACAAATAGTGGCCATGTGCTGCTTCCTTTAATACCTGCTACTGCTATTCCATGGGCCACTTCCCATGTAGCACCTTCCTCTTCACCCTTATCTCAAAGCTGAAGTTCCTCCTAATGGAATGCCAGTGTCACCAGAACCCATCTTGTGGTTCTCCCTTGGTTTCCATCTAGGAGCACCCTCCTTGCTCCCCTGGTCCCTGCCAGGAACTGCTTAGGCCCTGCAGCTCCTTTAACTGGGCCTACTGTGCTCTGATTGGCTGCTTCCTTGCAGCCCTTCTAGGCAGATCTGAAGAACCCACCTTTACTGCTCCTTTTCTGGGGTGGGGCCTGGTAGGACTTCAAGGCCCCCAGAAGAAGGCCTCAAAGGGTCTGATACATCCTATAACATTTCCCCAGTCTGTGATCATCATGAACAATCACTGCCTCCATCAATGTGTGTGTGTGTGTGTTACTGTGTAGATGAGCCTTGCAGATAACTCACAAATTGATTTACACCCTGATGAGCAAAGATATCATACTGCCTTATGATTTTTTTCTAGATAAGCTGAAAAAATCCTACATGTCTCCCTCAGCAATTTCTTCTACTAAAAAAACTTGTGAAGGTCACACTTCTAACACAGTGTGCTGAGCATCTGTCAATTCAGTGAGCTAACCATTCTTATTTTGCATATCTGGGTATACAAGTGTATATAAAGATACTGCCCCAATGAGTCAGAGGCTGGCTAAAAATAAAACACTCTATATGCCTCCTTTAGCGTAGAACCTAATTTAATCAACATGATGTAGTCAGGTCCTTGTCAGCACAATGAATGTATTCAATAAAATCATCTCTTTCAGCAAAATCATGGTACTATCTCTATAGCCAGAATGCATTTAGAGGGCTACATTCATAGGCCTCCCTTTATTTTCCAGGAATGACAAGTCAGCCTGGAGAGGGTTGCAGTGGTACAAGTTGCCCATGAATGACCTCAACTCCAATGGGGCAACAAGATGTAGACAGCACAGCCCCCAAAATAGGTGGTGCTGGCAAGGGAGAGGGCATGGTTTGGGTACTTGGGGAGCACAATGATTCTGCTGCCCTCCCTGGTAGAAATCCTAAGAGCAGGAAAGTGGTGTAAATACCATCTGCCGTGCCCTAAAGCTGAATCTTTCTACATGTGAAGCAGGTCCTGCTAGCACAAGGGTTGCAATTTGTACCATTGACTGAGAAAAATTAGCCATAATTTCAGGGTATCAAGTATCAGAGGGGTAGCCGTGTTAGTCTGGATCTGTAAAAGCAGCAAAGAATCCTGTGGCACCTTATAGACTAACAGATGTTTTGGAGGATGAGCTCTCGTGGGTGAATATCCATTTCGTCAGATGCAGCGGGTATCTGACGAAGTGGGTATTCACCCACGAAATCTTATGCTCCAAAACATCTGTTAGTCTATAAGGTGCCACAGGATTCTTTGCTGCTTTTACAATTTCAGGGTAGGTATCTTGAAGGGTGCTGAATGTCGGGTTCAGAATAGTTTACCATACATTCTGTTGTGGCATATTCATTGTTCCACATCCAATACCTAATATGTTATCTTTTCTCTAAGTGTGTGGCCCTGATTTAATTAAACACAGAAGAAATGACAATGAGAAAGCCATACCGCTGATGTTTTGAGAATAATAATTCACAGTCACATCTATCAGTCTCTTTTCCCTCTTTCATACTGTAAACTTCTATGTAGTTCTACTACAACATCTCTAAAATCCACCTTTTCCTCTCCTGTCCTCTGCTTACATCCCATGTCTTGCCTTCAGGATAACTGCAATCTTCTCAAGAGAAACAGTCCCATGAAAAAAAGCCCCATTCAATTACATCACATGAAGGCACACAACTAAATTTTGACCAGTGTTGTCGGTGCTTATATATAAATGCAAGAACTCTAAATTCTAACACAAGTGAACTTGAGTGCCTTTTGCTTCCTATCTTCTAACCAGGGCAGGCTCCAGATTTTTTGCCACCCCAAGTGGCAAAGTGGGAAAAAAAAAAAGATAAAGCCATGATCGGCAGCACTTCAGCGGCAGCTCTACCACACCACTTCATTCTTTGGCGGCAATTCAGCAGCGGGTCCTTTGCTCTGAGAGGGACTGAGGGACCCACCACCAAATTGCCACCGAAGACTCAGATGTGCCACCTCTTTCCATTGGCTGCCACAAGCACCTGCTTCCGTCGCTGGTGCCTGGAGGCAGCCCTGCTTCTAACTATTTACTGATCCTCTTATCCCATGATTTCTTGGTTTGCTTAAGACCCTTGGGGAGGGATCTGTTCAAAGTCTTTCCAAAAATTTAAGTGCACTGGATCCAGGGGATCTCCCTTGTCCACGTTTGTTGATCCCTTCAAAGAATTCTAATAGATTGAGGCATGAATTTCCCTTTACAATAGCCATGTTGATTCTTCCCCAACACATCATGTCCATCTATGTATCTGGTAATTCTGTTCTTTACTATAGTTTTAACCAATTTGTCTGGTATAGAAGTAAGACTTACTAGCTTGTAATTGCAGAAGGAGCAGCTCAGCTATATTCATCTCTTGGACCAGATCTTGTGTGCCACTTAAGATTAAATTAAGAATTTCCTCTCCCCTTGTGAGTTCCAGGACTAACTGCTCCAAGAAGTTGTTACTAATGGTGTCTAGAAATTTTATCTCTGCGTCCCATTCTGTGGTGACATGCACCCAATCAATAAAGGGATAGTTGAAGTCCCCCATTTTTACTGAATTTTCTATTTTTGTAGACTCTCTAATCTCTGTGAGCATTTCACAATCATGGTCACCATCCTGGTCAGGTGATCTGTAGATATTCCCTCTGCTATACTCTTATTATTCAAGCGTGGAATTTCTATCTATAGAAAAAAGAACAAGAACTTGTTGCACCTTAGAGACTAACAAATTTATTTGAGCATAAGCTTTCATGGGCTAAAACCCACTTCATTGGATGCATGCAGTGGAAAATACAGTAGGAAGATATATATACACAGAGAACATGAAAAAATAAGTGTTACCATGACAACTCTAACGAGACTAATCAATTAAGGTGGGCTATATTCAGCAGGAGAAAAAAAACTTTTGTAGTGATAATCAGGATGACCCATTTCCGACACTTGACAAGAAGGTGTGAGTAACAGTAGGGGAAAAATTAGCATGGGGAAATAGTTCTTACATTGTGTAATGACTCATCCACTCTCAGTCTTTATTCAAGCCTAATTTAATTATGTCCAGTTTGCAAATTAATTCCAATTCTGCAGTTTCTCATTGGAGTCTGTTTTTGAAGTTTTTATGTTGGAGAATTGCAACTTTTAGGTCTGTAATTGAGTGACCAGGGACGTTGAAATGTTCTCCGACTGGTTTTTAAATGTTATAATTCTTGACATATGATTTGTGTCCATTTATTCTTTTGTGTAGAGACTGTCCAGTTTGGCCAATGTACATGGCAGAGGAGCATTGCTGGCACATGATGGCATATATCACAATGGTTAATCTCGTTATAAGTTAATATGGTAACACCCATTTTTTCATGTTCTCTGTGTATATATATCTTCTTACTGTATTTTCCACAGCATGCATCCTATGAAGTGGGTTTTAGCCCATGAAAGCTTATGCCCACACAAATTTGTTAGTCTCTAAGGTGCCACAAGTACTCCTCATTCTTTTTGCTGATACAGACTAACATGGCTACCACTCTGAAATCTATCCATAGAGTCTATGGTACAGTTTGATTCATTTAAGATTTTAACTATATTTGTCTCTATGCTTTCTTTCATATTCAATGTCACCTCTCTCCCTTTTCCCCACCAGCATCACCTAATCGGTCATTCCTATATATTTTATAATCTGGTATTACCATGTCCCATTGATTAGGGGTTTGGAACAGCTTGCATATGAGGAGAGATTTAAAAGACAAGGACTGGTCAGCTTTGAAAAGAGACCATTAAGGGGGAATGATTTTCTTTTATTTACCCCTTCACATAAATACAAGACCCAGGAGTCACCCAATTAAGTAAATAGGCAGCAGGTTTAAAATAAACATAAGGAAGTGCATTGTGCAAGGACTCCTTATGTTTATCATCCTCCGGAACTTGCATTCAAATGCAAGAAATATGATGGTCAAATTATAACTGGGCTCAGAAAAATTAGATAAGTTCATGGAGGATACATCCATCAATAGCTATTAACAAAGATGCTCAGGAATGCAACCCCATGGGCTGGTCGTCCCTAAATCTGTGACTGAGAAATGCTGGGACTTAATGACAGGGGATCGATTACCCAGTAATTGCCTTGTTCCGTTCATTCCCTCTGTCATAAACAGATGGTTAAGGGTTAATGTCTATTTTACTGCTAAAGGGTTAATAAGCTCAGTGAACCTGGCTGACACCTGACCAGAGGACTAATAGTGGGACAAGATACTTTCAAATCTTGGTGGAGGGAAGTCTTTGTTTGTGCTTTTTGTGTTGTTTGTTGTTCGCTCTTGGGGCTAAGAGGGACCAGACGTACACCCAGGCTTTCCCAATCTTTCTGAATCAGTCTTTCAGGTTTCAAAATTGTAAGTAATAGCCAGGCAAGGCGGATTAGTCTTATGTTTGTTTTCTTAACTTGTAAATGTGTCTTTTTGCTGGAAGGATTTTCACCTTTGTTTGCTGTAACTTTGAATCTAAGGCTGGGAGGGGGGTCCCTCTAGTCTATATGAATCTGAGTACCCTGTAAAGCATTTTCCATCTTGATTTTACAGAGATAACTTTTACTTTTTTCTTTCTTTAATTAAAAGCTTTCTTTTTAAGAATCTGATTGATTTTTCCTTGTTTTAAAATCCAAGGGATTGAGTCTGAACTCACCAGGGATTGGTGGGGGAAAGGAGGGGGGATGGATAATTCCTCCTTGTTTTAAGATCCAAGGAGTTTGGATCGGTGTGAAGCCTCTCAAGGCAACCCAGGGAGGAGAAAGTCTGGGGGGAAAAGGAGGGGGATGGTTAATTTCTCCTTGTTTTAAGACCCAAGGGGTTTGGGTCTGGGTTTCCCAGGGAAGGTTTTAGGGGAACAGAAAGTGTACCAGACACTAAATTCTGGCTGGTAGCAGCGTACCAGATTTAAGCTAGTAATTAAGCTTAAAAGTGTTCATGCAGGTCCCCACTTTTTGTACCCTAAAGTTCAAAGTGGGGGGAAAAACCTTGACAACCTCTGAGGCATCTGGCACCAACTACTATGAGAGACAGGATACTGGTGTAGATGGACCGTTGGTCTGACCCAGTATGGCCATTCTTATGGTCTCCTAATACTCTTCTCCAATGGGAAATAAGCAAAGACAACACATTCAGGAAAATAGCTATGTTGAGTCATTTCCAAAGGACCATATTTGGCTCAAAGTGACTACACAAGAGGCTGCACACCATGCATTGACTAATGGCAAAGAGCTTAGAGATTCCTTTCCTTGTAAGCTTTCTCCTATACCCTTATGTTAGATTTTTATCTGACCAACTTCAGATCACTAAATTCCCCACTAGCAGTGCAAGCTATGCCTGTGTGAAATAATTGACAGATATAGCTAAATTTTTTTTCTTTTACAATCAATGGAAACAATTGTATAGAAAAAGACACAACCGCATTTTAAGAACTGGGGGGAAAAGGTGAAAAAATCCCAAGTTACATGTACAAAACTTAGATATTTGGTCTTTCATCTTCATTTCCCTCTTAGTGAAGAATTCAACAATACAGGAGTTAAGAGATTACTTTTTCTAGGAACTTATTTGAGCAAGCCTCTTTTCCTGACAATTTAGGAGTTGACGAGGCATTTAGACATATAAAACTATTATGATCTATACCTTTCACATTGATCATGAGATGTTCATTACTAGCTGTCCAAATATCCCTGGGGAATTATAGTTTTATATTAATATCTGAATACATCTCTAATGGTGGAGTCATTTAGGATGAATAATCTAAAATATTCAGAAGTCACTCTCTATCACAGATGTTTTATGGCATAATGAGACCTTAGCAATACCTTATTAAGGATGCTAGTAAATCAAGATTATTGAAAGCATTGTGCAAACTTGAGTTATTTTCCGAATTGTCATGATGATAAGAGTTTCCATTAGCCAATGTTTAAGAAGACATGTGACAAGGAACAATAGATTAGGGGTAATGCCATGTTAATGTTGTACGCAGTAATTTGAGACATTGCTGTGGTTGCATCCAAATCTTCTAGATGGTGCAAGGAACTGAAATGCAGAGAAAGCCTGGTTTTTCCAGGGTTGGTCAACAGAGATTTTTGGAAAGTGGAATTTGGGGGTGATTTTTAGACACAATACACAATGAATTTCACCTTTGTGCAGAGGATCCACAAATAGCTCTATTTAATTCCCAAGGCCTATGCACCACATAAGCTTCAGAAAGTTCTAACTGCTGGTGACTCACCTATCTATGTGAGATGTAACATGATCCTAGACAGCTGGAGGCTAAATGGACACAGATCATTATCTCACAGGCCTTTGTACTGACATCGGTACCATGCACAATATGGCCAAATTCTGTAGTCCCTACTTTGGTTTTGATAGGAATTTTGCATATAATTAAAAGTCTGAGCAAGGTCTATGGGTCTTGGCCCATAGTATGTAGCCCTAACTCCCCACTTCCCCCCATTGCAAAGCTAATGTACAGTTACAAGGTAAGCTGTACATAAACTTTGTACAATAAGATTCTAAAATATCTATTTCATGCTGTTTTAAATTAAGCGATTCTTGTACAACTGTTTTAATTGTTAAAAAAATATCTACTTGCAGGTTAAATACATATAAAGAAAAATCCTGTGTTTTTAGCAATAATATAAATACAGTCTTGAATCTCTGGCATCATCTAATAGATATATAGGAAAGCATTGGTTAGACAGTTTTTACACTGAGTTTGGTGCCAATTCCTCTATCTAGTCATCTATTTCACAGTCATCACCATGGTAGCAGAATGCCAATGGGCCAAAGAGGGGAAACTCCATGCATCCAATAGTTAATATACAGCATGCAGTATACCCTGGTATAGTGAAAGTTATTGCCATCACCCTGTCAAGCAGCTGTGAGAAGAAAATGAAGAGCATTTAGGAACACTATTGATTGGTGCTTGAAGCAGTCTGGTTGAAGAACCGCATGCTTTTGTTTATTGTGTTTTATAAAAGATTGACTGGAGACTTCCCATAGCAGGTTGCACATTGCATAAAGGAAAGTGGCATGCAATACATGCCTGCTAAAAAGGATAACCGCTATTAAAGGCATTACAAATTATGATCTAATACAATATTGACTGGTTGCTTATTCTAATACTTGTACCCAAATGTGTAGGTGATAGGATCCATACATGTATGTGAATCACAGGACAGAGTTAAGGCAGTTTGCCTCCCTTCACTCTGTACTGTCTTTCTCAACCCATAAAGATCCTTTCTCTTAGGTCAGTAGAGTTGTTTAGACTAGTTGTTTTTGCTACCTTATCCCCACTGCACAAATGGAGAAACCTAGGAATAGCATTTAAGTGATTTCACGAATAACAGAGATGGTGTCTATGCTGTAATATAGGGTTGACACACACGAGTGCTGGTAAGAGGTTGTAAACTTTATTGCTTTGCCCAGAGAAACAGGATGGGAGAGATTTGCAGAATGTCTCACAACAGAGTTCAGTATCTGGTACCCAGGGTACATTTATACTACCCGCCAGATTGTCAGGTAGTGTTCAATGTATCGGGGATCGATTTATCACGTCTTGTCTGGATGCAATAAATCGATCTGCTGATCGACACCCGTACTCCATCTCGGCAGGAGGAGTAAGTGGAGTCAACGGGGCAGCCACGGCAGTCGAATCGCTGCCGTGAGAATGACCAGGTAAGTCGAACTAAGATACTTCGACTTCAGCTATGCGAGTAGCTGAAGTTGCATATCTTAGTTTGAACCCCCCTGCTAGTGTAGCCCAGTAAGTCCCTCGGCCTGTGCCGCTTCCGCAGCTCCCATTGGCCCCGAGCTGAGATCCAGTGGCCAATGGGAGCAGCGACTAGCCGGACCTGCATACAGGGCTGGTAAACACACCGGCCCGGCCCACCAGGGGCTTTCCCTACACAAGCGGCAACTCCTGTTTGAGAAACCCTATTGTAAACTGTTACATCGCAGATCAGAGGTTCTCAAACTGTGATCCACGCACCACTAGTGGTCTGCAAGCTCCATTCAGGTGGTACATGGATAGTTCCCTCTAATGTGCATGCCTGGGCAGCTGCATACGAAAGAATGAAGGGCCACTCACCTAATTAGTGGAGTCGCACAGCCATGGTTCCAATTAGGTGCCTGGACCCTGGAGAAGACACATGTGAGGTGATGGCCTTGCGGGGGAGGAAGGGATAGGTGGGAGGGGGCAATAGGGTGAGAAGAGGGGGTGGGGAGAACCACTGCTGTAGATAGCTTCCCCAGCTTTATGTTTTTCCTCTATACCATTAAAATCATTAATTACATAGAGGGTATTAGGAGTTAGAAGAAGAATTTGTTCCATTTTGTCCATGATACTCAGCGTTATTCCAGATCTGTGGTTTGTGTACAGATCTGGAATAACGCTGAGTATCATGGACAAAATGGAACAAATTCTTCTTCTAACTCCTAATACCCTCTATGTAATTAATGATTTTAATGGTATAGAGGAAAAACATAAAGCTGGGGAAGCTATCTACAGCAGTGGTTCTCCCCACCCCCTCTTCTCACCCTATTGCCCCCTCCCACCTATCCCTTCCTCCCCCGCAAGGCCATCACCTCACATGTGTATGATATATTTCCACAGAAGAATGAATGCTGAGGAAGCAATAATAAATAAATTATATAACACCTTTCATCTCAGAGATCCCTAAGTCTTTTAGAAAGTTTTTTTTTTTTTTTTGGAGGAGTACAGGCTTCACTTCAGATACCAGTGCAATGTAGCCACCTCTGGGATTAATCCTAGCAGATGTTTAACAGTGCGTGGCAACACTGCACAGCTGTTTACTGCAGAATGTAAAAAATGTACCTAATTGAATTTCAAGGTAGGCAGAAGCTAATTAGTCTGATTAGATACCAGAGAAGTGTGATAGGACATATAGGTCTACATTGCCCCCACTGTGTTAGTGGGACTCCCACTAGAATGCTAGAAATAGCTATGTTGCTGTTGCAGCTCTGGCTGGATCTTGTGCTCTGATGCCTGGGAGGGTGAGGAGAGGCCTTGAAACCACAAGCTCCAGCTGAATTGCAAAGTCAAAGCAATGTCTACACAGATATATTTTGCACATTAGCATGAGCCTCACTGACACACAAGTCTGTGGACCTGGGCTGCTTCCAGATGCAGTGTAGATATACACTCACTCAATGGCCACCAGTGGTTGTGACACTGGTTTTACATCCCAGCTCACAGATCCTCCAATAGCAGAGTGACTTTTTAGACTACACTAGGACATTGGTACCACCTGCCAAATCACCAATATCACTTCCTTAATCATCCTATTCAGGACCGGCGCTAGTGTTTTTAGCGCCCTAAGCGTATGGACATTTCACTGCCCCGCGCGCTGGTCCCGCGGCTCCGGTGGACCTACCGCAGTCATGCCTGCAAACAGGGTCCGCTGGTCCGCGGCTCCGGTGGAGCTGCCGCAGCCGTGCCTGCGGGAGGTCCACCGGAGTCACGGGAGCAGCGGACCGTCCGCAGGAATGCCTGTGGCAGCTCCACTGGAGCCACAGGACCAGGGGACCCTCCGCAGGCACGACTGCAGCAGGTCCACCGGAGCCACCTGCCGCCCCCTCCCCGGCAAAATGCCGCCCCCCAATAATCCTGGCGCCCTAGGCAATTGCCTAGGCCACCTAAATGGAAGCGCCGGCCCTGACCCTGCTTCATCTGTGTGATTTGACAAGATCATAGCCCACGCTGCTAAAGCTTTAGTCTGAATCTGCACTTAACCACACCATCAGATGTCACTGAGGGCACAAGCAAAGCTCCCACCATCCCTGTCTACCAAGTTGTTTGCTGGAATGGTTGTGTTTCTATAACTTATTTTTTTTAAAGGATGGTTTGTTGGCCTATCATTCAACCCTCAAGGTAGAGAACCAGTGGACTGCTCTTCCTCTGGTCCCTAACCTTTGACCTGTCTGGCTTGGGTGGCACTATCAAGAGTTAAACCTCCTGCCAGCATAGCTCTCAGGGTCATTTGGAACACAAACCACACCCCCTTTATTAACCTGATTGTTATACAAGGAGTATAACGGAATACACTAGGTTGGCTGTTGGGGAAGAAAAAGGGTCTGGGGGTGGGAAACCTATGTCCTTTTTGTAGAACATATTTATTCTTTTTACTGCCAACCACCAATTCAGGAAAAAGAGAAGGACTCAGAGAGACTGGAGTGGAGTGACAGACAGATTTCATACAGCACTAATTTACTTCAAAAGCAACCAAATATAGACTCTTGTCAGCCTTGACATTCTTAGCCAACAACGGCTCTGGTTTCTTTAACCTTCAGTCACTTTAGCTGCTTCATCAGAGGTGTTGACTCACCTGTTTTCAAGTTTCTATCAACAAATTTAGTAGAACTGAGGAAAACTGTTCAAAGCTTAAGAGCCCAAGTTTAATCATAGTCAGCCACTGGGGAGTTATGGGGGGAGGGGTGTGTATGTGTATGCAAACACACACATGCCTGACCTAGAGAGCTAGGACGTTTTCAAACACTTCGCAAAGGACTGGCCACTTTTTTTGAAGCTGGGCAGATTAGAAAATCTAGGTACAATATTGCAACACTCTTCAGGGTGTTTCAGCAAGCCTTGTGAGACACCAAAACCCTCCAGAGTCGTATGTGTTAAATGTACCATAAGCTCAGAGGAGAGCAAGGTAGGACCTTTCAAACACTAGGGCCTATGCTATAGTCCTTGTGAGTTCTCAATAAACACTCACGAATACATCCAATAATAAAGTTGCAGCATTTACAAGGTCTGGTAGAAAATAAAAGGGTGCAGGTACCCTAAGCATAAAAGCTAAATCAGTCAAGTTATAGAAAGAGCAGAATAATTGCTAACCTAGGCCCTAGAGAACATTACAATAGAAGATGTCAAGGTTAGCCTTGTCTCTCAGGGCTTCTGTAAGTCATACTCTTCTCTTGTGCAGATATAGGGTGACCAGATAGCAAGGGTGAAAAATCAGGACGGGGGTAGGAGATAATAGGAGCCTATCTAAGAAAAAGCCCCAAATATCGGGACTTTCCCTGTAAAATTGGGACATCTGGTCACCCTATGCAGAGATAAAGTACTAAGCATTCAGTCTAATAGTCCTGGAATTGGATTCTCCTCCTCAGTGGGCTCTGCTGTCAGCTTGATAGTATATGACAGCTGGGTTACAAAATACTATTTAGTGTTGCCTGCTTCCTCTTTGTCCATCCACTTTGTGCTTCAAAAATGCAAGCAACTTTTTCAGGTGTGAGCTCTCTCATGATAAGAGGCCATCAGAAAATATATTAAAATGTTACCCAATGTTAGGAACCAGGGCGGTCTGCTCCGGGGTCTTCAGTGGCATTCAGGACCATCTTGACCTCTTTTCCTGTGTGCCCAACTTGAGATGCTTGGGTCTGATTTGCAGAGGAGCTGAGTACTCATAACTGCACTTGAAACATAAGATCTGTGAATTGAACATATCAAGTGCTATGATTCTAGGTACCCTTAAAAATTAGATTCTAGTTATCACAAATTGAACATCCAAAATTAGTGGCAACTTTTTACCTTAATCTTTCTGTCCCACACCTACGCATCTGTACAATAGGGATAATACTGGCCCCACACCTCACATGGGCATTGTAGCAGATAAATTCATATTTGTGAAGTACTTGCATTCTACAGTGCTGAGTGCCATGGAAAATCCCATGAAAAAATTAAAAATTCTCTATTCAGACAGCAGGCAATCTTAATGCATGTATTTCCTAACTTTTGAGTCCTTGACTTACAACCTTAATAACATTCTTTTAATGAAGTTGTGTATGTGTGTTAATACATTATGCTGCTTTGAAGTCCCCTGATCCTTAATCCTTTATTTAAATACCTTAGTGACTCTACAGCGCAATCCTGCAGGGTACTGAGCATCTCCTGGAGGTTCTGAGCACCTTCAAATCCCAATGAAGGAAACAAAAGTGGAAGGCACTCAGAGTCTTGCAGGATCAAGCCCTTGATAATGCTTCCCCTCTTCACAGTGAGCTGCTGTTTCAAAGCTCCCGGCAGAAGGCTTTTCTCCACCCCTTGTTTCCTCCATCAAAATCTGGTGGATGTCATTTATCAGAGCTCGAGGAGCTTTGCCAATTTTTAATCCAGTTAATTGCTGTTTTCCTCTAGTAGAAACATGCTTTTCTTTTCATTTCAGCATTTCCTTTCCTACCACGCTCCCCTCTCAAAAGGACAATGAATCCCAAAGTTCTGGGAAGTGACCTTGCTCCTCCTCTTCCACAAATAGTAAGGAAATCATTTATTTGGGTTTCCAGCAATATCAGTTTCATCTCTTACTAATGCATATATCTTAAAGCTCACACTGACTCTACCTGTCTGTCTCCTTTTCATCTATTTCAATAAGCGTTTGCTATTTCTTCTCATTTCCTGTTCTCTTTCTCTCAGCATTTACCTGTTTAGATTGCCAGTGCGGATTCCTTATCCTTTGCAATTTGTGACCCACCTGTTGTTCCTTCCAATAGAGCAAAGACTCTGAGTTCTATGAAGGATTCTGTGTTTTAGGATCAACGCACAAAACGGAATCAAAGAGTTTTTACTGTGCTCATTCCCGATAGGATCTGAGCAGAATCCCTGTCACTGTTGAGCTTCAATGACCCATTCATTCTGGGCCAGAGTCTGATTCCTTTATTCATGCTGAGTAGCTCCTAACTCAGCAACTGCTCCCTTGATTTCAATGGGACCATCTCTGAAGTAAAATACTCTTCATCATGAATCAGGTTATCAGGATCTAGTCCCGAGAGAGGATACGAGAGTGTATCTGACCTTCAGAATGGAGAATAATGTTTCCATCTACTATCATCACCTTGTGCATGCCTACACAGTAATGAAGCTACTCAGCACAACTTTTTTTTAAACCAATTTAATTAGATTTTTTTAGCTGAAGCCAAACCCAAGTAATTTCACAAATACTCAACAATTATTAGTCCTTGTGTTTTTTCTACTGTTCTGTCACCGCTTGTCCATATTAGTCAATGGCTGGTTAGCTGAATGTCTCTACAATATAAACACTTCCTTTTTCTAACACTGTATCTTCCAACAGTCCGCTGGTCCCATGTCATTCAAGTTCAAAGCCTTTATGGTGACAGCCGTTCACACCATTTCTATGTAAGCAAGTCTGGCCACTTGTAATTCCCATGCAGCAGGTGAATTCTTCATTGTACAGTCAAGTAAAGTATATGGTCCAGGGGGAAATGTCCAGTTTCTCATCAAAATAGAGACCTCACTTTTGTTAAACTCATTTGCCCATGCAGGAACGAGGTATATAATCTCAATTCTGTTTCTCTTGTGATGTCCTCCCAAACTTTAAGGTTATCCAGTGTTAAGTTCCTTCAGATGTGCAGCGGTTCTGTTATAATGGAATTGTTTTCTTTACAGAGCCTCACTCTCTACAGTAACAATTTGTAATTGCTCCCACAGGTAAAGTGAAATACTTCAGAATGCTTGGGCCAGATCTTTAGTGGATGTAAATCAGCATAGTTCCATTGCTTCTGCTGAATTAGACTTACCAGCTCAGGATCTGATGCAGCATTGTTGTTTACTGGAACTGGTATTTTGCTTAGGTTGGCTGCAGTGCCTCATCCCTGGCAACGTGCAAAGCTTGTGTCAACCTGCTGCTGTGTTCCTGTATCCCTCTGTCCCAAAGAGAATAATAGCCATTAACACTTGGTTCTTTTCTAGCCCTGTCCCTAGCATAACTCCACTGACTGCAGTGAACGTAGCTGGCCTAAGTCATTTTTCTTGCATGAGTCTTTAAGAGACTAATTTTGTCAGACACTGGCCTATCCCATAGAGGTTAGAGCAGAATCACTCTGCCCCTAAAGGGAGGGAATCTGCTCCAAGGAAGTTATCCATCCTTACCAGCTCTTATGGGAGAGCGGGGGAGATATCATACAAGACTAATTGTTCTGAGCTGGTCTCAGACTCAACTGCTGCTGGAAGCATTTGCCCTTCTTTTAAACTAATCAGTGAGTGTTATTCTCCTTGCAGTGCCTCTAACTCCAGGAACAAGGTGCTAATCTATTCAAAGGACTCCTCGGTTTGAGCAACAGTTGTCTGTCCCCCCACTTTCTGGCTGAATGCAAACAGAAACAGTAACCAGAACTGGCTGCTGGCATTGAAGGCTCTAGCTCTCTGTGTGTTGTGTACTCTGTCCAAACTGGAGAAGGATCTAATGTAGACATTTCCCTCATTCCTTTATGAGGATGGACCTGATCAGCAAAGAATGGACAATGGGAGTATTTATGTGTAATCGGACTGGTCACGTGAGTAAAAGTTTGTAAGATCAAGCTTCTGTTCTGTACCATCTCTGCATAATTGGTAACTCATTCCCCTGCAGGAATGCATACACTGTTGTACTTGCAATAAGATTTTACAGCAATCTCCTGCTTTTTTTTCTTCAATATTTCACCATTATAACACTTAATGTTTGTCATTTCCCCTTTCACCAAATCCCAACTTAATGAAACTATAAGTCCCTCCTTTAAATGTGGGGTCATTTGTTCCTTATTACCAAAATTAGTATTTGCAGTTTGATGCACATTGAAAAGTAATAATCTAATATTAGATACATAAATATAGCACAAGCCTTATCCACTACTGAATATACATACCCTCTTCTGGGTGTGCTTGAGTCACTAAAACCTCCCATTACTCCCACATCCTTTTCTAGCTTTCACTTTGGACACATTTATAATCTAATAACAGTGCAAATGTACACCTTTCGGTGGTGTAAACCAGCATAGGCTTCCATGGAGCTATGCTGGTTTACACCAGCTGAGCTTGATTCTCATTTACACTAAGGCCCATTTTCACTCCAGTGGCAGTCAGGAAATTACATTTATACATACTGTGAGGTCCCTTTACCCTGCCAGTTAGGTAAAAGGGCCTTAGTTTAAATGAAAGTGAGGGTTCCGGTGTTCAGGGGAGGCTCTAGACATTTCGCCGCCCCAAGCACTGCGGCATGCTGCAGGAGGAGCTCTGCCGGTCGCTGGGAGGGTGGCAGGTGGCTCCGGTGGACCTCCCACAGGCGTGGCTGCGGAGGGTGCACCAGAGCTGCGGGACCAGCGGACCCTCCACAGGCAGGCCTGCAGGAGGTCCACCGGAGCTGCCTGCCGCCCTCCCAGAGATCCGGCAGAGGGCCCCCCGCGGCATGCCGCCCCAAGCACTTGCTTGGCATGCTGGGGCCTGGAGTCGCCCCTGCCGGTGTTCACTCTTCTCAACTGTTATAGCAAATTCTTATCACCTTCTTAATATCTGGAAAATATTCAGTCTCAGCTTAGCACATGTATGCACCACTTCCAGTTCACTTCCCCAATGTCCCAGCTGATCATATGTAAGCCACCTGTTAGCTTTTTGTCATTAATGCCCATCAATTATTACCTCCCTGTTAAATTCTGAGTTTGTCCACAATAACAGTGTTTGCCTTGAACAAATACCACCAGGTCTTCTATTTTAACACATTCATTAGCAGTAGCATTTCTGGAGATACTTTAATACTCAGTTTATGAATGTAATTCCTTTCTTGTAAATGCTTATTAATATGAGATATCACCAGCTATGTTACTTCTGTAACAAAGTACATGCTTCCCTCTCTCCTTTTGCTGATTTGCACCACAAACATTGGGGTTGTTGTTTCTTTCACTTAGGGTCTCTGCATATAATTTTCTGTTTTTCATCCAGTTCTCACCAGTCCTTTTTCTCAAGAACATTGGTTATATTTTTTCCCCACGTGAATCCCTACCTCGTCTGAGCATATTCAATTTATCTCATAATCTATTTGTAACCTTGCACAAACGTAAAAACTTTCTTTCAAGCATTCTGATAGAGTGATAGTCAGGAAAGATGAGGGCCAGATGGCTGAGATGTCAGTGACATGTAGCATACACAAAGAGGAAAATATAAGCAAGCATATTGTGGGTATTAAATCTGTTGAAAGCTTTAGCAACATGCTGTGAGACATAGTACTTCCATTACCTTGTCTATATACATCCTTTTCCTCCATCCCAACCTGCCCATATTTACTCAGAGAAAACTTCTCTCGATCCTGATTCTATGGTTCTTCTTTTCTGATTTTTCTAATATATGTTATACTTTTTAATATGAATTTGATTACTGGTGATGTTTTGTCTGTGCATTGAAGAACCTGTGAATTTTTGTTGGGAAGATTTAGGTTTGTTGCTGAACCTACTTGTTTGGAAACATGTCAGTGATTTTTCTCAGAATTTGCTGATTTGTTGAAATCAAAATGCTTTGAGGGACATTTTCATCTGGATACCAGGAGACAAAATAAATCTATAGAGAAGGATGTTCCCTGCCACTTTTTCCTTGCCTATTTTAGCTTCCTTTGTTTCCCTTCCTGCCTGATGACTCTCTTTACTGCTTAAATGCAAATTAAGTAGAGCACACATCCCTTTGTTTGAGATAGACCTGTGTGCCAACTTTTGTTTCAAACATGTGCTAAAACACTGTACAGTGGAATGTTATAACTTCACATACACTGTTGCCACACATTTTAGCAGGACAATAATGACCAGCAAATTATGAGTTTTCAAATACCTCACAAGGCATAATTTGTACAACAATTTTTACAATAGTGCTTAGGTGGGAATACAGGAGTGGATTGTATCACAAGCTGATACACCATTGTCATCTGATGGGCAGTTCCCTAAAGTCCAAGATAGTAAGGAGCAAAACCAGCAGTTTGAGTGCTCCATGGAATGCAAAAATAAATAAATTATAATAATAATAATAATCTCTCTGCACTGAATTTATCTGCTACTTCTTGTGCTGTGGCCTCTCTAACAATGCAAATTTCCAGCTATTTATTTAAAAACCAGCCTGGATATAAATCTGTCTCCCTTCTGTACCTTGGGGAAAGGACCAGGCCTAGCAAATTCCCATGGAAAAATTGGAAGGACTAGCATTATAATAAAATAAATTGGAGATATACCTATCTCCTAGAACTGAAAGGGACCTTGGGTCATCAAGTTCAGCCCCCTGCCTTCACTAGCAGGATTAAGTATTTGATTTTTGCCCCAGACCCCTTAGTGGCCCCCTCAAGGATTGAACTCACAGCCCTGGGTTTAGTAGGCCAATGCTCAAACCACTGAGCTATGCCTTCGCACTTTAGTATTATAAATCTTGTGGGCTTAACTGATCTGATTTTGTTGGTTGGTGAACTAGGCAAGATTTAGCCTGTGTCTTGACATCTGCATGCATGCCTGGCCAATACATAAACTTAAGAAAGAATTGACCCAAGGCTTTTAAATTCCCAAATGGCCTGCTGGGGGGTGGGTCACAAAAGTCATTCTAAAGCATAGTCTAAATAGCACTGGATGTATATAGCCACAAGTCAAAAAGGAATAATTTTCAGCTTCATTTTCATCTGTTTGTGCTGCTCACTTTACATTTTCTTAAGAATGGCAACTACTTTTCTACATACTATAATTACAATAATATTTCAGACATGGTCAGAAGAGGTTGGTGACATCATAGATTTAAAATTGTCCAATGTGATACAAAGTCAAAGATCACCAGATGCTTCAACATCTAGCAAAGGTTTTTAAACAAGTCACCTAGGATATTAACAGTCCCTGGCTTATGAGATATTTGGAAAATGGAAATTGGGAGGTTCACAGTCAACATCTTTCTTGGTTTCCTTTTGGGTGACTGTACAATATGGTCTTGTATCAACATTAATACATCCAACAGATTATCTAAATTATTCAGGTGCCCAAAGGAAAACTAAGCATTCCTTTTCTGGGATGCTGCAGACATTCCAAAATAAAGCAAATGCTGCCTGCAGGTATATAACAATAAGGCTTTATCGTAGGGGCAATATACCAGCTAATATACAAAAAGCCTAATACAATTCAGAAAGAATAGGATGTAAAAGTCACCAGAAGCAACATTATCTCAAATCAGTTCATCCCCTTAGCTTTGACAACACTGAAAATGGTTGTAGTTTTTTTGTTTGTTTGTTTTTCAGGTCAGTAACCATCAAATGGGCCTGAGCAGATATTTCAAGGTTAGAGGAAACAAGCATACTGGCCTAGTGGACAGGAGGGAAGCAGTAAACATGATAGATCTTGATTTTAGTAAGGCATTTGATTCAAGCCCACATGATATCAGAACCAAACTTGTTCAGGGAAAGCCCTTGGAGGGCCAGGCTGGTTTGTTTACATGCCGTGTCCACAGGCTCAGCTGATCGCAGCTCCCACTGGCCATGGTTTGCCGCTCCAGGCCAATAGGGGCTGTGAGAAGGGCACCCAGCACATCCCTTGGCCAGTGCCGCTTCCCGCAGCCCCCATTGGCCTGGAGTGGTGAACTGCGGCCACTGGGAGCCGCGATCAGCTGAACCTGTGGTCGCGGCAGGTAAACAAACCAGCCCGGCCCGCCAGGGTCTTTCCCTGAACAAGCGGCGGACCGGCTTTGAGAACCACTGGTGTAGATGAAATTACTATAAGGTGGATGCACAACTGATTGAAAGACCACATTTAGAGTAGTTATCAATGGTTCAGTCAAACGGGGAGTGTATCTATAGTGGAGTACTTAGGGGTCAGTCCTGAGTCTGGTGCTGTTCAATATTTTCATTAATGACTCGGAGAGTATGCTTATACAATTTTCACATGACATCAAGCTGAGAGGGCTTGTAAGCGCTTTGGAGGACAGGATTAGAATTCAAAACAAGCTTGCTAAGTTAGAGAACTGGTCTGAAAGATGAAATTCAGTAAAGATGAGTGCAAAGTACTATACTTAGGGAGGAAAAAAATTCAAATGCACAACTACAAAATGGCGAATAACTTCCAAGGTGGTAGGACAGCTGAAAAAGGATCAGAGAGTTACAGTGGGTCACAAATTGAATGAGTCAACAATGTGATGAACTTGCAAAAAAAGGCTAGTATCATTCTGAGGTGTATTAACAGGAGTGTCATATGTAAGACCCGAGAATTAATTGTCCTTCTTTACTTGGCATTGGAGAGGCCTCAGATGGAGCCACTATGTCCAGTTCTGGATGCCACACTTTAGGAAAGATGTGGACAACTAGAGAGCATCTAGAGGAAAGCAACGCAAATAAAAGTTTCATAAAACCTGACCTATGAGGAAAGCTTTAAAAACAAACTGGGCATGTTTAATCTTGAAAAGAAATCTCGGGGGGGACCTGATAACAGTCTTTGAAAATATTAAGTGTTGTTATAAAGATGACAGTGATCAATTGTCCTCCATGTCCAGTGAAGGTAGGACAAGAAGTAATGGGCTTAATCTTCAGCAAGGGAAATTTTGGTTAAATATTATGGAAAATTCTTTAACTATAAGGGTAGTTAAACTCAGAATAGGCTTCCAAGGGATGCTGTAGAATCCCCATCATTGGAGGTTTTAAGAAGAGGTTGGACAAATACCTGTCAGAGATGGTCAAGGTTAACTTGGCCCTGCCTCAGTGCAGAGGATTGGACTCAATGAGTCTCAAGGTTCCTTCCAGCCCTACATGTCTATGATTCTACATACGTTTGTATCACACTCTTTAAGATCTCCCTATCTATCTGAGGTACTTATAAGGCCCTCATTACCACAGTATCTGAGCACCTCAATCTTTTACTGTATTTATCCTCAGAACACATTTGAGCTAAGGATGTGCTATTATGCCGATCTGACAGATGAGGAACTGAGGCACAAAGAGGTTTAGGGGTGTGAATAAGGAGGGCAAGCAGGGGCAAAGTCTCCCCCATAATCATCTCCGCCACTGTCCGCAGCTTCTGCCCCAGTCCTTGCCCTGGAATTCTCTCCCCCGAACCCTTCCTCCTCACTTTCTGCCAGGGTGGGAGTTGGGCTGAGCATAGCTGAAGAGACGTGCCTGAGAAAGCTCCCGCTGAGCCCCACTAGATGGTACCCAGAGCAGGGAAGCTGGGCTGGCAGCACAGTTCTGTAAGAAGGGGCCCAGGAAGCCTGCTGAGCCCCATCCCTTCCTTGCTTTCAGCCTCCAGTAAGTGTTTGGAGCCCGGGTCCATGTGTGGGGTGGGGAAAAGGGGTGTGGGGAAGGCATCAGGACCCGGGGGTATTGGGTAGGGAGGCTGATGTTTAAAGTGCCCCCTCCCAAAAAGTAGTCACATTTAAATCCCTGTACATGCCCCTGGACAGGTTAAGCAATGTGCCCACGGTCATAAAGGAAATCTATGGAAGAGTAGGAACTTTAACACAGGATCTACATTTTTTAGAACGTCAGTTTTCCTCATGACCCTTCCTTTATCAATAAAGGACACAAAGAAAACAAATGAGAATTCTACTCAACTGTGAAGAATCAGACTGATTTTAAAGTATTTCAAAACATCTCAAATGGCTAGAATTTGATCTAGAATATTTTCCAAGGCTGAAGAAAAGTTATTAGATGACTCAATGCTTGCATCTCATCCTAGCTGTTCCAATATTATATGAAATATACAATTCTGCATTGTTTTTATTCCACTATAAAGCAGAGAGAGCTTCTTAGACTGTGATCGATAGACACACAGCATTTGCTGGTGGTTTTTCTTACTACATTCCAGCTGCTAAACCACATATAAAAGCTACTTTTCTTGTATTGTTTCTATGTGACTAAATGGATGGTTCTGATACAGATGTTATGTGATTACAAATAGGAGAAAACATAGTCCATGAGACAGAGGATGAGAGGGGAGGTGGCCATGAGCCATCTCTCTGTTAAGAAGTGGTCTGCTTTATTAAAAAAAAAAAAAAAAAAAGTTTGAGAAGGTGCCACAAGTACTCCTGGTTCTTTTTGCTGGATTGAAGTGTTACCTTTAAGTACTCCAGTGAGTGATTTCATGCTTTCAGCCTGCTCTTGCAAAACCAGCATCTTATCATCCATTTTTGTGTGAATTTCTCTACGTCATCCACCCGCTCTCCCCAGACACCGATTTTAGAGCCAATGAATCAAGCCTAGTCTCAAATAAGTCATACCAGGACTCACAGGCATGAACTGCAGAAAAGTGCTGCATCAAAGTGGGGTGTCAGAAATCCTACTCAAGGAAAGTTGAGGAGATAAAGTTTTTTCAGTTGAAAGAACAGCATGATGAGTAGTGGCAGCTAATGAGCATGAATGCAGGAGGGGGGAGATCTGCTGACTCACAGTTTCCTTCTAATACCTTCCCACTCAGGAATTTCAGATGTAACAACCTCCTATGTCAGACCTGTTTGCTCTGGAGGTCTCCTGGAAAAGCTCTCTTTTTTTTTTTAAGAAGAAATAAAATAAAGGAATAAGTCATGAAGAAAAACAAATCTCTTTCCAACAAACCTGAGCAAAACTCACTGAAATGTCATGCAAGGTGCACACAACCACTGCAGACAAAGACAATTGCCAGTGTGACCACATGATGTTCCAAGTTTGTAGTGTCAGGCGGATGGTCCTTTAAATGCCTGATCTCCTCAGGGAAAAAGCAATGTTAGGCTGCTGACCACAGCAGGGCTAGCTCTAAGGGGAGGATCCTCTCAGAAACCCACCAGGGATTGGTAGTACAAAAGCTGCCGGTGGTTGCAGCTGTGGCGATGTATCATATTTGACCATTCATTATTAATGGTGATTGAGTAAATCACTTAAGCATATGTTTAAGTCCAATTGTACTCAATAAATGGGAATGGAATGCAGGTTTCCGGACTATCCTTCATATAATGTCCCATTCGCAAAGAAGGTCTTAGATTTGTAGTATGTGTAGCATTATACTCATACAGATAGCGCCTCTCTGTCATCTCATGGCCTATTTGTAAAATGTCCAAGATGTGATACTGTTACTCGGGGTTTTGCTGAGCCCCCAACTCTTGGTCACTTGCCTCTTTGTGAGGTGGTGGCAGGAAATAAATCAATGGAGGACACGGCCATCCGGCCAATAGATAACTGATGCAAGCAGCAAACAAAAGGGCTTTCACTCAAAGCTTCTACTTTATTTAGTCTCTTGCATCTACACACCCCTGCCACAGGTTAGTATCGTGCCCCAAAGTACCCCCAGATTCATATTTACCCAGGGTCTTGAGGCGGTCTCAAGTGGATAACTGTAGACATCCAGTGACCAGCCTTCTGCCTGCAGGGAAACGTGAGAAGTGTCATGTGTCCATCGAGCTCAGGTTTCTTCCTCTTTTTATATCCAATTTGTTAGCTTTTTTGAGGGGGGAGATGAGAGAAAACAAATGCTTGGCAGAAGCTAAAGTATGGAGTTTTCCATCAGTTAACTAGCTATATTTCACATAGCAATGTTAACTATTGCCAGACTTTCCCTCTTGCATGCTTCAGCAAAAACCTCAAGTCAGGAGGGCACAGAGTCATGTTTATTCCTTATGGTCACTCACTTCCCCTTTTCCTTCCGAGCCTGTTAGTTGTGCTAAGGTTTCAGAAAGGCCTTTCTAGCCGCTTTCAGCAATAAGCATAACAACTGGTATTCCAGCTGCGGACAGTGGTTTAGGCATGTTACTGGGTTACAATACTTCCACTTCAAAATCAGCACAGCTAATGTCTTTTCAGTTTATTGCTGGGAAAAATGAATCAATCTCCACTTCCAAAACATATAAAGTACTACATTCTGCCTTCCGTTACATCTGTGCAAACAAAATCGACTAAAGTAGGGCTGTATGGGAGTAACTGACAATGGAATTTGGCACTTAGTGCTTAGACATTCTTTCATTTTAAGTAATAGAAGTCTACCTATTCTTGTGATGAAAGATCTACTAGAAAAAACCTTCATTGTTTCCTGCATCAACAGATGTCCTTCAAGAATTAATCTAAACAAATATTGCAAAGATTACAAAGTGTTATGATTCCATATACAATAGTTGAAATGTTTCATTCAATATATTCAGTTAAGCCCAAAATTGTAATAACACAAGAAAATATTGGTGATAAGCCTTGACTATTTCTAAACAATTAAAAAAGATAATTTAGCCTATCTAAATAGGTTCAAAACTGGAAATGATTGTTATGAACATGAAAAAAAATTGAATTTTACATATGCAGTGATCTTTTCTGTGCATAATAAACCAACTTTTATATTGGATAGAATAAAACATTTTGTACAATATTTGCTTTTGCATTGTACTGAAGCACTACAAAGCAATGTACGACAAACAGACTGGACATAAAGTTAAAAGAATTTCATTCAGGGATTCTTGCATCCAGGCATGGTAGGTAGAACAGGTTGGGAATATTTCAACAAAACATGTTTTAATCCAAAAATGCCATTTCGTGAAAACTGAAACTGTGGGAAAGGGTCATTTCCAATCAATTCCTGGCTTTCATAATATTTGGGGTGAAAATAGTTTCAAAGACTATTGAAACACCCTGTGACAGGTGTAGGGTGACCAGATAGCAACTGTAAAAAAATGGGGCAGGAGGTGGGGTGTAATAGGTGCCTATATAAGAAAAAGTCCTCCAAAAGAGGGCTTTTATGTCCCTATAAAAATGGGACATCTGGTCACCCTAGACAGGTGGGGTCTTGCTGCTCAAGCTGGGGCACCCTCATCAGTCCAGTAGGGGGGGTGGCCCACTCCTCCACTCAGTCCTGGGCTTCCCCATTTAGCAGGTGATTTCTGCCAAGTGTGGCTCAGCCCCAAGACAGGGTCACTTAAACGGGTAATCCATGGATTCTGAGCAGCAAAACAAGCAAACAGTCAGTGGAATTAGCCCCCTGGTCAGGGCGAAGCAGCAAGCAGGCCATAACACTGGGGTGGGGAAAAGCAAACTATCAGTCTATAGTCCTCACATCTCTCGGGGCTGGGGCGTAGTTTAGGCAGCTTCCTCAATGGGCCGTGACTTGGCTTTGTGAAAGTAGAATGAATTATACTGTAAAAATAAGAATGGATTAAAGAAATGGTGTACGTACATTTAAGCAGAAATAAGAAATGTTGAAATACAGGTGCCAGGAAAAGAAACATTAGGCAAAACAAGGGTGCTAATGGCGAAACATTAACAGAAGATCAGTAATAGTTAGTAAGGAAATAAGATATGCATGCCTAGCCCAGGTAAACTCATCAGATTCTGCTTCCTTTGTTATCTTGTTAAGTGCTCCCCCTTTTATCTGTATAAATAAGATAGTTTGTGTCTTGCGTGGTGCTCACATTATCTGGGTGTTATTAGCAGAGCGCTGTGCTAATAAAACAGAGTGGTCTGACAAACTGTGAGTCCTGAGTCTAACTTTGACAGCTTCCATGATGGTCTCTGCAGCCGGCGGGTAGTCCAGGTCCCCAGGCTTTAATGCCATGGGTGCTGCAGGTACCTCTGCAGGAGCCAGCAGCATACTCCCTTCCTCCCTTTCACCTCTGCCCTGACTGACCTGGGCTGCCTCCTTTTATCTGAGTTCTCCACTTGGCGGATGTGCAGCAGGGAAGAGGGGGCATGGCCTGTTGGGTCCACAATGATTGGTCCACCCCTGGCAGGCCAATGCAGGGCTGATACACCCCGTCACACACCCTATTTAAATATTTTTGTAATGAATGACTGTTTTGAAGTTTGATCTAATTATAACAAAAAATTAAAGTCAAAATCAAAACAGGCCTGTCATGGAGTTTTCACCTTTTTTGAAGCCACATTTAACAGCCTGCAAGGTGGCAGCTTCATTATCTGGAGCTAGTAGTGGAAGTTAGAATCAACCTCATTTTCAAGTTTACAAGAAGTATCTGCATTTTATTAACCACGTAGAAAAATGTAGTAGTGGTTTTTGTGGGGAAATCTTTTGCAATAATTATTTAGGTGCCTAGATGGTGATTGCTACACTTGTACACTGCATCTGATTTGAATAGAGTTTTAAAATAGATAATTATAGATATCAGACTTTCCATGAGTGTGAAAACCCCACAATTTGGGGAGTTTAAGGTCTGCCTGCAGATTTCCCGAACCTAAGCCATAATTTTAAAAAACGTGTAACCTTTCTGCTTGGAAAGATAATTGATACATTTATTATATGGATAGAAACCTTGTAGGAAGCGTATACAGTACCATACTTGTAATAATGTTTTAGCTGATATATAAAATTAGTGCAATATGTGAAATATCCATACAGCTGCTGCAATGTTTTATTATGTATGTTGTTGCATCCTACCTATGTATCCAGACAGCTCATCAAATACTGTATATGCACAGCTATTTGTACAGTAAAGTACTTTTCACTCATGAAAAGTCCCATGGAAGCTGACATACTTAAAGTTAGCCGCATGCTTAGTAATAACCTGGGCCTAAAATCGGTAGCTAATTTAGCTTTATGGCTTAATCTTCTGAACTACACCCAAGGAAGGCTGCTGCACTGTTGGCTAGGGACTGTGAGCAGTCCGTGTGTGGGCATGCTGAGGTGGAGTGGTGAGCAAAGAGCGGGTGTCTCACAACAGCAGTCCTTGTGCTTTCTGCACCCTGGGAAGCACAGAGACTACTCATTCCAGCTTCTCTTTTGGGAGCAGGCTGCCTTGAACGGGGAAGAAAGGAGCAGATCGCTCACTCTGTGTGAAGAACCAGCACTGGGACAGACCAAGTTTCGGACAGACCAATCTCTCCAGTGCACCACCTGGACAGTTCCACCCTACTCCCTGCGCAGGCCTGTGATGACTACAAACCTTCCTGAAACTGGTGGGTAAGTACTTTGTACAGCTCAACCATGCCCCCGTGGCCATGCACTAACTTAATGAGAGTTAGCGCAGCTATGTGTACGCAGGCAGGGGAATCACACCGCTAGGGCAAAGGGTAGACTGAGTGTTGTGTGGTGTGTAGCTGATGGTGAATATTAGCTTCAGGTTGCGGGGCTGTCTGTAAGCGAGGACTGGCCTGTCTCCCAAGGTCTGTGAGAATGAGGGATTATCCTTCAGATCCTTGATGATGCACTGGAGAGGTTTTCATTGGGGGCTGTAGGTGATGGCTAGTGGCGTTCTGTTACTTTCTTTGTTGGGCCTGTCCTGTAGTAGGTGACTTCTGGATACACTTCTGGCTCTGTCAATCTATTTCTTCACTTTCCCAGGTGGATATTGTAGTTTGATAGAGATCCTATGGGTGTTTGTCTCTGTCTGGGGGATTGAAGCGAATGAGGTTGTATATAGGGCTTGGCTGTAGACAATGGATCATGTGATGTGGTCTGGATGGAAGCTGGAGGTATGTAGGTAAGTATAGCGGTCAGTGGGTTTCCGGTATAGGGTGGTGTTTATGTGACCATTACTTATTTGCACTGTAGTGTCTAAGAAGTGGATCTCTTGCGTGGACTGGTCCAGGCTGAGGTTGATTGTGGAGTGAAAATTGTTGAAATCCTGATGGAATTCCTCAAGGGTCTCTTTCTCCTGGGTCCAGATGATGAAGATGTAGCACAAGTAGAGTAGGGGCATTAGGGAACGAGAGCTGAGGAAGCGTTGTTCTAAGTCAGCCATAAAAATGTTGGCATACTGTGGGGCCATGCGGGTATCCATAGTAGTCCCACTGACTTGAAATATGTTACATCTATTATATATTATGTAATATAAATATATTACATCAACAGTACTACCTTTATCAACCAAACTTGTAATGTTATAAACAAAATTTATACCAAATTAGTTTGACAGGATCTATTTTCATAAACCATGTTTACAGGCACTCATTATACTACTGTCCTTTATATCTTTATTAATCAAGTTCTGTATAGCTTTTCCATTATCTTGGACAGGAGCCATATCAGACTGACAGGCTATAGTTACCTGGGTCATCCCATTTACCCTTTTTAAATGTTGGCACTCCTGTTGCTCTGGATTTGAGGAGTGGGTATACCCCAGAATGTGATCAAGCTAATTGCAACCAGATTATGTGCATTCTCCTACGCTGAATTAATAAAATAGAACACCACAGTTAAAAGGGTTAATTTGGAGACAGACTTTCAGAAACCAGGTCAAAACTAACTACAGTTTCTGCTAATCAGAATGAGAGGAAGGGACAGACAAATAAACAACTGAGATTGAAAACCTTGGTGGTTGGAAAATCTTCAGTCTAGATGCCTCTGATATTAAAAGTTTATTGAAAGTTAGAAAAGTGATGCTTTAGTAGGGGTCATTATGATTTATGTGTTTTGTAGAAGTTAGTTATAAAAGGTTAGCTAATAGAATGTATTTTGGAGCAGTCCTCTGAAGCCCTTTTGAGAGATGTTTTTCCTGACACCCTTTCTCCCCAGTGGGTGGGCAACTGGGCACTGTGAACCTGCTGTTAATTATTCAGTACCATTCCAGATGTTAGGTAAATATCTGGGATGTGCTAAACCTATTGTTTATGTCTGTGTGTGCTAAATCTCATTAACTGTAGTGTTAGATAAAAGCATGCTTACTTGCATTTAATCCTTGATCACTTAGAATCGCTGACTTCCTGTTGATTTATTCCTGGAGTGAAATATTTAAGTAGCCCCTGTTAGGGGTTCTGAAAATCCCAGGTAACACCACTAGCCCCATATATGAGCCCAGCAGCCATTGTTCTCCATGCCTCAGTGATTATGGATGGCCTAACAAGTTCTATGATGTGGAGAGGAAGGGTCATCCTGTCATCCCACTATTGCTGCAATCAGCTATGACCAGTGGCTGCTCATGGGCACAATGTGAAGGATCTGGACAGTCACAAGTGGCCTGTATCCTCCTTATGTTGATCTGTACAAATACCGAAAGAGTTAATATCTAAACCAGATTTTTTTATGGACGCGCTGGTGCCAGATGGTGTTGTCAAACAGGACGTAATTGCATTTAGAAAACTTTTAAATAGTTTTGCAGGCTTGAGGTGACTTAGATGACATTTAGCAGTCTTCAAAAATCACTTATACGAGAACAGAAATAGAAGGATTATGAAAGAAAATGTCACCATCTGAATTTGTCTTGGGACTTATTGAACTGAAATATCTGAGACTGGTGAATACTAAGCAACTATTTACAGTACATGGAATTGATATCATTGTTGCTTTAAATTCAGCACATTTGCTGGGGCAGCCATTACAAGACAGAAGGATGGAGAAAGCCTTTCATAGATTTAGGACTTTAAGACACGATTTAACTTGAATCCGAATATAGATATGCTCACCTAAACGCTTCAGGGAAACCTAATCAATGGAATTTAAATCTTTAACCAAAAAACCCCACCTCCAACAATTTCACATCATTCTTTGTTACTGTTCACTGTAACATCAGATTTTAAAGCTAAAATAATTCTGCCATTTGTCAGGTCAGGCAAATAAAGAAAAGCCATACGGGAAAGATATAGATTTCTTGTGATAGAAATAGGAATTTGTAGAGGGTGACTCAGAGGAAGAAGAGAAGAATGGCTAGTCCTACAAGAAGAGGAGACGAGTCAATGGAGATAGCCAGCATTTGGAGCCCCAGAAGGGTAGAGGATAATTCACAGAAGACTGCAAGGGAGAACCAAAGACAAGAGGACTTACAGCCAGAAAGAACAGGAGGAAGGCCAAAGAATCACACCAACATCAGGAAGAGGCAGATCTATATAACTGGTGACAAGGCTGTCCATTCTTCTCAGTAGGGAGTCACCAGAGCTGATCCAGAGAACAGAAGGGTGTGCTGTCTTCTGGGAGCTAAGATACAAGATGTGGACCTGAGGCAGAAGAGGATCCCCATGAAAGTAGGAAAGAATCCACTGATTGTCTTTTACATGGGAATAAATGATACAGCTAGATTCTTACTGGACTGTATCAAGGGAGACTATGCCAGGCTGGGGGAAATGCTTAAAGAAATGGAAGCTCAGGTGATCTTCAATGGAATTCTACCTGGCCCTAGAGGAAGAGAATGAAGGTAAGACAAGATGATGATGATGATGATGATCAGCAGATGGCTCAGCAGTGGTGCTATAACGAGGACTTTGGGATGTTCAACCACTTGGAGGCACAGACAGAAGACTATTCTCATGGGATGGACTCCTCCTGAGCAGGGAAGAAATAGACTTCAGCGATGAAGGTTGGCACAACTGATTAAAAGAGCTTTGAACTAGGAATTTGGGGGAGATAGTTGGGAGATGCTCATATAATCTGCACAATTGCTGCTAACATTGAGTGGGAGAAAAATCAAGAAAGAGAGACATCAAGAGGAAAGATAGTGCCAATACCAATGACACTAACAGTCAGGTAGGTGAAACTGGTAGTAAAATGACTGCACCTAAATCAGGTGAGGAATCTGGATGAACCCAAGCAGAAACAACTAAGATGTCTGGTCTGTATACCAATGCAAGGAGCCTGGGTAACCAAATGGAAGAACTAGAGCTATTGGTGCAGGAAATGAAAGCAGAATAAAAAACATGCTATAGTAGTCATGACTAGAACACAGGTATTGAAGGATACGTGCAGTTCAGGAGAGACAGAAATAAAAGGCAAAAGTGGTGGAGTAGCATTGTATATTAATGATGAGGTAGACTGTAAAGAAGTTAGAAGAAACAGAATCTTTTTAGGTCAAAATCACTTTGGGGAAGAAAGCTTGGGGTTGTGCTTGGGGTATGCTACAAACCCCTCGATCTGATTTAGATATGGATAGAGACCTCTTTAATAATTTTAATTAAATAAATACTATTGGGAATTGTGTGATTGTGGGAGACTTCTCAGATATAGAGTGGAGGACAAGTGTTACTCATAATGGTAGGGTCCAGATTTTCCGGGATGTAATAGCTAACAGATTTCTTCATGAAATAGTCACCAAACCAAGAAGAGGTGATGCCATTTTAGATATAGTACTGATGAGTAATGAGGACCTCACAGAAGAACTGGTTGCAGGGGACAACCTTGGTTTGAATGATCATGAGCTAATTCAGTTCAAACTAAATGGAAGGCTAAACAAAAACAGATCTACAACTAGGGTCCTTGATTTCAAAAAGGCAACCTTTAAAAAATTAAGTAAATTAATTTGGGAAGTGAACTGGACTGAAGAACTCAAGGGTTTGAATGTGGAAGAGGCTTGGAATTACTTTAAGTCAAAGTTGAAGAAGTTAGCTGAAGCCTGTATCCCAAACAAGGGGGAAAAAAATCATAGAGAAGGGTTGCATACCAAACTAGTTTCCCACTGACTTTTGTTGCTTTTGTATTAGGACCTATCTGAGCAAATGAGACCTCATCCAATTTAGTAAAGCACCTAAGTACATACTTAACTTTAAATATGAGTAATTTTGCTCCTGTTTAGCAAAACACTGCGGGCCAGATCCTCCAAAGTATGTAGGTACCTAACTACCTTTGAAGTCCAATGAGAGTTAGGCACCTAAATACCTTGGAGGATCTGGGCTTCAATCAATGGAACTTCAGCACATTTTAATGCTGTGCTGAATCTCGGCCTAAATTTCTCTGATACCTTTTTTCTATTTTTATGATAAATGTTCAAGTGACAAAAACAACTTTCTTTAACAGTGAAATCTTGAAATACAATAAAAAAGAAAACAAGAGAAACAAGAGGATTCATTTCTAAATTGTAATTATTAATAAGAAAGGAAGGACAATTCTGTGGTTATCTCACAGGGCTGGTAATCAGGAAGGATGGTTTTATATCCATCTCTACCAGTGACTATCTGTATGACCTTAGGTTCGTCACTTAGCCTCCTTGTGCTCAGTGTCCTCATTTGTAGAATGGGGACATAGATTTTTATCTGTCGCCCAGAGATATTGTGCCCATAAGATGTGTGACATGATTTGTCAACTTTAGAAAAGAGGTGTTACAGAAATTCCAGTTATTACCCGTTGAGACAAGGTGAGTGAGATAATATCGTTTATTGGACCAACTTTTGTTAGTATAAGAGACAAGCTTTTGAGCTTACACAGAGCTCTTCTTCAGGTCTGTGTAAGCTCAAAAGCTTGTCGTCTCTCTTACCAACAGAAGTTGGTCCAATAAAAGACATTAGTTTGCCCACTTTGTCTCTCTAATGTCCTGGGACCAACATGGCTACCACAACACTGCTTACAATTATTACTATTAACAAACCAGAATGACAAGCTCAGTTATGAAGGAAAGATTGATTTTCAGAAGTGAAGTAGAAAGTCTTAGTGCAGCTAAGGGTATGTCTACACTGCAATCAGAAGTGTGACATCAGCATGTGTAGATGCTATTGACCCTGGGTACTTACTTGTGCAGGTAGCCCACACCGAAGTCTGTGTTGCCGTGTCTTCACTGCCATTGGTACCTGTACTAGCTAGACTGAAGCTAGCTCAGTAGTGTCTACACAAACTGCAATCACACACCCCAAATGCAGTGTAGCCATACCTTGAAAATAATGCATTTGTGCTGCCCAACTGAATGCCTAACAGTGCGAGCATACAGATCAATGCACGTGCTCACACACATTTCCACTGCAAGAAGAGACAAGATGGGCTAAAGGGGAAAAGCCCAGATCAGTAGGGGCTAATTGGCTTATGCTAGCCACATGAAAGAGGGCCTAGCTAGAGCCAGCACTTACCCCAGAACTACTTGAAGGAAGGCCTGACTTGGGTTGAAGGATAACTAGAGACTGCTAGATGCCAGAGCCTGTCTAAGGGTAGGTAGGCCTGATATAGGACTGTTTTATGTGTGCTTATTCCCTGGAACTATTGTGGTTTCCCTTTGGGATCTGTGGAGTGTACCTGGGAAGAGGCTGGTGAATCATGGTAGGAAGTAGCCCAGGGATAAAAATGTGTCTGTATAGACAGACCCTAGCTGTTTATTACAGGGTCCCTAGCCTGGAACCCAGTTTAGAGGGAGCCCCTACCAGCTCACTAATGAAGATGGCTGGAAGGCCCTCAAATCAAGACCTGGCAAGCACTATTAAGTCTGAAGTCAGGCTAAAGGCCTGGCCTGAAGCTACTGGACTACAGCCACACAGGACCACAGCCACCCAGGATCTGGTTTAACTCCTGAAGGTGTGGGACCACAGGCAACCCAAGCAGGGTGCTGAGTTGTGAGAAGGAACCACCACAGAACTGAAACTGATGTCAGCTGGAGTTGTGCTTGAGGAAGAGACCCTGATATGTCATGTCATGTCACACTGGCTGGTGAGTTACTTTATCACAGGCTCCAATTCAGCAAAGCACTTAAGCAAGTGAATACCTTAAACATGTGCTTAAATGTATTGACTTCAATGGAACTTGCGCACATGCTGAAAGTTAAGCATGTGCTTAAGTGCTTTGCTGAATCAGGACCTTACATATTGCTCATGAGAGAACATGTTAAAAACTTCTTGCTAAAGCTGTGCAGAAATTTTCTCATGGACAACCGAAGACTCCTAGAACATGCCTGTGTCATAAACTCAAAATTCATGACTTGTCTTACCCCGGATAAGTCGTAAACCTCTGTTTAAACTGGTGTTCAGTTCACCCGTGCTGGGGGAGATTAAAATGATGCACCAGCACAAAAATCCCTGATACAGACAAGCCCTCAGACCATGTTTGAAAGTTCACCAACATTCACTGCCTTTAAGAAAAAACAGTCCCAATTCTGAGCAAAGCTTCATTTTCCTTTGAAATCACACTAAACTGAGTTACATATTAGAGCTGGTTTTAAAAATGAGAATTGGTCAACTTTTGAACATTTTTAACAAAAATATCAAAAATATATGAATATTTCATCCTGTTCATTTTTCAGCAATATTTGAAAGTTTTCAACCACCTTTGTTACATATGAAATTGGTGTGAAACGGATGAAATTCAATAGCTTTGACTGAATTTTACATTGACATTTTTGGGGGGAGGTCAAATGAAAATGAAAACAAAACTTAGGGACACGGGTGCAATCAAAGAGACCCTGTGAGCACCTAGGAAGTTAAACTGCAGAATTTCACTTTTAGTTCTGCTTCTAACAATTCCTTCCCTCTCCTCGTTATGGATCTGCAAAAAAATTGTTTTTTGCAATGAAATTTCAAAACCTCCAGAATTGGAGGATTTTGCATTTTATTTTCTCTAAACTAGCCAATTTTGCGAAACAAAATGTGCAGATGTTGCCATTTTTCACACAAGTGAGTGTTTTTCAGCCAGAATGGTCCTGTTATTTAACAGATACCTCAACATTTCAGAAACGTTGAATTTGGAAATTTTGTTTCAATGAAGATCTGTATTTTTGAAATATGCAAAATTTGGTGTACTTTGTTAAAAAAACTTCTAATTTCTTTCTCTCTCTCTCTCTGTTACACACATACACACACACACACACACACACACACACACACACACACACACACACACACACACACACACACACACACACTTATTCTGTTTGGCTGCATATTGGCCTGGAATAAAAAAAACTCTGACAATGTTTTCATATCTCCTTTTAGGAAAATATTCACTAATTTCACACAGTCAAATTCTTCAGTGACATAATAGTCTTTGTAACCAAGATTAGCATCACATTTTAATGACACTAAGACCAAATTTTTATACTTTAAAATGGACGGCAAATACTCAATATTACCTTTAAGAAAATCCTTCCTTTGGCTTCAAAGCCCCTAGAACACCTAATCCATGTCTATATAGTCTATATTTGTACAGCACCTAGTACAGTGGGGTGCTATGAGCTCATCACTGGGGCTCATAGGTGCTAGCACAATAAAAATAACAGTAATGGAAAAGTCAACTGTTTTCTCATCTCCAGTTTTCTCTCCAAGCCAGATGGTGAAAATATGAGATTGTCAGGATTTATAAAGGCAAATGTAATAGTTTTGTTTCAAATTGCTTGGACTGGGAGAAATAAATCAATTCCGCCACTTTCTCTTCAAGAATATATTTTTTGTTATCTGAATGAATATGTATTAGTGAAATAGACATGGATAAGTTGTTTTCTATTATAAATGCTGTTGTATGATTCATATCATTCCATATTGGTTTTATTTACTTAATTTGTTGTTTTCTATATGCAGTCACAGCTGATTGTGGAGGGTTGGTAGTTTGGTTTCTTCGGTCTTCTAGTATCATAATACAATAGGACACAACAATGGAAACCTCTAATTTGTGAGATATCGTCTTCAAGGGAATAGTCAGAAGCCTGTTGGAGGCAAATGGTTGTACACCTCTACCTCGATATAACGCTGTCCTCGGGAGCCAAAAAAATCTTACCGTGTTATAGGTGAAACTGTGTTATATCTAACTTGCTTTGATACACCGGAGTGCGCAGCCCCACCCCCCCCCCCCCCGGAGCACTGCTTTACAGCATTATATCCAAATTCATGTTATATTAGGTCGCGTTATATCGAGGTAGAGGTATATTTCAAATGAAAATAATTATACTTGCATTTAAAGCAGGGTTTGATCAAAGTCTGTGATGACGCCAGGCCTATGAATACTTTTGCACATGAAGTAAAATCTAATTTAAGTCAAAGGCAAAAGTCCCATTGCTTTCATTAAGCCAGGCTTTTCACCTGTGGACTTCATGCTCTGCTTGGAACTCATTTTCTGCACCATAAGCATTCACAATAAACTAGCACTTCACTAGGTGTAGTAGTACTAGGAATTATATCCTCTGTAAAGCAGCCCCAATTTTATCCTCACATCTTGATATTTCTTCTAGCACAGGACAGTGGGCCACATGCACATCATCCCCTGAGCCCGTGTGTGCAAAAGTCACATAAATCCCAAGGCACATGGAAGTTGTTATCATTACCTCATATAAGTGCACCATCCCATTATATGTGACAATGTAAAAACGGTTTTATTCTTGTTTTCCATTTCTACCCCTGCAAACTCCATTTTAAATAGCACGTTCTGATTCTTGGAATTTCACTGCTTCCTGCAATTTGGGTATTAACCTGAAATAGGACATTCTGGATCACACATAGCTATAGATATTTATGGAATTAAATGCTTTTCTTTTTTGTTTTAAGATTACTTTCCCTGTTTAAGTGGAGATAAATTCTAATGAGCGGAGTCTCACTCTATTTTGCCTAATTGCCACATATATGGCAATAGTGTCCCTGGACATTACATCAGAGGAACATACCCAGGGCCTCTCCTGATTTCCTAGAGGGCAAGTTCTTTTCATCTGACTGTTTCAGCTGGAGAAGTCTGAAAGGGATGTGTGGTGCAAACCATGTCTCTTGGGATGACAGAGCTGACTGGCTGGCAACAATGTAATAGCAGATTAACAGTCAACTGGGGAGAGTCAGGGTCGAGCACCTTCACCTGAGCTAGAGGACTAGCCAACCCAGCCTCCAGGCAGATTAAAGAGCTCAGCTGGATTGTACTAGGACTGCTTGATTGGCCAGCCTGTCTGCTTAGCTGAGGGCAGCCGGCAGGCCAGCTGTTAAGATTAGCAGCAGGGTTGCTCAATGCTTTGGCCTGCAGCTGTGGTTGGCCTTGTGCTTGCCGTGCCCCGATCCTGCATCAGCACCTCCTTTGCTCTGGCTTGGACCCTTGACTAAATTTCTTAGCACCCTTACCCCAGTTCTAGCTACTGAGCTGGGCTGCTGACCTGACAGGAAAGGGGAATTTCTGAGCGTCAAGGTGATGTGGTTGTGAAGCCTGTGGGTGGTCAGGTGAAGTAGGGGAGAGATTGGGTGAGAGGATTTAGTTGGGAGATAAGGAGGAGGTTGGTGTTAGGAATTGAGTTATACACCCAATGTCTGGGAAGGTCTGAGATTGCAGGGAAAGGTCTGAGGAGGGCATGATGGGTTGGAGCAATGGAAGGGGATTTGGGCATGGAGAGGTTCTGAGTCAGAGAGACTGGACTGGGAAGGCCTCAGTGCATGAAGGGGATAAATAAAGATGTGATTGGGGAAATGAGATTGTGAGTATGGAGAATTAATGCAGTCTTAAAAAACCCCGGCCCCAGCAGAGTTTGGCCACCAAAGGAAGAGAGGCCAGACGCTCTACAGTCCCTTAAAGATTTTGCTATTGATTTTTATGTGGAAGGGGTGCAGATACTATGGTTATGGGTGGCAGTATAAAACATTAAGACAGCTAGATGTGAAATGGTGTCTGTGACTGGGGGAAAACAGAAGGGTAAAAGCTGGACCCTGAGGGTAGGGAAAAGGTGTGGAGAGAAGCTCTGACTGGGAGTAAACATTAAAGAGGTTGCAGAGGAATAACTACACTTTCCTCCTCTCCTGCCATTTATTGTAAAGTGTTCCAGCTTTTCATTGGGAAAAGGGGCAGGTATGGTGAGAAGGAAGGATGGGCCTCTTCTTCTGCTCATTTCCCTGCCAATAACACTCCTCCTCCACCAAGGGGAGAGGTAGGTATGCTGGGGGGAGAGGTAAACATGCTGGAGGATAGGAATAGAGTCCAGAGTGACCTAGACAAATTGGGGGATTGGGTCAAAAGAAATCTGATGAGGTTCAACAAGGACGAGTGCAGAGTCCTGCACTTAGGATGGAAGAATCCCATGCACCGCGACAGGCTGGGGACCGACTGGCTAAGCAGCAGTTCTGCAGAAAAGGACCTGGGGATTACAGTGGATGAGAAGCTGGAATGAGTCAACAGTGTGCTGTTGTTGCCAAGAAGGCTAACAGCATATTAGGCTGCATTAGTAAGAGCATTGCCAGCAGATCGAGGGAAGTGATTATTCCCCTCTATTTGGCATTGGTGAGGCCACATCTGGAGTATTGCATCCAGTTTTGGGCCACCCGCTACAGAAAGGATGTGGACAAATTGGAGAGAGTCCAGCGGAGGGCAAGGAAAATGATTAGAGGCTGTGGCACATGACTTACAAGGAGAGGCTGAGGGAACTGGGGTTATTTAGTCTGCAGAAGAGAAGAGTGAGGGAGGATTTGATAGCAGCCTTCAACTACCTGAAGGGGGGGTTCCAAAGAGGATGGAGCTCAGCTGTTCTCAGTGGTGGCAGATGACAGAACAGGAAGCAATGGTGTCAAGTTGCAGTGGGAGAGGTCTAGGTTGGATATTAGGAAACACTATTTCACTAAGAGGGTGATGAAGCACTGGAATGGGTTACCTAGGGAGGTGGTGGACTCTCCATCATCAGAGGTTTTTGAGGCCTGGCTTGACAAAGTCCTGGCTGAGATGATTTAGTTGGCGTTGGTCCTGCTTTAAGCAGGGGGTTGGATTATATGACCTCCTGAGGTCTCTCCCAATCTAGGGTTCTATGAACCCTAATCTTCTATGATTCTTTTGGGTTCCAGTTGCCACTGCAAAAAGGCTGGCCAGGAAGAACTAATGGACTGCGAAACTATATTACGCTGTTAAGTCACAAGGTAGCTCAGTGTGCAAAATACTTTATTTGAATGAGCCTCAGCCATATCACTTTTAGCATGAAAAGATCTTATGATGAGCACATGTGGTGTATATAAGCACTCTGGGGCCGGTCCATCCATGCTACAGGAGCATGACAGGGCAAATGTAGACTGGGTGGGGTTTAGCCATTATACCCTAATCACAACCCAGAAGGGGCTGTTTTGTACACATGTATTGAAATGGAAGATGTTGGAGCCCTGGGGTGTGGCAGAGGGGAAGTTTATCTAGGTGTAGGTTCTGTGTAGAATAAGGCACAGAGGGACAAAGAAACAGAGAAATAAAGCAGTTAGTTTAAACATAGTATAAGGAGCAGAAAGGGATGTAGAAAAGGAGGGTAGAGATACAGCAATTCCCACCCCCCAACACACACACACGGACGCACGCACATACACACCTCTACTTTGCATCAACATTATAAAGATTGCCCAGGCAAAATGGCTTGTCCAGACACTCCTGAAATTTCATATCCTTTACCTGGGACCATTCCAATTTCATGTCCTCTTCTACAGATGTGTTCCTTTGGGCCAGACACAAAAAAGGTAAAAACTCTCAAAATATGATACATAAGACTATCACTACCTGATGGCTGGAGAAAAAATGCAGTACTTTTTATAGCATAATGTCCAAAAGTACCACAATGGCAAAATTAAAGATTTTATAGAGCGATGATGAGAGAAAAGCCCTTTTCACTAGGTTTTTAGGGAAGAAAGGGTAACGGAGCTAATAAGTCAAATGCCCCTGAAGCAAGTTGCTAAGAAACAGTGGCTATTAGCCATTCTGAGGCTGTTGCTGGGATTTATAGTTAATTATTTTAATAACTGGAATTCTAAAATTGTGAAACTGAAAGGCACAAGGGTTGGTGTGTGTGTTTTTAAATTTTCGTTGTAGCCCATACAATAGTAAATTCCAAACAAATGTCAGTAAAACAGAGTTTACAAAGGCTACAAAATGTAAAGCATGAATTATTTGTGGCTATCTTGACACAGTCTGCCTCACATCGTTGCCACTCAGAATTTCCTGGTCATTTCCTGTGGGGATAGGGAGATTGGCTTTGTGGAGATTGATTTTTTTTTTCTTCCTGCCACACCTGCATAGAATAAACAATCTATTTTAGGTAATATTGTGATCTCCAGCAACATAGGATCTCACCACCTTTAATGGTCTGGTCCCCTCTCACAACACCACTATGAGACAGAGAAGTACTATTATCCCCATTTTACAGATGAGAAACTGAGGAACAGAAAGGCTAAGCACCAGATTTTTAGTGGGATTTTCCAAAGTGCCTGGGCACCTAACTCCCAAGAGGAGTTTAGCACCTACATACCTTTGAGGATCTGGGCCTTGGGCATTTTTTGAAAATCCCAGCAGGTGCCTATCTACATCTTTAGGCATCTAAATACCTTTAACATCTTTCCCTAAATGACTTGTCCAAGGTCACATAGGAAATCTGTGGTAGAACAGGGTATTGAACCCAACTCTCTCAAGTCCCAGGGTCCGGCCCTAAGTACTTGATCATCTTTCCTCTCCCTGGAAATCACTGGGGACAAAGTGGTATTTATGAAGTTGATCTACTGAGGCTTGCACAAGAAAGTTTGTGACTGCCATTGGAAGCAGGAAGAAATGTTTGATGCCTGATGTGTCAAAAACACAAAAATTAAAGCATTTCCAAGGAAGACGCTCTAAAGGAACCCTGGTATGAATCAGCTGGAACACCTGTTTTCAATTACAACCACTTAAACGATTGCTTAATCTTTCACCAAAAAAATTAACCTATCCTTGACAAAAAGCTACATTAGAAAAGTCAACCTAAAATAATAATCCCAAGAATTCCTATAGATTTTTAAAATGCAATAACGAATTGAGTCTTTCCTCTTAATTGCCTTCAAATGTCAGGGGAAAATTGTAGATGGCAACTATAAAATGAACTATCGACTATTCACTTTTAATAAAAGACAATATTTTTTATTTGTCAAAGAAGATCTAGGAACCATACCTCCAAATAGGAACTCCTGTCAAATTGTAGGGAAAGGCTCTACATGATCTTTATTTAAAAGGTAATTGGGGGCAGAAAGAAGCAATTGATTCTTATCACACCTTGCAAATGTGATCTATTATTCCAGCATACTTTAAGTTTAAAGCATTTAAAGGGTTTTATATTGATTTAAGTCAGGAGGCAAAAATGAAGTTAAAAATAAGTGTACTGGGATCAACTGTCTTTCTGAATCTAGCAAGTTGTGTGTGTGTAATCAAAGTCACAAGTGAACACTAAGTAAACTTCAGTTTTGTATAAGTCCCTAATTCTGCACATGTATTTGTCTAATTTTTAGCAGGTGAATAGTTCCGCTGAAGTCAGTTGGGCTATTCACCTGTTTAAAGCAGTGCTCAAAGCAGTCTGAAAGAAGAGTGTCTGGTGGAGGTATCATTTTCCGCAGAAATGAAAAAATATCTAACTTCACCCCACCCCCACTAACTCACCCCCAGTCTCTACATTAATTCTGCCCCAGTAACTATTCTTCCCCTCCCCAGGCTTATCTCTGCTCCTCCTGCAACTCCAGGGGTTCTTCATTCCCCTCTTTCAGGGCTTGGCAGGGTGCCTGCAGCAAGGTCCCCTTTGTTCTTTTCCAGGCTGGGTGTTGCAGGGAGGGGGGGGGGGCTGTCCCCATTGCTCACAGGGAAGGGAGAGCAGAGCCCCCCTCTCTGCTTACATCGGAGGAGGTGGGGAAGTGTGTAAAACAGCCAATCAGAGGGGGATTTCCCCCCAGCCAGGGCTGACGTGTGAGCCCAAGAGTAACCCCTCTGGAGTTGTAATGATTTATCTGCTGGGTCTGAGACTCTTGCAACCAAGTGCTCTTTAAGCCCTGATTTCAAGTTAAAGCTGGGCATAGGTGTTTACAGGACCAGGGCCTAAACTACTGCACTTTTGAGAAATAGCTCATTATTTATTGCTTAGCATTCTAATTCTTTGTAGACAACAATCTGCCTGATTTCAAAGGGTCACACAGAAGGTCAAATTCTTGTAAGTGTATTCAGGTCACGTGAAGCTAATTTATTTTTTTAATATATTTACTTAGGAGACTTTTCTTGACTAAATTTTCTGACTTGGAAAATCATCAGCAAATTCTTGTGGATTTTTTATTTCAATTTTTATTATAGGTTAGAAATCGCTGAATCTATTACTTGCATTGAATAGAAGTGTTGTCTTTATTCCAATGAGAGTGCATGTATGAACTGAATAGTACAGCTAATCTTTAAAAACCATGTGCAGTGATTTGTAACTGGAAATGAATGAGAACATTTGCTTGAAAGTAAGTTTATGTAAGTTTCTGGGTTTGAGTTGTTTGTGGGGGTATGTTTGGTTTGGGGTTGGTTGGTTTTTTACTATTTCAGAGAAATTTAAAATGAATGAATTCAGTTGCTGAAAATGACTCTTTTGTGCCAGCTAAGTATCATTCAGACTTTAATAACTAAGCTTCATTGAAGAGAACTAAATATTCACAGAAGTGGGGATTACCGTAAGAAGATCCTCTTAAATGGTATACATTTTAAAAAGGCCCATGGCTTAGGTTCACTTCATGGCTTCAGATCCAAGCAGGCATGTTGAATTTACTTCAGTATGGACAGAAGTTCAGCATTTGAGCATGGCTCTGCAAACTTCACTCTGACATGATGATGATATTTTGCATTTCTATTGAAGTTCTAATTTCCAGTTTATTTTCAATAGGTACCTGGACTGCCCTTTTCACCATTGCAGCTGAGCACTTGCCAATAGTGCATTAAGTGACACGACAAACATCTGTCATGTGTGGTTCATTCTCTCTCATCCACTCCCCAGGGGGAGAATTGTGTATGAAATGAGTTTTTTTAGTTTGGTAGGGGGAGGGTTGTTTATGTTAAATGTATACACTGCTCTGCGATTATGTTAGAGAAAGCAGGTTAAAGAAGTGTGCCTTGCCCGTGTAGGGAAAGGTGGTGAGGTCTGTGATGGCTCTTAGATCCTAGGGGAGTTTGTTGCACAGTTTGAGACCAAACCCCAAGAAAGTTCTGTTTCCTGCACAAATGAGTTTTATCCTTGTGGTAGAAAGTTTCACGGTGCTTGAGCAGTGGAGTTGTTGAGCTTTAGGGGATCTTTTAGATATGCTGGGCCATTGACACTGAATTAATTTATTCTCACAATAATTCCATGAGAGAGGAAAATATTATTCTCATTGTACAGGTGGTAAAATGGATGTACAGAGATTAAGAGACCTGGCCTAGCTATTTCACTCTTGAGACAGCTTGCCTAGTTCAGGTTGTGCATCATCTTTGAATGATTCTGTCTTGCTGACCATCACAGCCTGAGAACTGTGAGACCAGTGTGACGGGTTGGATCACAGAACTCCCCTGGGACTGCCAACTGATGTGCCAAGACTACTTCTGCCCCTGCTTTCCCTGCCAGCTTGGGACTCCAGCACCCTGTCTTGTTGAGCCAGACATGCTAGCCTGCTCCAGCACAGACCCAGAGTCTGAACCACGTGCCCTGAAGCTGCAGACTTAGCTGAAAGCAGGGTAAGAAGTGTTCCTGTCTTTAACACTCAGATGCACAACTCCCAGTGGGGTCCAAACCCCAAATAAACTCATAAATTGTTTGCCCTCTGTAACACTGATAGAGAGATATGCTCAGTTGTTTGTCTTCCCCCCCTCCCGGGGTATTAATACATACTCTGGGTTAAATAATGAGTAAAAAGTCATTTTATTAAATACAGAAAGTAGGATTTAAGTGGTTCCAAGTAGTAACAGACAGAACAAAGTCAATTACCAAGCAAAATAAAATAAAACCGTCAAGTCTATGCCTAATACAGTAAGAAACAGAATACAGATAAAATCTCACCCTCAGAGATATTTCAATAAGTTTCTTTCACAGACTGGACACCTTTCTAGACTGGGCACAGTCCTTTCTCCTGGTACAGCCCTTGTTCCAGCTCAGATGGTAGTTACGGAATTTCTCATGATGGCCACCCCCTTATTCTGTTCCACCCACTTATATATCTTTTGCATAAGGCGGGAATCCTTTGTCCCTCTGGGTTCCTACCCCTCCTTCTCAATGGAAAAACACCAGGTTAAAGATCGATTCCAGTTCAGGTGACATCATCACATGTCACTGTAAGACCCCAAGCCTTCATTCCTTCCAGCCTGACTCACAGGAAGGTCTGCCTGCAAACAGAGCCATCCACAGTCAATTGTCCTGGCTGATGGGAGCCATCAAGATTCCAAACTACCCTAATGGCCCACATTTTGCATAATTACAATAGGCCCTCAGAATTATATTTCGTATTTCTAGTTTCAGATACAAGAATGATACATTCATACAAATAGGATGAACATGTCAGTAATTATAAGCTTTGTAATGATACCTTACAAGAGACCTTTTGCCTGAAGCATATTGCAGTTACATTATATTCACTCTCATTAGCATATTTTCATAAAATCATATAGAGTGCAATGTCACAACCAGATCTCAGCTCTCACTGCCAACCTCAGCAGCAGCTCTTCCA